>NC_135631.1:11770000-12070000 GCF_053574225.1 Canis aureus | reverse complement strand
GGGATTGAAACTGCAGTTAGCTTAGGTATTAAGTCTCGGTTTACTGATTTGGGGCCTTAATAAGTGACGCTATTTGGGATCGAGGTTTTCTTTTTAACTAGATGAAGGATTGCTCTCCATAAGCCCTGGGGCTAAATGCCCCCAACTCCTCACATGGGTATATTGGGTTCAACGTGTCCCCTCCTCCCCAAACTGATGTTAACCCAAGAACCTCAGAATGTGCATTTTTTTGGTTTGTTTGTTTTGGAAAATAAGGTCTTTGCAGATGTAGTTAGTTATGATGAAGTCATACAGGTTTAAGGTGGGTCCTACATCTGACATCACCGGTGTCCTCTTAAGAGGTGAGGAAGAGACACACACTGGGAGAAGGCACATGAGGATGCAGGCAGAAGGGAGTGACCCGTCTACAAGCCAAGGACCGTTAAGGATCACCAGCACATAGCAGAAGCTAGGAGTGAGCCGTGGGACCGATTCTGCCTCAGGCTCCGGAAGGAACCCACCCTGAGAGCACCTGCATTTTGGACTTCTGACCTCCAGAACTATGAAAGAATAAGTTCCGGTTGTTTGAGGCCATCCAGTTTGTGTTATTTGTTTAGGCAGCCCTAGGAAACAAATGCAAGAGGAATGCAGAAGGACCAGGAGGGGAGTCGCAGACTTCTTTATCCTGGTGGCGCTGCAGGCCCTGCCAGGCTCCAGGAGGCCTGGGGAAAAGCTCAACTGAGCCCTCTCCATGGCATCTCTTCACCTGAGGCTGGGGAGAACGTAATGCCCTGAGGACCAGACCCTGGGACATGGGGACCGGTATAATGGTTCTGCTTGGACAGTAGGATCAGTCAGTACATGCAAGTACCTAGTTTCTAACTGGGTTTTCTGAGACCCTGGGGGTAGGTGGGTGTGTTAGTCAGGGCTTTCCAAGGAAACAGAACCAACAGAATGTGCATGTATATATGTAGATATGTTTTATATATGTATATGTATATATCTGTATCTATAAGTTATATGTTGTCTATATATGTTATATAGATACAGATATAGGGAGATATGGGAAGACAGATTTATTTTAAGGAACTGGCTCATTTGATTAGGGAGGCTGACAAGTCCAAAATCTGCAAGATGGGCCAACAGACTGGAGGGTACTTAGCAGGTACAGACACAAGGGTACTTGGCAGAAGTAAGTGGAGCTGAAATGCAGGAAAGAGATGATATTACGATTCAAGTCCAAGGATCATCTGCTGGGATTCCCTCTTGCTCAGGGGGAGGTCAGTCCCTTGTTCTGTTCAGACCTTCAACTGATTGAATGAGGCCCATCCTTGTCTTGAGGAGCAATCTGCTTTAATCAAAACCCACTGATTGAAATATTAATCATATCCAAAAACACCCATCACGGAAACATTCAGAATATTGTTTTACAGAATATCTGGGCACTTGGGCCCAGCCAAGTGGGCACATAAAATTACCCATCACAATGCGCAAGCGTTAGGATCTCCCTTCTAGAGAAAAGAAAACTAAGACCCAGAGAAGGTGACTGATTTACCCAAGGTCACAAAGCAAATTAGCTGTGATGAGGAGTCACAAAAAGGGGTTGTACTGACAATGAGAAAAACAGATTCAATTCAAATGCCCTCGGGACTAGAGCTTGAAATCTTTGTGGCACTCCTACACAGACACGATGGATAGGTGGCTCTGCATTCGTGTGGCACATCTTGCTCATATAAAGCCCTGCAAAGCAGGAAAAACAGAGACCACCATGGAATGAAGATTGTTTTGCCCTCTCCCTCTGGCGCCAAGCTCTCTACATTCACAGCATCCCTACCAGATGCAAGGAACCACAGTACCCTCCTCTTTGAGAATGATAGAGATGACTTCATACCACACATAGTCAGACCTCCTGGAAGAAGACCTGCTGAATGGGTCATGCCCACAGGAGTAGGAAGGGAGGGCCTGAGGTGGCAAGGATTTTTCTTTCTTTCTTCTTTCTTTCTTTCTTTCTTTCTTTCTTTCTTTCTTTCTTTCTTCTTTCTTTCTTTCTTTCTTTCTTTCTTTCTTTCTTTCTTTTCTTTTCTTTTCTTTCTTCTTTCTTTCTTTTTAGGATTTCTTAAACTCCAAACAAATGGGGGTAGTGGCAAAGGTACTGGTGCTGGGTTGTCCTCAGGACACACCTGACTGTCTCTGCTCCACCCACCTTTGGCCTCTTCCCCCCTCAACAAGTGAGAGACAATGGAGTACAGGCAGAAGGAAGGAGGAGGAGAGCCCCTCTCCCCGCTCTAGCAGCTTCTGCGGTGAACTTTCCACACATGACAGATGCTTACGGCTTTAGACAATGAAACGGATCATCGCCTTCTATCTTAAGCTGGGGTCATTACCCCTCAATTCTGCAGAGGCACATCCAAGGCTTAATTTTTTCTTGTTTGCATATGAGATCATTTCAATTAAAGAAAACTGGAAACATTTCCCTCCATTTCTTTAGCAAACAGAGCCTTATTGCCACCCACCCAAAAAAGCAAAGAAGCCAATATTACAATTTAGAAAAAAAAAAAAAAAAAAAAAAAAAAACAGAACAACTCTTAAGCAGAGTTGTGGTGGGTGAAAGGACATTTGTACTTATAGGGATTTTATCAGGAAAAACACATCTGTGACCTTCTGCTATAAGTCACTGAGCAGTGGAACTAATTGAAACAATCTAACACAGTGGGATCACCCTTCTTTCCTCCTTGGTGTTTCTCAGGTCTTGTGCAAGTCTGATTTGATGCCAGGGAGACTATTCCATATGGTGGAAGGGAAGTAACTTGGAGATAGGCACAGCCTCCCAATCACTGGGTCAGGAGAACCACTCGGGCTGATTGCTAAAATATGGATTGTTAAGCTCTGCCCTTGAGGATAGAATCTCCAAGGAGGGATGCCAGAGAATCAGTATCTTTAACATTTGCTCTAGGCAGGTGTGGGGAGTTGGGTGTATGATGTAAATGATGCATACGCAGAGTGGGGAGGTTGCCAGGGTGCTCAGAGGTCAGAAAGAACCAAAGTTGTAAGGTGGCAGGGCCCATAAATAAGCAAATACCTCGAGGTAGGAAAAAGAGTTGAAGGTAAAAATACCAATTTGTGAAAGGAGACACAGGCCCATAAAAAGAAGCAGAGACTGAGATTAGCTGACTCAGTGAGGGGAGAAAAGCCTAAGGAGGAAGGTATGCTATACTAGGCACATGCAAGATCGAGGAAAAACAAACGTGCAAGCAAGAAGGTGGGACAATGTTAATAGTAGGCAAAGTAGCATTGGAGATTAAAAGTACACATCAATACAAAAAGACACATCAAAAAAAAAAAAAAAGACACATCATATGATGCAGGACCTATTTTACAGAGAAGATACTATAGTTATAAACATGTATGTAGCTGACAATACAACAACTAAATACAAGGATAAAAAGTACTAGAGATAAAAGGAGGATTGTCCTTAGGATATACAATTTAAGTGAAGACATTTAGTCCACCCTTTCCAGAATTGGGCAGATCCAGTAGATCAAAAAGCTGTCCTGTTTTGGTAGCCACTCACCATATGTGGCTTTTGAGCACTTGAAATGTAGCAAGCTAAGACATGCTGTAAGAATGAGACATCAATGCCAGATTCCAAAAACTGTTTAAAAAAAAAAAAAGAAAGAAAAAGAAATGTGAAATAGCTCATTAACAATTTTCACACGGAGTGTTTGCTGAAATGCTCATATTTTGGATGTATCAGGTTAACTAAAATATCATCAAATCAGTTTCACATGTTTGGTTTTTTTTTAATTTTTTATTTATTTATTTATGATAGTCACAGAGAGAGAGAGAGAGAGAAAGAGAGGCAGAGACATAGGCAGAGGGAGAAGCAGGCTCCATGCACCAGGAGCCCGATGTGGGATTCGATCCCGGGTCTCCAGGATCGCGCCCTGGGCCAAAGGCAGGCGCTAAACTGCTGTGCCACCCAGGGATCCCTCACATGTTTATTTTTGCTTTTTGAATTGGGCCAATAGAAAATGTAAAATGGCATAGGTGGCATGCATCGTATTTCTTCTGGCTAGCGCTATCGTGGAGGGATCAAATAATATCAAGTGTTCCTGTGAGACCCCATCAGTTTCTAGTTCTGTCCTTGGACTCTAAAGCCTTCCTCTTATTCCACTTGAATCCTTACAACCATCGTCCCTTACTGGGGCTTGGCAAGTAAGAAGTTTGTTGTGTTTCAAGAAGTTGTGGATCCCACCCTACTTTGTGTCTCCCTACTGCAGGAAACTGGGTCTTAGATCTATTATTTACAAGATAAAAAAAAAAAAAAAAAAAAAAATCCTACCAGCAGGGTTGTTGTGAGGATTAAATGGGATGGTGTACTCTCCCATTTTCTGAAAAGATAAAATTAAAAATCAGATAGAGATAAAGGAGGCCCACTAATTTTTGCTTCTTATCCCCATGTCCTGCACACCCAGAGCTACCAGTGAAAACTCTGAAGCAGAGCTCCTCAGGAGACAGAGCCGCGTGGAGGGTGATGTGTGCCAGTTGAAGATTTCCAACCCTGAGGATTTTACTCTGTGGCTTTCAGGTGGGCACGAGCCAAGAGGCTTCACGCTACCTTTGAATTAGGATGGCTTCTCCTCTCTAGATGCCTTAGAAACAAGGCATTGAACTTCAGCTGCTCTTAGGGGAAATTGCTGATGATTGTCATTGTGGATTACCAGCAAGTTGAAGCCAGAAGGCCGAGGAGTCAATGGTAAGGCTGAGATTACCAGTTGTCCCAGTTTGTGGCCAACATTCCTGGTTTTAGCACTGAAAGTCCCACGTCCCGGGAAACCTCTCAGTCCTGAGCCAACCTGGATGGTTGGTACTCCAGGTCCTCACATCCAGGTTTTACAGACCTTCTCTTGTTAGAAGAATCACCATGGGATGTTTGTTAAGATCCAGATCTCTGGACCAACCTCCTCATTCAGAATCACTGGGGCAGCAGCCCCAAACTGGGACCCCCAACTCCCCAGGCGACTCTGATATCCATTCAGGTTTGGAAACACAAATGGGAACAATTGTTTTATTATGTGAAGGGGTAAACTGAGGTCCAGAAAGGGACGCTTAGGTGAAATTGATACCTTTAAAGGTCTTCCTTCCTCATAATGATTCCAAATGATGGTATAAAATGGGCTATAAAGCAGGTATAAGAAAGTTCAACCACGTGCTCATCTCCCCCCCCACCCCCCTTGCGGCCTATTTCACCTATTTTTTTTTTTTTAAATGTAAAAAGCATTTTGTAGGTGTCCCCCTCCTTTGCTGGTCCTCATGGCCCAAACTTGATCTGTCTCCTGGATAGTTCATCCTCAGGCAGTGACATGCCCAAGTGAAGGGCCTCGACCCCAGTACCTTGAGTGACAGGTGGCACCTGAAGCCACAACTGTTTAGAGAGCTCTGGGTTCTTCTCCCTAACCTAGGAAGCAGGGGTTTCTGCTCAGGTGTGGGAAGCCTTCTGAGCCCTTCCTGCCACAGGTCATGCCCAAGGACAGCGTAGCGTAAGGAGCTCCTCCTGAAATGCTTGTGTGGCAGTGGGGGCTGGTAGTGAGAAATGTGGAGGGAAATGTGGAGGGACCCAGACTCCACAAATTCTATCACCTAAGGGTAAACTCTGGGACCGTTTGGTTGCCAATTCAGTGAGAGGAGAGCCATCTTTGCAATACACAACCACTTGTTCCACGTCCATTTCCTGCTCAGTCGTGCTCAAATCTGGTACTCCCAACACTTGTACTCTTGGTTGCCAGAGTTTTCCTTTCTTGGAAAGGAAACCCCATGTAGCATGGAAATAGCTCCTGTTCTGGAGCTGGACAACGTGGGTCCCAAGTCCAGCTGTACCACCTACTAGCCAATCATTTAGCTCCTCTGGATCTCAGAATTCCCCTGAGCAAAGTGGGGTGACAGCACTGGCCCTGCGGCATTGTTAGGAGGATTAAAGGGACAGTATGCAAACATCTGAGGCATATAGCAGGAATCCGTAATTAATAGCAGCTATGTAATCATAATAATATACAGAAAGTGTCTGGTGTGTGTTAAGGGGCCCAGCTCCTGTCTTTGAGACAGACTCCATTTCCCAGTGACCCTGAGTCCCCAAGGGAAGATTCTACACAAGTAAAAAGAAAGGTATGTTACCCAGAGAGGAGCTAACAGGCAAGCAAAGACATCCAGGCAGTTGGTGTTTTCTGGCTGTGAGGCCTGCCCTAGTTTATTTTGGCAGCTGCCTCCGCCATCAGTACAGAGGGAGAGATGGCAGTAAAATAAATGGATCAACCAAGGAGGGGAGGCCATTTGGTTCCAGTTTCCAAAGGAGAACCCAGCTGTCCCTATGGTTGAGACGTGATGGGTCCCCAGATTCTGGTCTGGCCTTCGCATGCCTGCCCTCAACATAGAGGGATGTTTCCAAAATAGCTGGGCTGGGAGGAGTTCAGGTGGCTGTGCTAAATTCAGTCATAGCCAGCCATCATCTATTTGCTTGTGATTGTGCAATCTGGACTGGGTGCGGTGGCTCTGCAAAAGGTCATCTGGATGGAGTCCTTCTTGGGTGGCTGCATTCCTATGGCAGTTTGGGACAAAGATTCAAGACGAGCGCCTCGAGGAGCTCACATTGAGGTGGCTGAGTGGGCAGGGGGTGGCGTGTTTCTCTCCAGGTGGCCTCTCATTCTCAAGGAGCCCAACCCCGGCTTACTCAAGAGGAGTCTTGGGGCAGCAGGAGGCTCTGATTAGAAGTTACGTACCCCTTGAGGTCACTCCCACCATATTCTATCAGCCAAAGCAGTTAGAGGTGACCCCACTTCCTCAAGGAGTGGGAAATAGACTTCATCTCTTAAAAGAATCCATCGCAAAGGATGCAAGTACAGAAAGAAGTGGTTCATCAGGGGATATTTTTACAACAATCTACCACAGCAACACACGACATTCTCTAGGATTTGACATTCGAGGCTCCAGTCTTCTGGTTCCAATTGTTTTCATCCTCCTGGTGAGCTTCTGTGCTCCAGCTTCCTTCTCTGAGTGATTCAGACCCTTTCCTTCCTCCAGGCCTTTGCTGGTGGGTCTCCTTTGGCTGGGCTCAAAGTGAAGAACACAAGCCCTGGAGTCAGCCTGGAGTCAGGCACCCTAGCTCCACCCCTCACTCCCAGCTGTGTGACCTTGACCAGATCTCTCCGCATCTCTGAGCTTCATTTTTCCCACTGTTAATGAGGAGCACTTCTCTGCCTGGTGAACACCAAGTATTTTTATACTTTGAAAGTTTTCTCTGGATCCTTCCAACTCTAACCCTAAGGAGAACTGGTCATTCCCTTGTTTAAGCTCCCGTGGCCCCCTACAGCATGCCAGTTCTGTCCCAGCCCATGGTGACATGTACACATATGTCTCTCCTGGAGAGGCAGGTCTTGCATCCAGGAGTTACATCTCATCATCCATCTATCTTCAGGGCCCAGAATGCGGTGGGTGCTCTGTATGTGCATTTGGAGAAAGAGCAAGTAGATTTCTGGGTTCCCAGAACTCAGGGGCATCTTTGTTTGTCTAGGAACCATTTCTCTCATGCCCGATTGCCACAGAAGAGGAGTAGAAGAAAAACGGGCATCAGCCTTTTATGCCAGAGATGTGGCCTTTGGACACGTTGATCCAGTGGTGTGATGGCTGCCCTGGGGTAAGACTCCCTGCAGCTGCTGCAGCCCCGTCTGTCATACCTAACTTGTGGGGTCTGTACAGCCCAAGAGGAAGGGGAGGCACACTCTTCCAGCAGAGTCATGATGCATGACAAATAAAGGCATTGAGCAGGAAAGCTAGCTCAGTACTCATGAGATAAACATGCATCCTTCCTTTGCACAGAGCAAACATCCCGGCTGCTGTCAGCCTGGCTGGACCACAGTGTGGGGACCAAGGAGGATGGCTTCAGATGGGCAGGCCCCACGCTCCTGGCTCAGCAGGAAATACTCCTTGCATGCAGCTGAGACTTCCCGGGGTGAGACAGAACTGAGTTCAAATTTTAGCTCCCGTCATTCAGTGATTCAAACCTGGGCTAATCTCCCCTCCTCTGTGAACCCTCCATTTGTTCATCCATAAATTGGGGATAATGGTAACTCTCTGGAAGGGCCACTGTGAGGATTAAATATGCTAACATAGGTGGCTTATAATGGATACAGTAGACCTGGTTTTCCCACTGCCCCCAAACCCATCTCAGATTCTCCAATCTGCCACCATTGGTCCAGGAGATAAATTTATTCCATAAAATACATAATTCAACTTGTTAAGTGCCTTCCTAGAACCTTAATGAAGTTTATTGGGTTGGAGGAAATAACAAAGTGTGGGTGCTGGGAGGCAGCTAGATTCACTCACCAGGCTATAAATACCAATGCTAGTAATATTGGAGCTAACAGATGAGCATTTAATGTGAGCCAGGGACTGTCCTAAACATTTACATACATTCGTTCAGTCTTGCTAACCATGCTATGAGGTTGATGCTATTCTTTTTCTAGTTTTATAGACGAAGAAACTGAGGCCCAGAGAGGGTTGAGCACCATCCACAGTTGGACAGTCAGTTAGTGGCTGGGCTGGGACTCAAACTCAAGTGGTCTCTTGCCCTGGTGGTGGTGGTGGGGGGGGGGAGGCTCTGTACCTCGAGGCTATCTTGCCTAGAAGTGACTCATTCTGGCTACCAAGCTGATGGCATTTGCAGCACTAACTGTGCTGTAGCAAATGACAATGACAAGAGTATCTAATGCTCACAGAGCACTTACCCTGTGAATGCACCTTGCCAGCACCTCTCTTTGAATTGTTGCAATGGCCGTAAGAGGTTGGGACTATTATTTCCATCTTACAGATGAAGAATTGAAGATAGAGTGAAGGCAAGCATCTCTTCCAAGGTGACACAGGGTGGATGGTGCAGTTGAGATCCGAATTTTTACAGAGCCCACCTTCAACTATTGTGCAGTTATTACAAGTGGAGGATGGTGCAGGTGCATGAGGATTTAAAACTGCCCAAGCTTCATGCTGGCATGTTATTATTCAACTGGCGTGACTCCATTCCAAGACATTGCAGAGGGCAGCTGCTTCAGCCTCACCATTCTCCACCCAGCCAGCAGCTCTGCAAGGTCCCAGCCTTCCTGAGGCACTCACCCCCCCTGCAGGCTGGGACCCTCAGGATCATACCCTCCACCCCTTTGCCAGCGGATCTCCGTGGGGGCAGGCCTTAGCCACTGCTAAGCCAGGCTATCCTGGGCAAAATGCTGGTCATCTGGAGAGAATTTAGGGGACCAGAGAACTTGGAAGTGAAAAATCACATCTCTGTATTCCCTGATCTCAACTGAAATTGAGTATTTCTTTTAATTGGATGTCGCCTATAGAAATCACAGATAAATTCCTATCACATTATATAGTTGCAGATGCCTTGAAATACCATTTATGCCTATCACCACTTCGAAATTATGACACTTATTAGATCTGCCATGGGATTTTATTATTGAAAGCTTTAATAAAGAAGCACGTATATTGGTAAATTATAAAGTCGTGTTTTTAATATTTTGGTACTATTTTTAATGTGATTAGTACATTTTCCTAATCTTATATATTTTTATTGGATGCATTGAAAAACAATATTCCCAGGAGTCTATAGTCTGCATCAGACTTCCAAAAAGTCCCTGGCTCATGAAATATTTATAACAATCCTTTGAGGTAGGATTCTGTTATCGTCTCCCGTAATTCCCATTTTACAGAAGATATAACTCAGGCACAGAGAGGACAAGAACACTGCCCAAGGACAAACAGTTAATAAGTGAAGAGCAGGGATATGAATTCAAGGCAATCTAGACCAGAACCTACCCTTGTGGCCAGCACACTTGGTCAGTTCCTTTCAGTGCCCTTGAAGGCTTCCAGTTCATTCCTCACTAGAGTGCAATCGCTGCTTTATCTCTTGGCAAACTCTGAAGGACCCCGAGGGTCTTGAGGATTGGGACTGATTTTATTTCTCTCTGAATCCCTAGTGCCTGTCCCAACTCTGAGCCCAGAAAAGGTTCTAAATAAAAGTTTTTGAATAATGTGTGTCTGACCCATAATGCGTCATACGTTGTTGAGCAAAGACCTCCTTTTCCTGCCAGCATCTTTACTGCATTCACAAAAAGGCCCCAAACCAAATAATCCGTCCACGTTTTATAATGGCATTAGTACAGAGTCGTGCATTTTTATAGCACTTTTGACGTTGCCAAGAATTTTTATGTCCCTTTGACTTGAACCTCGAGTGTAAATTAGTCTGGACAGGAATGAGGTACCTAGCTTCACAGAGAAGTAAATGGAGGCTCCAGGCGATTGGTTCCAGGCAGTTAAGTGTCAGGGTGAAGGGCAGAGGCAGGGAGCCCAACAGTGGCCTGGTTCAAGCCCAGCTCAGCCACTCCCTGGCTGACTATGCAAGAGCTTCACCACTCTGAGCCCAGTGACCTCACCTCTAGAATGGGGACGGCGATAGCTACCATTTGGAAAGGCTGTCAGGATTACTTGAGGGGATGTATGCTGTTTGGAACAAGTTTCCGGTACACTGTAAGGACACAGTAAATAGGACTGGTCTCCCAAGATCAGTGGAAGGATGTTATGGTGTTGGTGTTACCACAAGGCAAATAGAGCTGAGATCCTGTGCTGTAGCAGAGCTACAGTTACGTTTCCATTCCAACTCAGCCCCACGCCTGGAATAAAACCTCATCCTTCTCTGGACTTTGGTTTTCCTGATCTGAAATACAAGGAGGGTAGGGATAAGTTCAGGATGCGAGGGCTCAGAGTTCCTTCTTCATAAGAAATGCTGTGAGGAATCAATTTGAAAAATAAAACTGGGGGCTGTCCAGTGTAGAGACGGGGTGGGACCCCTGACCCCTCATCCCAAGGAACTCCTGGAGGTACTGCTTGAAGTCAACTAGGACAGCTGGTTTAGCTGAGCTCAGCCTGAGAGGGTAAGGGCAGGATTAGACCTGCAGACCTGCCTCCTTTAGTATGAAGTGTTAAAATGGAAGGGGCGGGGGAGCAGATTTCAGCATCTTTAAGTGTCTTTAGAAGGGTAACCTTCTGAAGGTAACCTGGTTTCATCCATGTTCAAAGTTCTCCAGCCCAACTCTTAGAGTATTAAAGTCTTTAAGGAGAGTCCTCCACTCTCCATCCCAGCCCTGATCTGTTTCCCTTCTTTCCTCTGGTTATAATTCTCATGATTATGAGCCGCGAAGATTCCGGAGAGGCTAACATTAGTGCAAAAGGCTGGCTACCCAGGGCATCTATCAGGGGTCTCTCTTGGGAGCTGAGCAGTGAGCCCAGCTGGTGGAAGCCCCCTCCTACAGATGCATCTGTGAGCCCCCCACCCCCGTATACATGGCCTCCAGTACTTCATGTTGTTAAACTGTGGCAGGGGAGGGAGACTGGAACCAAGTGGGAGATGGTAGCGAGGTCAGCCTAGGCCATAACGACGCTCAGGAAAACCTATTGAGCAGATCTTCTTCCCCAAATGACTTCCCTCATGTAAAATTGTCTTCTATTATTGCTGGAAAAAGGGTTTTTAAAAGAGGTTAACACGCGATTTAATGAATATGAAGTAATAATGTTCCTTGTATCAAATTAAAATTCTAAGACTGCCACGTGAAACAAGTGCATTATGAGTATCCAACATTATGCATTATTATTATTGGACTGCTTGATTGCCCTACATACTTGGGAGTAAAAGAAACAGCTCCAAGTCTTGCATTTGAATTGGCAAGCATCACTCTCAGAATGAGAACCTGGGCAGACCCGAAGCATGCCCACCTAGCTAAGGAAGGTCCTGGGATCCTAAGATATATCCTCATGATAAAACAGGAGGATAATGGAACTGGTAGACACCAGCCTTGAGCTCCTGGAAGCAGCAGAAAGAGAAGCGTGCGTATGCATTTGGATTCTAGGGCCTCTCTCCTTTTGCTGTGTGACTTCAGGCAAGTCATTTTACCTTTCTGAGCCTTTCTTTCTCCACACTGTTATTTAGTCTGGATATAGGACCCCTGTGAGGATAAACTGAAGTTATGGATGTGACGGCACTTTGGAAACTCTAGTGGGCTACTGAGTTCTGGAGATTGAGGATCATGGAAAGGTCTTTATAATGATTTCTTCCTTATTCCCACTGCTGCCCTAACTTCTGAAGCCTGGCTGCCATCTATAATATTTAATAATAGTAACCCACACTTACAAAGTGCTTAGTAAGGGCCAGGCATTACTTCACCCCGTTCCACTGTAACTTTAGGCACTAAGTATTATTAACTCCATTTTATAGAGTAGTAAATAGAGGCTCAAAATGGCTCACAAGCCGCCCAAGGCCACAGGACCAGCAAGTGGCAGGGATTTAAATCCAAGTCAAAAGACTCTAAAACCTCCTAGTTCTTATGCTGTATTTACCCCTAAAATATGCCTGATAAGCTGCTTCCAAACCATACTTGAACACCTCCAGGGACGAAGGGCTCATTACCACCCTCGTCCCTATCCTCACAATGAGTGCTCTCCCCTGACACATAAAGCATTATTATGGTGATATTATTATCTGTAAAATAGAGTGATTGGAGTTGATGCTCTCTTAAGGTCTATTCCAGAAACATCACTTGAAGAGCATGAACATTTACCGACAAAGCCAGCCTGGCTGCGGAAGAAAGGATTAAACACCTCCGTATGAAAATGGAACACAGCGAGTAAGAGGTGTGTGTGAATGGGGGCAATTAATCCTCTTTTGCCGATCACTGTAAAAAAACATTTGCCAGAGAGGAGGCATTTATTCCCTGCAGACACATGGTGTGATTTTGAAATATCTCCACAGAAGGAAAGATGACGGAGGAAATACAAATCTATTAAATGTGCAGGGCAAAAGAAAAAGGGGCTTCCATAAAAGGATTTCTAAACCATATCAAAGGCTTCTGGGGTCAGGGAGGGCTGTCGGAACACTACCAATTAGAGCTAAATGGGAAACCGGCTTAAATCTCAAAATTAAAGATGAAGAGCGGCAATTAACCTGTCTTCTACACAGAAAACATAGCCCTTAACGCTCAGTGTAATTTAATATTTCAAAATTATGACCACAAGCATCTAAGGCTCCTGTTCAACAATATAAAATGGACAATAAAAATCTCAGTGGGGCTTTGGCTATCCTGGGCAAAATGCTGGTGAAGTGCACAGGTAACAGGGTCGCTCTGAAGTCACAAGGGCTGGACTGGACTGGACACAGTTAGAATGCGCCCCAGGACACAGGTCCGCAAACTCGGCTCCATTTTCCAAAGACTCATTCTCTGGCCAGCAGGAACCTTTTGATTTGTGTTCTGTGAGCTTTCATAGGGTGGATTATGCCAATGTGAACGGAAAGGCGACCTCCCTACTGTGCTTACGGGGTCCACAGGCCATTCCAGCAGATTTCTCTAAAGCGGAGCCTCTCCACCTTGTGGGGCTTTGAAAATGCCTCACCCCTGGGCCTCATACAGACCACAAGGCCAGGGCATCAGTATCTTTTGAAAGCTCCCAGTTAATCTTCGCTGGCACCCAGGGTTGAGAACCGCTGCTCTGAAAGATTGTGGGCTCATCAAGGAAGAGCAAACGGACGGACGTCTGGAACATGGTCAAGCCTCGATTATGCTAGAAGCACCAGGATGATGCTTGCCATGCTGACAGTGAGCTGCGCAGATGAAGAAATGGGCCCATGGAAAATCTTCCTCCTGGCAGGTGGGAATTGGGAGCTGAATAGAACAACCATGTAGATTCAGCTGCTGACAATGTCTCAGAGCATAAAGCCGGGAGTATAAAACCTATGGCTGAGAATCTAGGTTTTCATGGATGCTCTGGGTGTGTGAGGCCCCTGTTGGTAGCTGGCCTTCTCCAAGGAGGGTGAAGCTAAAACCCCTTCATCTAGAGCTTTCTGAGCCCTCCGCTTGGTTTCCCTGTCATTCTCCACGAATCTTCTCCCAATCCCCAGGTGGCAGTGTGGGGCACTGGGAAGGTTCCCAACTCTGCAGAAGGCTGAGCTCGGTGCCCAGAGCCACCACTCAATGAGTGCTCTTGGGCAAAGAGTTCCCCTCTCTGAGCTTGCTCGGTTTCCTCATCTATAAAGCACAGATAATGATAGGACTCACAGGATTAGTGTAAGGAGGGCCTGAGATCATCTCTGCGGGCCCCCAGCGTGGTGTCTGGCACACTCAGCCACCAGTGTGGCTTCACAGATGCCCCTTCATAGACCTGCTCTCAACATCAGCCATGTATGTGCTCACCTATGCTTCACCCTGAGCATCACCCCACACATCACCCCAAACATCACCTTGTGCTTCCTTGCCTTCAGGCTTCTGTCCAACCAGGTCCCTCCACTGGGAGTGCCTTTCCTCATGGTCCATCATTTCCTGTACAATCCTCCATTATTCACCCTGGTGCTGGGTTAGATGCTAGACCTACCACTTTTTGCTCTTTGCTTCTTCTCTATTTTAGAAGCTAGGTTTTAAACTCTCCAACAGGACTGCTCTCTCTGACCATTCACCCCACCTGTGTCCCAGGCCCCTATTTTGCAGTGACCTTCGTCTACCTGAATCACACTATCACTCCCACATACGCTGAGCTTAATAGGTGTGATTTTAATCTCCTGGAGGCCAGTGTGGAATCTCAGAAGAAGCAGGTGCTTTGGCACTAATCCTCCCAGCAAGCCAATGACCTAAGTTCTATTAGTGGCCCTACTTTATAGATGAAGAGACAGAGGCCACTTGCCTTAGGTCAAATATTCCAGAGTCCTGGCTTTTCACTGCTTTGGGATATATCTTTGCAGAATGAGGTGAGAGTAAACAGGAGGGAGAGAGGAAGGACCAAGGAGACCGGGTTATGGAGACACCGTGAACCCTAGCAGGAGCAGGGAGGCTGACAACAGCATCACGGGGCCTCAAGGAGGCCACATGAGCACTGAGTATCCTTCCCTATCACTCTCTGTGTGGGCTACTGGGGACAGGCTCAGAGGTCCTGATTAAGCACCCAGTCCAGAGTGACACTCTGGTCCCTGGACACCACCTAGCCTTCTTCCAACCTGTCTGAATGGGTGGGTAGCACTAAATCCAACAGTCTAGAACACTTGTAAACTTTCCCCCAACCAGAAAGCAGGGCCCTGGGCATCTAGAGTCATGGTGGTAGCATGAAGGGGAAGACTACACCTTGGCTGAGGTCAGACCAAAAGAAGAGGGAACCAGCTGGAAACACAAGCAGTAACATACCATGTGGCCCACGAGTCCGTGGGCCAGGGCTCTGCTATAGCAAAGCAGCACCCCTTCTCCCCTCGTTTCTCATGGCCGGGCTCCAGTGGCCTCCTCTAACACCTCTGGTGACCTTCTGCCCACAGCCCTTCCCACGCTTCTCTATAATGACAGCGTCCACTCTGCCTTATGCTTGTGCCTATGGCCCACTCGGTGCTGTAGACTGTGCTCTGCTTGAAGACGGGGTCTACTCTTACTCATCTCTGCCTACCCCATGCCATCCCTCAGCATGCCCCCAGCAAGACCTCAGTGCGCCAGGGCTGGCTGCATGGATGGTGCCCCCTGCTAGACAGCTGAGCTGACTGGTGCACATCACCTTGACCTGTGGGGCACAGGAATTCTAAGACCCAGCACAGCTCCCATGAAGTCTCTTTCCCTGTGCCCTCCCCCTACCACCTCCCCAAACAATAGGCCCCTCTCTGCTTTTGGCCAACCTGCCTACACCAGGGTCATTAGCTTGGGGGTGAGGGAAGGGGTCTTAGGTGCATCGCTTAACTCCTCCTCGCCTCAGATCCCCCATCCACAGAAAGGGACAACTGTGCAGGCCTTCCAGAGTCATTGGAGGGATACAGCGAGCTGCCATTTAGAAGGAGCCTAGCAGAGGGCCTGGCAAGAGTAGCTGAAAGTGCTCCTCTGCAGAAACAGGTTTCACAGACAAAACAGGAGCAGAGACAGTTTGAAAACTCAGAGTGATTTTAGGCCCAGAGAACTAAATGTTCAGAACAGAGCACAGAGCAAGGTCTGCTCCATGGAACAGGGAAGGAAAACACTAGTCTCCACACACCCCCGCCTGCCCCTCCGCCCAAGTAAAACAAGCATTTTGGATTTTCCAGTGCTTGCCTTCCTTAACACTTAAAGGAGGGTCTGCTTCTGCTACTTATAGCCTTAAAAAAAAAAAAAAAAAAGAGTCCTCAAGGTGCTTTTCTGATTCTCAGGACAGCCCTTTGGGGTCTGTTTTTGTATTCACAAATCCACCCCTTTCTCTTGGTAATGCAGAGAGGTGGGGGAGCATAGCTCTTTTCTTTGTTTTATAAATGACTAAGTGGAAGCTCAGAGAAGTGAAGACACTTGCCCCTGGTCACCCAGCTGGTGAGTGCTGGACTGGGGCTTGCACCTGAACTGGTAGCTTCCCCATTGTGTCCTGAGGTTTCTGGGGTTCTGGGGCAGGGTGGGGAGGGAGTGGTGGGGTGGGGAGTGGGGAGCGGGGAGCCAGTTTCAGGCTTTGTCTACTCTTCGTTGTCTCATCAACTATAGCGATGGCAGGAACAGGAGGGCACTCGGAAGGTCTAGACAGTGAGAGGCACAGAACGGGAGGGGATTGGGGAGATTCACACATGGGTTCAGCTTTGCTCCCGTTACACGTTAGAAGCACTTGTTCCTCTTACATATATCAGTCGGGCTTCCACATAGACTTTTTTTGAAGAAAGGGATACACGGCCTAAAAATAATTGGAAACCAGTGCACCAAACCAAGTCCAATCTGTGGCTTGTGCCCACCGGATTGGTTTGTGATAAGGTGGTTTTCTGTACGTGCCCTGGTGACGCAGGAAACTCACTAATTTGGAAGAGGCTACACAGCAGCAGAGGTGCCAGTGTGAGTAGGCAGGGCTGGGGGGAGCAGTGCCTCTTCCCTGAATTTGAATATAAAATCTTCCACTATTAAAAAAATGGGCAAAGGACGCCTAGGTGGCTCAGCGGTTGAACGTCTGCCTTTGGCTCAGGGCATGATTCCGGGGTCCTGGGATCAAGTCCCACATCGGGCTTCCTGCAGGGAGCCTGCTTCTCCCTCTGCCTGTGTCTCTGCCTCCTTCTCTGTGTCTCTCATGAATAAATAAATAAAATATTTTTTTAAAAAATGGGCAAGAGTGTCCTTGTCCTTGATATGGGCAAGACCCACTTGGCCACCTTCCAGGGCAAAACTCCAGGGAAGGTTTTGTAAGAATGGGGCCGGTCCGAGGGGCAAGGCCATCCATGCGGGCCAATGTCTCTGACCCCTGGGCCCGACTGAGAGGTTTTTCCCTCATCCAAGCAAAACACGTCGGATGTGGGCACCTCGGGTCAGCCTCGGGCGGGCGATCTGGAAGGGCAACTCTAGAGGGGCAGGAGTTTAAGGAAGTCTCTGAAGTCGCTCAGACATCTGCAGAGGCTAAAAGAGCAATTTCCTCTTGGTGGCGGGACATGGTGTTCCCAGAGGAACACGTGGCCCCCAGGTGCTCGCGGGCAGCCACTGTCATCCCTGACTCTGTTCCTGCTGCTTGGCCAGAGTGAACCTGGCTTGAGAGTCGACAGTTCCACAGCAGTAGGGGCCAGGGCTGGGGTCACTGTGGCCAGTAAGACATGGTCCACGCCCCTGAAGAGCAGGGGACATGCCAGGACCCTCTGTCCCCCCCCCCCCCCCCAGCCAGCCAGCAGGTTCCAGAAATAATGACTGCAAGAGACACTATAATTTATGGAGAACTTACTATGTGCTGAGTGCTCCACATGCATTACCTATTGAATTATTACTACCCAGTGTAAGTGAAGTTGTTTCTGGCTCCACTGAACAGATAAGGAGACTGAGGTTCAGAGAGGTTGAGTCAAACAGTAAGTGGCTGAGCAGGTCTGATGCCCAAGACTCTACTCTTGATCAAGCTCCATTGTGCAGACCCAGCGTATCTGGAGTAGTGGGACCCCACCCCCACCAAGGGCTCCTGCCTTAGTTTCTCTACCCCTTACATACTCAGTAGGGACAATGACCCCCACCCCCAGCTCAGGGAGCAACAATTGATTCTGGGGGGGGGGCACAAAACATCTTATTTTTTAATGTATAAAGCACAATATATAAACAGATATATAGCATATCTGTAGTATTAAAAGTTTAGAAGGGTGGGGAGTCCAACTAGGAAAAAAAGTGCCCGGAACATAGTAG
Source organism: Canis aureus (assembly GCF_053574225.1). Lineage (NCBI taxonomy): Eukaryota > Metazoa > Chordata > Mammalia > Carnivora > Canidae > Canis > Canis aureus. The sequence continues at coordinate 12,051,818 of NC_135631.1, read as the reverse complement.
GTGCTCAGCAAAAGATCTTTCCCAACTTCACTGCCCACCAGAGCCAAATGGGAATTGGTCCCATTGGGAGCTTTGCATCTCAGCCCCCGTCTCTGCCCAGTGCCACTCAGGTCCACCCTCACTCCGTTAGTCCTTGTTGCTGGGGCCCCAGAAGACTCCATGCCAGAGTCTGCTTCCATTGGGACTCAGGTTCACCCCCACAACGTCCCTGGTTCCTCTTTGGAGGCCCCGGCTCCCCAGAGATGCCTGCTGGGACTTGTTATAGGTTAAACAGGTACAGGCTTAGCTCAGCTCAAATGAAACTTGAACACTTCAGGTCCTTGTTGTCAATTCTCCCAACACAGGGAAAAAGGTAATTGTCAATTAACGAGCCCATCAACTGAGGCGGGAGGAAAATCGATAATACGGACCAATACAGAGCGTTCTAATGCCAGTCAGGATTCTGGGAGTGGGAGCCTTTCAAACAGGTACACGGAGTAATTGGCTTCTCCCTTGTGACCCGTCCCGCGGACTCTACAACTCTCCAATTAACATGTACCCTTGACAGGCACACAATTATTTGGGTTCACTGTGCCCCAGCCAGTGTTTGTTCAATCAGAACTTGCAAATACACAGAAAGTGCACAGAATAGCAAATGCAGGATGGCTCTGGGGGAAACCAAACAGCGAGTGGGTCTTAAAGGAATCCTAGACTTAGGATTTCTCTTCCAGAAAACTGCCTTGAGTCTCGGCTCAGATGCTGGCCAACAGCCCTGTTCTGGTGAGCCCCTGACTAGACCTGACCCCATCCCCACTGAGGAACTCAGAGGGGGCTACCCATGACTTGGCAAGTACTGTCTCCCATGACCTATCAGAGAGAAGGCTTCCTTTTCAAAGAAGGAGCCTTCTGCCTGGAAGGCTGTTTCTTATCTCTTCCATCTGGATCATTGTGACCCTTCGAAGTTCACCTCCAGATCCTCAGAGATTCTTCCTGGATCTCCTCAGGCTCCTTTCCCTGGACACCATAGCATCCTGGGCTTGCTTCTTCCTTAGCACTTACACCACTGGGTTACCCTAATGATTAATCTCAGTTTCCCTCACAAAAAAGTGAGCCCTTTGATGTCAGAGACTAAACATCTCTAAACATCAGCACTAGCCCAGAAGCTACTTATTAAACAGTTGTTGGATGAATATATAGGTAGGTAGTGCAAAAAAGAGTAGGGGGGGTGGATAGGTGGATTTGTGGTACATGATAGAACAGGTAGGGAAATGGAGAAACTGGTTGGGAATAAAGATAGATAAGAGGGTAGAGGATAAGTGGGGGGGGGATACATGGGGGTTGGAGGGGTCGGTGGGTAATGGATGAGAGGATGGCTAAAAAGAGAGATGGGAGGTTTGATGGATGGTGTTGGATGGTGTTTGGAAAACATAGAAGGGTGGATAGATGTGTAGATGGTTAGGTGGGTGGACAGATAGTTGGATGGAGACTTGGCAAGTGAATGAATGGATGGACAAGTTAATGCATACACAGATGAGTGGATGGTTGGGTGGTGAAGAGGAAGGAAATGGAAGGAGGGTCAGATATAAGAATGGATGCTCTATGCCAAGGGTAGCAGATGAAACTATTGCAGGGAATCCTCCTCTGAAGTCACCCCCAAGGTGTCAGAGACCGCTACCTGCTACACTCTCTATACATCCAGGTCTTACAGTTCCCAATGGGAAATCCTATCAGATTCCCTCCTCCAAATTCCTAGGCCTGCTCCTGCTATGGCTCTCGACAGTTCACAAGCCAAGCTGTTTCCTGAGGGTTCTCATGGCACCGACCAACTGTTAACTCAGTCCTTGTCCTCTTTTCACAGAGCCATGTCCACAGCCAAGGCGGACTCTCCTCCTACATGCTGATACCCGCGAGCCTGGTCTGAATCTGCTGGGACTCCAAGGCTGCACTTGGCCTTTCAGTGTTCTCCCTGAGGAAGCAGGACACCACTTTCCCTCTATGACTCCGTTTTATGTCGTGTAATTGCCTTCAGCCTTCCAGGAAACTGAGAGAATTGACTGAGCATTTACTTTGTACCAGACCCTTGGCACTTACTATATCATATTTATTGAGTATTATAAACCTAGAAGGTAGAGTGTAATTATCTCTGTTTTACACATGAAGTCAAGGGCTCAGTGTCACCGAGAGCAAGTAGAGTTAAGATTTGAACCCAGTCTCCTACTCCAAATGCCAACAAGGCTCTTTATACAAACATAACATTCTTGGGGTCCTCAGAAGAGAATCCTATCCCATTTCCAGGGGGCATGCAAAACTGCTGCTTGGGGAAAAAGCTGGGACTATGCCAGGATTCTGGACCTCAACAAAATGCCATCTAGGGATAAAATTGCATTTCTGGGGCACATGGGTGGCTCAGTCGGTTAAGCATCTGCCTTTGGCTCAGGTCATGATCCCAGAGTCCCAGGATGGAGCCCTGGGTCAGGCTCCCTGCTTAGCCAGGAGTCTGTTTCTCCCTTTCCTTCTGTTCCTCCCCCCAGCTAGTGCATGCTCTCTCTCTCTCTCTCTCTCTCTCTCTCTCTCTCATCCACTCTCTCTTAAATAAATAAATAAAAATCTTTAAAATTATATTTTATATTGATGTTATGTTCGAACAAAGTGGCTAGAAGAAGAAGATCTGTTTATCAGTTCAAAGAGTTCAACCATTGCCCGTCACCCCCCAATCTTACTCCATATGATGGTGAAGAACATAACATGCACTCTGTTGCCCTCCAAGGATACCACTATCTGATGTGATATCTCCCCAGTGGGAATGGTCCTGGTGAAGCAGGGTGAAACAGCCCTTCTCTGTCCTATCTTGGGTTGGCAGCTAATCCTGAAATCAGCTTGTGATCCATCTTCAGGAGTCCATGGTTCTTAAATGGGACTCTTGAGAACCAAAAGCCTTTAAGAATCATGGATGAATCCTGAACTGTGGGATTCCAGATGTCATTCAGGAGTCTCTCATACTGTCCCATGTAGGCAGTCTGACACACCTCCTGTGCAGGTGACTCTCTTCCCTGAGCCTGACTAGAGCCTTTTTGAGGTGATTGCTAAATATCTAAAATTTTGGAGTGCTACATGATGTTCAAAGGACCATGTCAAAGGATCCTCAAAGTAGTCCCAGTACAAGAAAAAAGAAATTACAGACCAATCTCACTTACAAAACTGGACAGGAAATTCTAAATAAAATATCATCTAATGGAATTCTGCAATTCATATTTTAAAGTACATCATGATCAAGTAAAGTTTAACTTAGGAATGTAGGGTTAGCTCAATATCAGGAAATCTATTATACAATACAGCATGCTAACAGATTAAAGGAGGGAAAAGATAGATACATAGATACCACCAGGTCTTTATTATGGTATATCTTTTTAGCATAACTGCCAGCTGGCAACTTGGAAACCCTCCCTCAGTTTTTGCTTACATATGGGAGCCTGCTTTTTGGAAGGCGACTTCCTTCTGGCCCTTTCTAGCCCTCTCCTCATGGAACCAAAGGGTTTTAGCATTTTAAGGGAAGTCAGAAGCCATGTCCTTTGTCACCAGAGAAGCTAAAGCACAAAATAATGAAGGGATGGACCCAAATTCCTGCAACCAGGGGCAGCCAAGCCTGGATTGTACACACACTTGCCACATCAACGGGTGTGTGCATGCAACCCATTCAGCACACATGCATGTGCACCCACTGGATGCCAGGCACTACACTAAGCCCTGGGGTTGCAGTTGTGATGAAGACAGATCCTATCCCTGCTCTCTTAAGCCTCACAGTCCTATGGAGAATGAATGATACGCCTTAGTAAAATGCACATAAATAAATTAAATGAATAAAAATAAAAACTGAGAGAGTGGATGCTTGGGTTTGAGCATCTGCCTTCGGCTCAGGTCATAATCCCGAGGTCTTGGGATTGAGTCCCACAAGGAGCAAGGAGCCTGCTTCTCCCTCTGCCTGTGTCTCTCCCTCTCTCATTGTGTCTCTCATGAATAAACAAATAAAATCTTTATTTTCTTTTAAATATTTTATTGATTTACTCGATCCCAGGTCTCCAGAATAACGCTCCGGGCTGCAGGTGGTGCTAAACCACTGAACCACCGGGGCTGCCCCAAATAAAATCTTTAAAAAACAAACAAACAAACAAACAAACAAAAACCTAAGAGAGCAGTAAAGGAGACATCCAGGGTGCTGGGAGTGGGGGGAGGGGTCAGAGATTGCTCTAAGGAGGTGCTAACATGGAAGCTGTGTCCAGAAGAAGGTGCCACTCAAACAAAAAACTGTACAGAAGAAAAAGAGACTCACTTCAAAACAGCAAGACAATCTGAAGGGCACCTAGGAATAAACCAACCAAAAGATGTGCCTGACGTTTATGGAGAAACTTATAAGACATTACAGAAGGAAATAAAAGAAGAATCAGGAAACTGAAAGTATGATGGGAAATGAGGGGGAGGAGTGGAGGCCAGCAAGAGGGGCTCCCCGATGCCCATGCTGGGTGGACTCTGCATGGACTGAGCAAAACTTCCATGGAAAAGCAAAGAACAATTTGGAATCTGGGCTCTGGGCACTTGAGTTAGATTTTCTTTCTGGTAATGGGTTGTGCTTTCATGCCCACTTGTTACAAGCAGAGCTAATGCACATGCAATTTTGTAACCAGCTTTTTCCCACTTAACAATATAGCACGGATATTTCTCACATCATTAAGTGGTGTTTGATAAAAAACCATAAAGAATGGTTCTCCAAGGCAGATAAGAATGGTTGTTTCCCGGATTTTAGAGACAGGAGGATGGCGTGGGTTGGGGGGAGGGGTTGAAAGCTACCATGCATGCGGCACCTACTGCATACCATCTCATCCTCACCACCATGATGGGATGCAGAACTGTTCCCTTTATTTTGCAAATGAGGGAATGGGGCAGGGGGTGCAGGTGCCAGCTGCTCACGGTCTCCAAGGGTCTTGGTTCTGTGCTGCTCCCAAGCCATGCCTGTCCTCCTTTGTCTCCCCTAGAGCGCTGGCACCATGGGTTGTGGAAGGACACTCATCCCATTGCTCAACACATGGACGCTGGGTGCCCACACTGCTCGGTGGCCTGCTGGAACATGGGCTGCAGCAAAATACAAAACCAAGATCCTGCTTTAGTTTCTTAGCACTGATACAACAGATTCTCACAACCCTGGCAGCTTAAAACAAGAGATTGGGAGGCCAGCAGTCCAAAATCAAGGTGCTGGTAGGACCTTGCTACCTCCGGAGGCTCCAGAAGAGACACACTCTTCCCTTGCCTCTTGCAGCTTCTGGTTGCTCCTGGCAGTCCTTGATTGGTGTCAGCACCTTCCTGTGGCCTTCTTCTCTGAGTCTCTGTGTCTCAAATCTCTCTCTCTTTCCTTTAATAGGGCACCAGCCACTGGATTTAGGGTCCACCCGAAAGACTAATTAATTCCAGGTAAAGGCAAATCACAGCTACAGTAGTTCAGGACTCAGGCATATCTTTTTTTGGGGGACACAATCCAACCCCCTACTCTGACCCACATTCTAGTGAAGGAAAATGAAGAACAGATACATATATAGCACATTGGGTGGTAGCAAGAGCTATGCCAGAGGCAGAAAACGGGAGGAAAGGAAGATGGAACATGTGGAGGTGGGCACGGCAGTTCTAAGTGGGATGCTTAGGGAAGGTGTCACCATGAAGGTAACATTTGAGCAAAGATGTGAAGGCGGTGACAGAAAAAGCCATGGAGGTATCTGCGCAAAAAGCATCCCAGGAAGGGAGGATAGCAAGTTAAAGGAGCCCTAAGAGGAAGCGTGCCTGGAAAGAATCAAGCGTGGAGAAGAGAAGGAGGAAGGGAGTCCCAGCAGTGGTGGGTCCTGGATGAGTGAAGCTCTTGCAGAGCATAGTTACTCTGATCAAGAGGGAGCCACTGGAGGGTTTCGAGCAGAGGTTGATATAAGAGAGGATCATCAGCTGCCACGTGCAGACCAGCAAGGAGGTAACTGCAAGATCCAGACAGGAGATGCTGGCTTGAACTGGGATGGCAACCACAGAGGTGGAGCGTGGGTGGGATTCTGGGTGCATTTGGAAAGGAAGGTCAGCAAGATTTCTGACAGATATGGAATGTGAGTAAGAGGGAAAAGTCCTGGATAACAGCTAGATGTTTTGGTTGGAGCAATGGAAGGATGTACTTGGCTATAACCACGTTGGCAAAGGCAGCATGTGGAGCAGAATTATGGGAAAGCTTAGGAATTACTTTTTGGACATGTTGAGTGTGAGATGTCAATTAAGAAGAAATATTGGTTGGGCAGTTGGATGTTCAATTCTGGGGCGGGGGGCAAGGTCTGAGTTGGAGATACCAAGGTGGGAATGGTCAGCATAGAGACACACTTAAAAGAATGGATGAGGTCACAAAGGGAGAAAATTTGGAGAAGACGTTCAAAGAATGACTTTAACAAAGGACACCCCAACATTATGAGATTGAAGAAGGAAACTACAAAGGAGGCTGACAGGCTTGACCAGCGAGGTGAGAAGAAAACCAAAAGAAACATGACACCTTGGAGACCCAATAGTGATTGAAAAAGGAAGCAGAGGGGCACCTCAGTGGCTCCATCAGGGAAGGGTCCAACTCTTGATCTCAGCTCAGGTCTTGATTTTGGTCATGAGTTCAAGCCCCATGTTGGCCTCCATGCTGGGTGTGGAGCCTAGTTAAAACAAATAAACAGGAGCAGCCCGGGTGGCTCAGCGGTTTAGCGCTGCCTTCAGCCTAGGGCCTGATCCTGGAGACCCTGGATCGAGTCCCACGTCGGGCTCCCTGCATGGAACCTGCTTCTCCCTCTGCCTCTGTCTCTGCCTCTCTCTCTCTCTGTCTCTCATGAGTAAATAAATTTTTAAAAAATCTTAAAAGAAAAACAAATACACGAATAAACAGGTGGTGACCAATTATGTATAATGCTGCAGCTGGGTCAGGTCAGATGAGTGCAGACTGACCCACAGAGTGACCTTCAGTGTCTTGGAGGTCTTTGGTGTCTTTGGTGAGGGCAGTTTCTTTCCTCCTTTTTTTTTTTAAGATTTTATTTATTCATGAGAAACACAGAGAGAGGGACAGAGACATAGGCAGAGGGAGAAACAGGCTCCCTGCGGGAAGCCGGATGCAAGATTTGATCCCAGGACTCCAGGAACATGACCTGAGCCAAAGGCAGACGCTCGACCCCTGAGCCACTCAGGCGTCCCAGTGAGGATGGTTGCAATGGAGCATTGGGATGGAAGTGGTTGGCATTGAATTGAAGGAAGTGGGTGGAGGGAAGCGGGAGACACAGGGACAACTTGTAGAGGTGTTTCATGGTAAAGGAGAATGAATGAATGATTTGGAGATCTCCGAGGGCATGGGGGGCTTCTATTTTGGTCACCCCTATGCTATGCGCCTATCCTTTGGCATGAATGAAGCCTGGTCCTTCATACATATTTGTCGATGACAGAATGAATGAAAGAGCATGTGACCAGCGAACAGAAGAGGTTGTCCTGGCTGTCCGAGAGTGTTTTTCTTTTGGCCACCATAATCTTCTCTTGGAAGCTCCTGAGCAGCTAAGACCTGTGGCATCAGTCGTATTGCAAGAAGTTAATTAACTTGGGGTGCTTTTCCCTTTGTTCTCAGCTGTGGAGAGCAAACCTTTGTTCCTGACAACCTCAATTAGCTCCTGCTCCTCTTGAGCTCCCCCTACCCACCCCCAGGACTAGAAGCTGGTCTGTGGTGGCCAGCCTGTTTCTGGACTTGCAGACAGCTTGGCTTCTCTTGAAACCTCCCCACCCACTCAGATCCAACAGGTAGTCCCTGGGCTGGGTGTTCCCAGGAACGAAGACGAGGTGGTGCCCAACCCTGCCCGACCCCCCACCTCTAGGCTAACTCTGAGGCCCAGTCTCCAGGCCTCGGCCACCTCCTCACCCCACCCCCCACAGATCTCTCCACCCCAAAGGAGCCCCTTTCCTAGGCTCTTCTTCCAAGACAACCAGGTCGCTCCATGGCCTCTCTTCTTTCATACCTTGTGCAGTAGCTCCCATCCTGTCTGGAAAGGGGTCTTTGACCAAACACACGCCTGAGTTAAACCCCAGGAACGGTCCAGGGGTAGGGCCCAGCACCTATAATTTTAAAAGTTCCCTGCTGCTTTTGAAACACAGCCCAGGTTGAAAACCATTTCATCATCCATAAAACCAGACTGATGCTACGTGCCTCGTGAGGAATAAAAAACACAGCAGAGTGGACATCACTTGTGAGCAGTTACTATGTGCCCAGCACTTCACCTCCAGGCTGGTCCTCGGAGGTAGGTATCATTAGTCCCATTTTACAGATGGGGAAGCGTGTTCAAAGAGTGAACTTGCCTTTGGGCCCCCAGCTGGCAAGTGTCCAAACAAGGGTTTGAACCTAGGGACTCGTGACTCCAAGGTAGCTTACCATCTGTCCCTGGCACCTGCTGGGGCTTTATTCACAGGGCTGCTTTATTTCTCTTCTATCAAGTACACAAATAATGATAGTCCCAGGCAGAGAAGGTGCAGTGCGTTTGTTTGTTTGTTAAAGATTTTATTTATTTATTCATGAAAGACACAGAGAGGAAAGAGAGAGAGAGAGAGAGAGAGAGGCAGAGACACGGACAGAGGGAGAAGCAGGCTCCGTGCAGGGAGCCCGACATGGGACTCGATCCCAGGTCTCCAGGATCACACCCTGGGCTGAAGGCGGCACTAAACCGCTGAACCACCGGGGCTGCCCTGAAGTGGGTTTTTTACTGGGCTACTGTCATGGTGGTGTGGAGGTCAGGTAGATGGACAGTCCATCCCACCTGGAAGGTTCGGGAAGGAGGAGAGGGGGCACCGGTCTGGGAGTCTGGATCCCCCCCAAAGGCCTTGCAGGCAGAAAGTGATGTGGGCAGAGAAGCAGGGGAGGGAGGGAGACCAGCCGGAAGCTGTCCCCTAACTGGCCACTGAAGTAACCCCTGCAGGGAAGCAGGAACCCCTCTCAGTGGGGGAGGGAGTCAGGCTGCATCAGGCCAGAGGAAGGCCTCCAGGGTGGCTTGGAAAGCCAAGCCGTTTTCACAAGGCAGCTAGAAGTGCTCTTGGGCAATCTCATCTCTAAAAGACTGAATTTCATTATAATTTAAGTCTTTCTTGGGCTTCATCAAAGGCTATGAGTATCTTGAAAAAGAGAAGCATCTCTTTCCTCAGGTGAGGGGAAAAACACGCCAGAGCTTTCTCTTCTAATATAAACTAGACAAGGAGATGCAGCTGAACTTGGCAGAGCCTGCCGGAGAACGCTAATAGACTCGACGAGAAGAGAATTATAGAAAGAGACAGCTCCAGAGGATGGCGGGGCAGGGAAGAAAGAGGCCCAGGGCTGCAGCCCCAGGTGGGCTCCTGGGGAGCCCGGATCAGGATCAGCGTCTGTGGCAGAAGGGCCCCCGGGCCTGGATGGGCTCAGCATCTCATCTGGCTAGAAGCTTCTCAGCCTGGAGACCAGGGAGATAAGACCCCAGGCCCCCCAGTATCCATCCTTCCTGGTTCATTTCCAGTGATCCCATTAATTGTGGAGGCTCAGGGGCTGGAATGGAATTCCTGGCGTTTCCTGCATGGGAGCTGTCAGTGGGGGAGGATGGAAGTGACCTAAAAACATTTAGCCAGGGAAAAAAAATAATAACAAATAGAACCCACGCAGGTTGGATGCTCCCACCAGAGGCTGGAAAGGGGTCGGGGGCTATTATGCACACACGCATGTTTTAAAATATCACTGGCTGTTCGACATCCCACAGAAGCCTTGGCTTAGAAGGAGGTGCTTTGCTTTTATAAAATCAGATTATTTTCCTCCTGCCTTTAATAAAAACCAGCGCTGGTCTCTGACTCACAGGCTCAAAACAGCCTTCGCTGGTGACAGAGGCCGGGATTGCGGCGGTGGCAGAGGCTGGAACTGTTCTCAAATAGGAAATCGAAGACCCAGAGACAAAGGAGGGGAGAGGGAAGTGGGGAGCGGGAGGCAGAGCAGGAAGTAAATGCAGAGTTAATGCTCAGTGAGGGCGGCAGTGGCTGGCTCCCTGGGTGCCTCGGCAAGGCTGCTCAGCCCCAGGAGCCAGGGGTTCCCGGCTCCCCGCGGGCAGCTCACTTGTCCCCTGCCTGCCAGCCCGGTGCGCCCCAAGGCTGCTCATCCCGTCTCCTGTCAAAGGCTCCTGAGCCTGAGCAGAGGCCCTGTCGGGAGGAGCAGGAGGCTGTCGCCTCCGCAGGGAGAGATGGCTTGGAGGTGATCTGGGGGCTCCCAGGAGGCAGGGCTGAGGTGGGGCGAGAGCCCCCAGGAGAGGCCAGACGTGGCTTCCAAGAGAAGGTGTTCCCCCTTCTGTCCTGTCTGTGCCTCTGTCTGTCTCTCCCTCTCTGCTCCGGCTTCGCCTTGCTTTGTCTTCCTCTGTCTTCCTTTGAGTCTGGCTCCTTTTATCTCATTGTCTTGCTCACTCTTTGTCTCCTTCCCTCTTTCTCTGTCTGAACCTCTTTTATTCTCTTAAGAAAGATGGCTGGACTTGTTAAGCTGGAGATCAAACACCACAACGGGCTGAATGTGTAAGAAGGGAACATGGCTTTAGCATCTGGTGCTCGCTCTCTCGCTCGCTCGCTCTCTCTCTCTCTCTCTCTCTCTCTCTGCGACACAGTGGGTTCCCCGTGGAGAGGAAGGGCAGGGAGGGGGTGGGGTGTGGGTGAGAAAAATCAATGAAACCCTGTCACTCCTGGGCCTGGTCAGAGCAGCTAGGGCAGCGAGAAGGGTCTAGAAGATTCCATAAGGGCCGGACAGGCTCCAACCAGGGCTGGACCCCCAGTGAGGCCACCACCCCTGGAGGAAGGAGGAGGTCTGATGCTCCAGTGAAGTCAAGAGGCTCTGAAGGGGCTGCTGGCAACCTGCTGGTCCCTCTGCCTTTGCAGGAAGTGAGAGGGATCCTTTATGGGGTGAAGAATGGGGACAGCAGACCCCGAACTAGAGGCGCTAGGGACGGCTTTGCATCCTCCACCAGCGCTGTGAGGGTGGGACTCCGGGCTTAAGGATGCAGGAGGCTCAGGCCACGGAACGTGTCCTGCACCGCCGGCTGGGAGAGCACGGCTGACTTGTCGCTGTATTTATTCCTGGGAGCATTTATTGTCACAGATGGAAACTCGGTCCTCGGTCCTCCGTAGGCTCAGGGTGAAGGCAAACAGGTGATGAAGCCGATGCCGCTAGTCTGAGCCTACAGGTGGGGAAGGGAGATGGGGCCGAGTGGTGTAGGACAGTGGTGTAGACCTGCTGCAGACCCGCCCTCCATCCAGAGTTCACCTTTTAGGGACAGGTCAGGAGTGGGGCTCCTGGGGCCCATGTCCATTCTGGGGAATGGAAACGTTCTGTTGCCCCAAGGAACCATGAGCAGGAGGGAGGGAAAGACAGACAGAGGGACCAGCGAGAGAGGACACGGGTCTCTCCCACACGGGCACCTCCCTCGCCTCCCCAGAATGCTGGCCTGCAGGATGCTGCCTGGAACGGCAGCCTGGAAGGGCAGGAGAGGACACTCACTGAGCCTGCCCCCCGTCACCTAGGTGTGCTCACACATGTGAGCTCTTCTCACCCTCCAACTTGTACCTGCCACTCCCATTTTGCAGAGAAGGAGATGGAGGCACAGAGACGTCAAGCAATTTGCTCCCAATCACACAGCCAGTAAGTGGCAGGGCCAGGGCCCTCCCTCTCTCAATTTTCCCATGGCCCCAGGCTCTGTCTGACTGTCTGTCTGTCTCTCTCCAAGCACGGAGCTGGGGGCCCGGGTAGTCAGGGTGAGGGGACACTTCACCCAGTCCACTCAGCTCCAAGGTTGGTCAGGAGCAAGGCCTGGCATCGGGAGAGGAGGAGACAAATGGCAGGGGGAGCCCACGCAGCCCGCACGCTGCCTCCTTCCCAGCACCCCACGCCACCTGGTGAAGTGTCATTTGTAATAGCAGCAGGGCTGTCCCTGCCCTTCCTCTGCCCGCTGGAGGAGCAGACTGCCTCACGCGTCTTCCCCCGGAGGGTGGCTGTGGCCAGTGGGCTGAATGGATGCGGGGTGGGGGCTGGGTGTGGGAGGGGTCTGTGGTGGGCAGGGACCCGGGGAGAGGGGGCCATGGTCCCCGACCTAGAGCTGCGCACCTTCTCCCCCTGGGCTAGGACATACTCAGGCGGCCAAACCTACTGGCTGCAGAGGCAGGTGAGGGTTCCCATGGTGCCACCTGGTGCCAGCGGGCTCAGAGAGATGGAACAGGTGCCATCCCCGCCCGGGAGGTGCAGAGTGCCAGAGGGGGGGCCGGAGCCAGGCAGGTCAGCAGGGCAGGCTTCCTACCCCAGCGTATGAGCGGACACAGGCCTCTGAGACATTCATGTCACGTAACAGCACCCACCAGTGGCCCTATTAGAGCCCCTCACGTAGAACATGTGGCAGACGTGCGTGCTGCACATTCACGTCCAACGTGAGCAGCTAGCACCCAATTCTGACACGCTTGTTAGAACAAAACTCAGATATGTGCCCCTGACGCTCAACACTGTTTGTTTAACCCAGGACTGATGTGTGGCCTTCACGTACGTTAAAAACGTTTTTGAGCTAGTTTGTTTGTTCTTTTTTAAATCAGCAGATTCACATATAAATCAGAAGGTCTGGCTTTCCTGGGGTAGGGGGAGCCTATTCCCTGTCAGCTTCACCTGCTGGCACCGAGCAGGGTGCCCCGTCCAGGCCGGGCAGGGCTCTCCCAGGGGACCACGAACCCTGCCCTGCCTACTTCTCTCATTCCCGCCGCCTGCCTGGCCGCGCAAGCCCGGGGCTTGGGACCCGGTTCTGGCACACGCCTGGGGCCCCCCACGATACGTTCCTTCTGGTCCTTGACAAAAACTCAGGAAAGGATGAATGCAATCTGCTAAGAGAGGAAGTCTTCTCCTGGATCTTTTGGTTGCTGCCAGCCTGCAGATGACGGATGACATGCTTCTCCAAGGACACCCCAGACTGGACACGGAGAGCTTGTCATGGTGGCAAATGGAGTCCCCATCACCTGCTCCTGAACTGCTGGGGAAGCCTCTCGGCCTGTCTGTCATGCTCCGAGAGGCAGGCCAGGCAACCCCAGGCCTTCAGAGCCGGGAGGGCCCTCCCTGGTGGTTGCCATGGGAACCAGAGCTGGGGCTGGACAGGGTCTTTGCTCTTCAGAGGTTGCATCTCCTTTCTCAGTTCTTGTTCAAGGAATGTTTGCAGAGCACCCATAATGTGCCAGGCCCTGCATGAGATATGAAAGGAGACAGCTCCAGTCCCTTGCCTTAAAAATCCCACGGTTCAAGATGGAGACAAAAACAGACCATAAGCGAGCACGTCCAGACCTTGAACTGGGAGAGGCCCAGGCTAACCCTCCGGGGTGAGGAAAGCCCTGCAATTGGGGTGAAATGAGGACGGTTCATGAGGAATGTGGCTTTTGATGGAGAGGGGATCCGAGCAGGTTCTGGCCAGGGGCAGAGCAGAAGTGTGGAGGTAGGCAAGTATGGGGTGGGGAGCGGGCCCCACCCCGCTACACGAGCAGGCTCAAAGGAGCTGATCTGCAGGACATTATCTCTTCCATGACCAAATAAATCTGGGGAAGACTGGGCTAATTTCCAAGAAAGCATAGTGAATACAGAATTTTCCAAGTTTATGTGTTTACAGGCCCTCCCTCCACCGCTTCCCTTTTTATCTGCAGCTGGGGAAGCGCCTGTGGGGCTGGGGAAGCGGGGCAGCAGAGAAGGTGAGGCAGCAGCCAGGTCGTGCAGAGCCTCAGGTGCCAGGCAGCAGCTTTACTTCGCAGGTAATGGGACCATGAAAGGTTTCAGGCCAGAAGGTCCCATTACCTGGTTTGCTCACAGGTGAGGAAGATCAGGGACCTGCCTAAAGAGGATACAGTGGAAGAGCGAGAGGAGGGGTAAGAGGGGAGAGGATGAGGAAGAAGGCCTCACCCTAGGCCTGCAAGAGGAAGTGAGCATGACAAGGCAGGGGGGCTTGTGCACAGAGAGAGGAGTCAGAGGGGAGAAGCATCTGCTGGCTTCTCCGTGGGGCAGCAGGGCCTGCCGGCTTTTCTCAGGGGGAGAGGAGCCAGGAGTTTCCTTCCCAGAAATGGGGAGCAGCCCAAGGGCCTGAGGGGGCTTCCCACCCATGGAGGAGAGCTGTCCCCCTCAAGCTGTCCCCCTCAACAGATGGCCTCTGCTCTCTGCAGGAGAGGCAGGCCAACAAGACGGACTCCCCTGTACGTGATCCCCCGTGTCTCCAGCTCTTCAACCGAAATGGGGATAGAGACCCAGCGGGGAGGCCATGAGGATCAAGAAGCTATGTAGCACCTTGCAGGTATTTAGGGAAAGTTATTTCCACGATACGTGGGCTAGCAGCTTCTTACAAACTAAGATTCTGGAGGGGAGCTGGAATCAAACCCTGGCTTTGCTCTATGCTACCTCTCTGTCCGTTGGTCAAGTCACCCGACTTCTCTAAGCCCCAGCTTCCCAGTCTGAAAATGCGGCTAATAATACTGTTCCGTTCGGGAGTGGTAAGGAATAAGTGAGAGATTGTGCTGTATGTAGAAGGGGTTATATGGTGCTTGACACAGCAAGTGCTCAATAAATATTAGCTATTATTAATTTTAATATTAATGAGGTTTTATACTATTTGTAATAAAAGTCCAATTTGGATTTATATCACAGAACTTTTAAATGCAGTTTTATTACTTTTGGGTACATATTGTGACCCCTACATGGCTACTATAACATTAGCAGGAAGAGTCTTTGGGGACTGTCCTAGTCCGTTTAGGCTGCGGTAACAGTATACCGTAGACAGAGTTGCTTATAAATAACGGAAATTTATTTCTCGCAGTTCTGGAGGCTGGGAGGTCTGAGCTCAAGGCGCCAGCAGATTCCGTGTCTGGTGAGGGCCTGCCTGGGGTTCACAGAGAGTGCCTTCTGGCTTCAAACACACATTAGGGAAGGGGCAAGGGCTCTCTCCTGCTTCTTTTATATTAAGGGCACTAGTCTCATTCACAAGGGCTCCTCTTAATGACCTAATCACTTCCCAAAGGCCCCACTTCCTAAGACGATCACCATTGGCCTTAAGATTCAATATTTGGTGGGGGACACAGACATTCCAGTCCATAGCTGGGGCCCCTGTTAATCACCAGATAATAATGATTTGTAATTAGTGGCTTGTTTCTGTATTTCAAAATTTGTTTCTCGAGTACTTAAAAAAGTGTCTCCTGTCACATAGGCCCTAGGAGCCATTGGATGGTAGACACTGATGCTTAACTTGCTGATCACATCTCTCTACTAAGTAGCAAGGCCAAGGTCCAGGTTTGGCTCAGTCAAGCCAGCCAGGAACGAAAGGTAGTAGAGGAGCCGAGGACAGATTCGACCACTGAGATAAGTACATCATGCAGAGAAATGGGCAGGCACAGCCAGGGGAACCCCGAGACCTTCTCCCTGGCAATAGAAGGCAAGGGCAGAGTTCATGGCTCCACTCGCTGGTTGTTGAAAGCACCAAGGACCTGGAGCCACCTACCAGCTGAGCCTCCAGCCACCTGCTCCCCGTGACCTGGGGTCTGCTACAACAGATCCACTCTTGTCTACCTCCCGAGTCGTAGGATTTATAGGTGGGCACCTGGCTGCCCAGCTAGATGACACTTCCTGGCCTTCCTTGCAGTTAGGCCAAGTTCTTGCCTTGTACCTCCTTTTGTCAGCAAAAGTGGTGTGTGCTCCATCTGAGACGGAGCCTCTGAGATAATGGGCACACTTCCTCCCTGGTCTCTTTCATTTCCCTTCGGTCTGCAACCAGGACATGGCTGAGACCGGCTTCACCCTGTAGACGTTTCCAGAACCCTAGGGAATGGTGGAGAAATGAGATGGAAAGAACCCGAGTCCCCAGACGACACTGAGTGATGGGATCTACTTACCCAAAGCTAGTACAAAAGAGAGAAGGTAATGTCTGTGTTCTTCATGGTACTGGATTTGGGCAGGGCAGCAGGGGAGGAGAGGAAGGAGAGGATGAAAGTCTCTTTGTTACAGCAGCTTAGCTGCCCCTAACTAATACGGGGAACTTCCAGTCAATCCGATGGAGGAGAGTAAGAAGGTGCAAGGCAAGTCATTTTGGAATGCGGGGCCATCGGTTTCTCCTTTTGTAAAACAGAAGTAACAGCTGGTGTTACCAGTTCACATCTGGTATTTCTCATTGAACTTGCCCCATATGTCCGGCACAAGAGAAGAGCTAGGGATACACAGAAATAGGAAACAACAAAAATATTCAAACTCCCTGACCTACCGTGGCAGGACCTCAGTGACATTTCCCAGCTCCCCTTGGTCCCCTGTCACCGCATACGTGTGTTCCAGCCAAACTGGGATTACACACTCTCCCCAAACAGGCTGCGAGCATTAATGTCTCTGTACCTTTGCCCAGGCTGTCCCCTCTACCTGAAGGTCCTTTCCCTTCTTCCTCGCTCATGGAAGGGTCCTCACCTTTCCAGACTTCCTCTGTGGTAGTGTTACCAGGAAGGTGCCCACCGCTTGGTTTCTATTTGGGTGCTTCAGTGGGTCCTAGGAGACTTGGGATGTTCCATGCCGAGCGTGAGGCTGGCGATGAACAGGTGCTCAAAAATGTTCATTTGTTTGACAAACACCGATGAGGTCCCACACTAAGGACAAGAGATGTGAATAAGACCCACATGTTTGCCTGCAGATGGCTTCTATTACACTGGGGAAAACAGACATTCACCAAACACACACACACGGCAAATATATAACTACACACAGTGGTAGATGAAGTCAGGGAGCGAATAAGGCAGTGCTGGACACCTTGGGTGGACTGCTGCCTTTAGGTGGGATGTCAGGGCAGGCCTCTTGGGAAGAGTACCCTCTAAGCCAAGACTTGAAGCGAGTGGGCATTAGGAAGGGAAGGAAAGTACCAAGGTGGGGATGGTGTTGCAGGCAGAAGGCACAGTACATGCCAGGCTCAGAGACATGAAAGAGCACGGTGTGTGGCTTTAGGGTTACAAGTGGGGGACGATGGCAAGAGATGGGGCAGGGTGGTAGTGAGGATTTGGTGTTTTATCTCCGGGGCATCGGCCCGTGGAAGGGCTTTAGGTGGAAGAGTGACCTGATGTGGTTTCCATCAGCAGGAGGTGAGGGTACTGCAATGGTCCAAGCCCAATGTGGTGGAGCCTTGGTCTCGAGAGGTGGCTGTGGAGAGGGAGAGAGGTAGGCAGGGATGTCTGAGAGGTGGGAGTTGAGGGAGATGGAGAAAGGGAAGAAGGGTAGGCGAGAAGAATAAGGAAGGAAAGAGGGCCCACGTCTTCAAGGAGCGCATCTGGAAGTGCGTGCTGCTGGCGCAGTAACAGATGCTGCGTAAGGAAGGCTGAATGCCTCGGAAGGGAATGGCCCCATTTGCCCCTTTAAACAAGTCCTGTCGATAGTGGGATGAAGGAGAACAGAATTTGTTAAAGACTCAGACTTCTAAAGAATGGAAACAACCTACCATCCATCAATGGGGGACTGGTTAAATAAATTCGGGCTCTCTCTTTAAACAGACCACTGTGCAGCCCTATAAAAGAACAAAGAAACTCAATATGGATGAACAAAGACCTGTCTCCAAGATACATTGTGAAAAAGCAAGGTGCAGACAGAGGACATTGTATGCGACCATTTGTATTACAATAGACAAAATATATAGAAGTATAACCGTATAGTATAATTTTTTTTTCTTGGATATAAATAAACTATTTCTGGAAGCACACAAGAGACAGAGCACCGGTTACCTCCAGGAAGGAGGACAGGAGAGAGACTTTTCTCTCTCCATCCTTTTGTGCCTTTGGATTTTCAATCACGAGAGTGAATTAACTATTAAACAATTGATAATTGTCATTGAATAGAGAATATATTCTGGCTCAAAGATTAACCAGCCGTAACACGAAATGCTCGATCAGAAGAGCTGCTGTCAGGGAGGCTCCAGTCCACTCGGATGTGATCCCCTCCCCCTTTCTCTCCTCCCCGACCCCCCCATACCCCCACTCCCAGGTCTGGGGAGGCAGCAGGGAGCTGGGGCACCTCTGGCTCTTTGCCTTCCTGTCCTATAAACCCAGATGTAAAGCAGCACTATGATACCAGTTGCAGGTTTCTACAGTTTTGATTGCTGCTATTAAAATTGATTTTTTTTTCTTGAAATCACCTAATATACAGAAAATATATGATCAGTTCCACGGCAGCAAATAGCCTAAATCAACCCATTCCGAGGTCAGAATCCCAAGATAAAAAGTTTCCACTGAAAACTGCTCCTGTGTCACCCGGTGGGGGACAGTCCCCCTCGTGCCCTTGGAGGCCTAGAGCCTGGTGAACCCTGGGAGGACTCAGCCACTGCTGGGAAGGGACAGCCAGCTGGAGCCCCCTGAATTCTGTGCTTGAGTGGCCCCTAAGGGACCTCGTAGTCATGGGCCTCGCAGCCCAGCCCTGCCAGGGTGAGGCACAAGATGAGACAGAGAAACAGGACTCGATGTTAAAGGCTTAAAAGTTTTCAGGCATTTCAAGATGGCAAGAGCAGAGCAGAACCACGTGGAGGGCCCTTCTGAGCACCGGGCCTGTAAGACACACAGGTCAAGTGCCCATGAAGAGGGTCCTGCAACCACCCACTGAGATCAGGCTCAGTAAGATTAAAAGAGACACCTGTGGTCATAGGGCAACTTAGTGTGTGTGTGGGGGGGGGATCTGGGTAAAGCCCGTGCTTCTTGCACGAGGCTGCCTCGGATGAGAGTGATAGCCAACACTATCACTGCTAACTCACCGTGAGCAGGGCCCTGTTTGAAGCATCATCCATAACCACCGCCCCCATTCAGTTTTTTCAAAAGATTTCATTTATTTATTCATGAGAGACACACACAGAGAGAGAGAGGCAGAGACACAGGCAGAGGGAGAAGCAGGATCCTCACAGGGAGCCCAATATGGGACTCGATCCCAGGACCTGGGATCAGGCCCTGAGCTGAAGGCAGATGCTCAGCCACTGAGCCACCCAGGCGTCCCTACACAGCCCCATTCATTTAATGCACACAACCACCTGCTATGTACTATCATTACCCCTTTTTACGGATAAGGACATAAGCACAGAGAAGTGCAGTAACTTTTCCAAGGGCACACAGCTCATCAGCGGCAGAACTAGGAATCAAACCCAGGCGGCCTGACCCCAAAGCCCACTCTCATCCTCTCCTGGAGAGACAGGGAGGGCTTCTGTAGACGGTCCATCTCCAGAGGTAGGCTCAGGGGGCTGCAATCAACCCAGGCAACCACAGGAGGCCGGTCAGACTCCCGGAGCAGAAGGGGAGAGGCCAGAAAGGGCTCTCCCCTGACCACTTTCTAGATCTGTCCAGGACAAGGCAGGGATTCCAGATCATTCTGCAGGCCTGTAGCACAGGTCCTATACATGCAACAGTTTACGAGGCCGTGGGCATCCACAACTTCACTGATGGCCTTGGGCTGATGGGATAGCCACAGCTCCGAGAGAGGAGGGACACAACGACAGGAAATGCCAAGAGAAATCTGAGTGTTTACGCCCCGCCCCGGGGTTTTCCCCTATGAGGATGGGCAGTGACTAACAAGGGGAAGGGGAGGGTGTAAAATCCCTCCCCACCCAGGACCTCCCACAGCTGGCATCCCCATCGAATGGACACAGAACCTGCCCAGCCCACAGCTGTCTGTGTGTCCCTGCCAGGACAATGGGACTCCGAAGAGCGGGGAGGAGGAGGGGTTGGCACGTGGCGGGGCAGGGCCGGAAATGGGCATTTTGTGTCTGGGGCTAACCTGGACAGCGAGGGCTTTCGTGGGAGGTGGGGTGAATCCCAGAGATGCAAGAATGAAACTTTGGACCCCAGCTTCTTCTCATCCCAGTTCTGCGGGAGCCCCGGGCGGAATGTCTCACCACCTGGCTCCCTGCATCCTCACATAAATCTTTTTTTTTTTTTAAATTATTTTTTTTATTGGAGTTCAATTTGCCAACATATAGCATATCACCCAGTG
Source organism: Canis aureus (assembly GCF_053574225.1). Lineage (NCBI taxonomy): Eukaryota > Metazoa > Chordata > Mammalia > Carnivora > Canidae > Canis > Canis aureus. The sequence continues at coordinate 12,031,780 of NC_135631.1, read as the reverse complement.
CTCATCCCAAGTGTCCCCCTCAGTGCCCGTCGCCCAGTCACCCCAACCCCCCACCCACCTCCCCTTCCACTACCCCTGTTTGTCTCCCAGAGTTATAGGAGTCTCTCATGTTCTGTCTCCCTTTCTGATATTTCCCACTCATTTTCTCTCCTTTCCCCTTTATTCCCCTTCACTATTTTTTATATTCCCCAAATATATGAGACCATATAATGTTTGTCCTTCTCCGATTGACTTACTTCCCTCAGCATAATACCCTCCAGTTCCATCCACGTCGAAGCAAATGGTGGGTATTTGTCGTTTCTAATGGCTGAGGAATATTCCATCGTATACATAGACCACATCTTCTTTATCCATTCATCCTTCGATGGACACCGAGGCTCCTTCCACAGTTTGGCTATTGTGGACATTGCTGCTATAAACATCGGGGTGCAGGTGTCCCGGCACCGGTGCAGGTCCCCGATGTTTCACTGCATCTATATCTTTGGGGTAAATCCCCAGCAGTGCAATTGCTGGGTCGTAGGGCAGGTCTATTTTTAACTGTTTGAGGAACCTCCACACAGTTTTCCAGAGTGGCTGCACCAGTTCACATTCCCACCAACAGTGCAGGAGGGTTCCCCTTTCTCCACATCCTCTCCAACATTTGTGGTTTCCTGCCTTGTTAATTTTCCCCATTCTCACTGGGGTGACGTGGTATCTCATTGTGGTTTTGATTTGTATTTCCCTGATGGCCGGTGATGCGGAGCATTTCCTCATGTTCCTCATGTGCTTGTTGGCCATGTCTATGTCTTCCCCTGTGAGATTTCTGTTCATGTCTCTTGCCCATTTCATGATTGGATTGTTTGTTTCTTTGCTGTTGAGTTTAATAAGTTCTTTATAGATCTTGGATACTAGCCCTTTATCTGATAGATCATTTGCAAATATCTTCTCCCATTCTGTAGGTTGTCTTTTAGTTTTGTTGCCTGTTTCTTTTGCTGTGCACAAGCTTTTTACCTTGATGAAGTCGTCACGTAAATCTTGAGCCGTAAGTATGTTGCTGTTCCCATTTTATTGGTGGGGAAGCCGAGGCTCCAACAGTCATTGGTCCAGGAACACCCAGACATCAGGGCCAGAGCTGGGATCCAGATGGGTCTACCTCCAACGCCCGAGTGGGGAAACACTATGCTATTCCATTATGCCGGGTCCCCCCACGAGTTTCCATCTCTGCATCTGAAAATGAGGACTGGGTTGCTACACCACACAGAATTGTGTTCATGCAAAAATAAGCCTCTGTGCATACAGCTCCTAGCACAGCAGCTGGTACAGAGTAAGTGTGCAAGAAATGAGCTGCACTAAAGAGCCCCCTTGGCTTCGGGCCTGTCACACCTCCCATATCGGATGTAAAGCCAGCTGTAGCAGGTTGTATAATTTTATTTTATCTCAGACACCCAGAGTTTGGATCTTCAAGACTCAGCACACGAATGGATGTAAATGAGATATGAACCAAGCTGTCCCCCCAGATAAACAGGAAACCAAATATCTCTGCTATAGCTCTCTCTTCTCCTTCTTCTGAGGATCAAGGGGATGGGTTCTCTCTGAAGAGGATCCTGTGCTCCTGTTCTCCCAAACAGGATTCTGGGGCTCTTTTTCCCTCTCTGTGCTCCTTAAGGGGCCAGGTCCTTATGCGAAGGCCTTGATCAAACCAGCTCAGAAGATAAGGGGAAATTTCCCCTTGCTCAAGAGTCAGGATGGAGATCAGCTCTGAGTCATGGTCCTCTGGGATGCAGCAATGATGACAGCCACAGGACAAGATGGAGCACGGTGTGATAGGTGCAGAGGGGCAGGGTGCTAACCACACACTGAGGCCCAGAGACGACATACAGCTGGAAAAGGCCAATGGAAGGGAACCTCCAGGGCTGCCCCAAAATGATAAGTGGCAGCAGACCCTTGGCATCCGGGAAGCAATAGGGAATGGGGTGAAAGGCTGTGTCGGCTCACGGTAGGCCCGGATTGGCTCTCTACTCAAAAGAACCTACAAATCTTGAATTTTAAGGCAAGGTTTTTTATTTCCAGTTCAATTTGCTGTAATACCACTCAGCTTAACAAAAGTTTGGGATTTTCTAGCTCCTGTTTAGAGAACCTTAATATAAGTGGTTCTCAATCTTACTTGGGTCACAGACCCTTTGGAAAGATGGCAATGCAAGTTCAAAGAAAAGCCATGGTGTGAGAAGATATTTGCAACTCATATAATTGCAAAGGATTGATGTCTAGAATATAAAAGCAAAAACAAACCAAAAACCCTATATGAATCAATCAATAACAAAACATATAACTCCAAGCAGGTAATAGACTTGAACTGTACTTTACAGGGAGGAAACCCATGACCAACAAATAAATGTATGGAAAGGGCTCAGTCTCACTAAACACTGAAGAAATGCAAATTAAGTAACATGACCAACCCTCGCCCCTCCCCCCCCCCCAAAACACACACCAGATTGACAAAACTGAAAACGTCTGACAGTATCAGCAGGGGTGAGGTATGGGGGGAACTAGAACTCTCCTCCATGGCTGATGGGTGTGTAAATTGGTAGAAACACTCTGGAGACAGTTTGGCACGGTCTGAATATGCACATACCCATGACCCAAGAATCCTCTTCCCGGTTATTTTCCCTAGAGAAATGCATGCATCTAAGAGAATATCCACAGAACATTGTCCATAAATGCCAGATCCTAGAAATACCTCAAACATTTGGGACTTGGTGGGTCATGGCTGAGTTAGATAAAGCAAGACTACAGAGCAGAGAAAAGGAGCAAACCTCAGGTTCATACATCAACAGGGATGGAGCGCAAATCAATGTAATGCGGCACTCGGAAAGCACGTCTGACTATATTATATAAATCCATTAAAAGTTCAAAAATGGTCACAACTAAACAATATGCCATTTAGGAATAAGTTCATAGGTAGGAAAACTATAAAGAAAGCACGGGGATGATAATTCTTTAAAAACTCAGGAACGCTGGGTACCTGGGTGGCTCAGACAGTTAAGCATCTGCCTTTGGCTCAGGTCAAGTCATGATCCCAGGGTCCTGGGATCGAGCCCCGCATAGGGCAACCTGCTTCTACCACTCCCTCTGCCCGTGGCTCCCCCTGCTTGTGCTGTCCCTCTCTCTCTCAAATAAATAAATAAATAAACAAATAAATAAATAAATAAATAAAGTCTTGTAAAAAATAAAAATAATTTAAAAAAATTAAAACTCAAGAAAGCAGTCATCTCTATGGGAAGGAATAAGATACACTCTGGGAGGGGCCCACGGGGATGTCTGAGATAGTGACAAGTGTCCTATTTCTCAATCTGGATGATTAAAGCACAACATTTGATTCCTTATTCTTTACATCATACACATATACCTTACGTACTCTTTTTTTTAAATATTTTATTTATTTATTTATGAGAGAGAGAAAGAGAGGCAGAGACACAGGCAGAGGGAGAAGCAGACTCCATGCAGGGAGCCTGATGTGGGACTCGATCCTAGGACTCCAGGATCACGCCCTGGGCTAAAGGCAGGCACTAAATCGCTGAGCCACCCAGGGATCCCTACATACTCTTTTTTATGTGTATTACATAAGAAAATACATATAAAAATAAATCAATCTTGGGCAACCCTTCTAGAAGCCCAGCTCCTCTGTGGAACCAACGGGAGTCCCAGAGGGAAGAAGTGGCTTCCCCGAGCCACGTGGCAAGTCTTCTCATCCTACCTTGCAACATCACTTCTCGAAGATGTTTGTTCTGCTTCTAGGCTTCCCTGTTTTGAAGTTGATTTTTATTCCCCTACTTAATCAACCTTTATATATCAAAACCAGATCATTATTCTTGTAAGGTTTAAAAAGCAAGATCACTATTTGTAACACGAGCAGTTAGCTACCTTCTGGTGTTTCCTCACTTCCTTCTCCAAAGGGCTGAGATGGGGAAATTGCAGAGGACCCGGCGGTCGAGGGTGCTGGTCACAGCTGCCGCCCTGGAGCTGGCTTTGGGGGTGCTGGGACCTTGGGAGCTGGATATGCTCCAGGAAGGAAGGGAGGGGTGCTGAGGTTGTCTGTTGGGGGGGACCGGGCATATGTAGAGAGTTCTCTTTGGGGGTGCTGGCTTGGTTCTGACAGCACTGGAACCTTCCTTTCTACACTGCTCTGAAGCACATCACTGGGCTGCTACAATAAAGATGCCACCCACCTCTGGGGATGATGATGAGCGCACGAATCAACCACAGCGGCAGGTGTAAGCGCTTCTCATAGAGGGTCTTTAAGGGGTCCGTGAGCCTTGGGAATCAAAGGGGATGTTTGGATGTTTTTTAATTGTGCTGGAAGTGGGATCCACAGATTTAATTATTTTTTTTTGTAATGGCAGAAAGAAGATTGATTTATTTTTATTTCTTTATTTATTTTTAAAAAAGATTTTATTTATTTATTTATGAGAGACAGAGAGAAAGATGCCCGACATCTGGCCCTGACATCCCAGGCTTTAGAGCACTGGCTGCATCCACACCCTTCCGGAGCTGTGTGAGATGAGAACAGTCATCCTCACAGCAGCCCTGTGCCTGGCGCACCGTAGAAGGCCAACTAATAAGGTTGTTGCCCTGTTCTCTACTTGCTCCCTGCTCCTCAGAGGACCTATCACAGACATGAGCCCTTAGGTGGCCCTTGATATTGCTTTTCTCATCTACAAAATGGTAAGCACCGTGGATGGCCCATGTGAGAATTAAAGCACATCAATGCCCTTGCCCGGTGCCTGGCACACAGTAGGTTCCATGTAGTTGGCTCCTTGTCTTTCTTTTTTTCTTTTCTTTTTTTAAAGATTTTATTTATTTATTTATTTATTTATTTATTTATTTATTTATTTATTTATTTATTTATTTATGAGAGGCAGAGACACAGGCAGAGGGAGAAGAAGGCTCCATGCTGGGAGCCCCATGTGGGACTTGACCCCAGGTCTCCAGGATCACACCCTGGGCAGGCGTTCAACTGCTGAGCCACTCAGGCATCTCTCTTTCTGTTTCTTTTCTTTTCTTTTTTTTTTTTTAAAGATTTTATTTATTTATTTGAGAGAGAGAGAGCACAGAGGGAGAAGTAGACTCCCTGCTGAGCAGAGAGCCCTAAGTGGGGCTTGATCCCAGGACCCAGAGAGCATGACCTGAGCCAAAGGCAGATGCTTAACAGACTGAGCCGCCCAAATGCCCCGGCTCCTGTCTTTCCTTGTCCTTCACTGGTCACCTGAGATAGTGCCAATGTTCTGGCTGGGTCTCCCCTCCCCCAGCACGCACGCGCGCGCGCGCACACACACACACACACACACACACACACACACACACACACACGGAGCAGCTACTACATCTCCGGGACTGACCACCACTCCGCGGATGCTCCAGGCTGTCTGGCAGGCAGACCCTGATGCGAGCCAATCACTCCAGCTGGCCGGGAAGTCTGGACACCAATGGAAGGGTGAGCCTCTCCACCCCCGAGAGCCCCTGTTTGTTAGACCGAGCTCCCAATGTGGCTGGAGCTCCAACACTTAACACTTATCTCCACATCTCCCTGCCTCCCACCCCTCAGCCCCCCAGAAATGTTAAGTCCAAGTGGAGGGCGATTCTGGCTGAAGAGCGGCTCCTTGAAAGTGGTGGAAAGTGGGGCACCAGGAGAAGACAGAGAAGAGAGGAGGGAGAGGACAATGGGGGGAGGGAGGTAAAGAGACAAAGGGAAGAAAAGAAGGGGGTACAGAGGGCTGGAGCACAGAAGGGGAAAAAGATAATTTGAAGTCCTGGTGGTGAGAGCTTCGGATACATTTGACTTTGGGTCAGCAGCTTGCTTGGCCTCTCCATCCAATGAGGTCAGGATCAAGGTGGCTGGGGCCAAGGGTGTGGACCCATGCTGACCTTCCCACAGGTGGATTGTTGGCTGCCGCTGCCCGTCACTCAAGAGGAGACACACATTGGGTCCCTGGCCACAGACGGCTTAAAACCAAGGGCCCTGGGCTCGGGATGGGAATGAAGGGGAGGTGGCCGCATCCTGAGACCGAAGTCCCAGCTCCTGCCTGGCAGCCCTCCCCACACGGGCCTGCGGGTGGTAGCCAGGACCACTGTCACCCGGGGCATCGCACTGTCCCTGGAGATTTCCCTACGTCCCACCTGGATCTCCATAAACAGTCCCTTTACTAAACTCTCCTCGAGTTACCTAGTTTGAGTGAGCAGTCTTGTTTCCTGCTGGGACCCACCTGAAACACAGAGTTCATCATCTTCAGGTCAGCCCTGCCTCCAGGTGATCCCATCTCCAGATTAGGAAGCTGGAGCCTAGAAGCTCAGAGAGGAGAAGTGACTTTTCTGAGGTTGCACAGCCGATGATGGAGGAGTTGAGATGAAGACCTGCATCTGCCAGACTTCCAAATCTGGCTTCTTTACATTACTTGGGTTTCCTAAGGAGAGAGAGTAATCCAGGCCTGCGCTCAGGATGCTCAGAAATTAATGCTGTCACCATCACCCCCATCTGAGCTCTCCCTAAGCTGGAACCTCAAAGGCAGCTGGGAAACCTACCCTCACCACCACCCCCCACCCTCCAAAAAAAAAATCCTGGTCAGACCTTTCCATAGAAATGTCTATATCAAACCTTCCCTCCACTGTCTGTTCCCTCCACTGTCTGTCCCCACTGCCAGTTCCCTTTGCCAGATCCTTCCTCACTCCCAGCACCCTGGCTAGCCTCCTGTCTTCATCAGCCCCGCTTCAGTGGAGGGATCCTTCTAGAATGCCCACCTTACTTTGACATGTTCTCCCTCCTAGGATCTGTCTGAGCCTCCTCACTGCCAATGGGACAAAGACCAGACTCCTTCCTGGCTTGGCCTCTGCTGACCTCCCCCAACTAGCCTCCTCACTACCCCTGCGTGGGAGCCCCTGGCCTGTTCACAGTGAGCATGCACCCTGCTCTTCCTACCCCTGGGCCTTTGCATAGATTTTCCCTCTACCTGGAGTGTGCTTCTGAGTCCTCTGTTCCAGGTAAACTCCCATTTTGCAAGAACAGGCCGAAGCATGATTAAGGAGAGGGTCTCCTTCGTTCCCCCTCTGCCGCCACCTCCCTGCCCCCAGCACGCACAGAGACCACCTCTCCCGAATTTTGCCTCCTCCCTCTGATAGAGCATTTTCGGCTGTTGCCTCAGGTCCCTCCGGGAGTGAACCACGGCAATCCATAGGGACGTAACCAAGGAACTCTATCCCTGGCATCCCAGTTGCTCTGGTGCCTTTCTCTCTTGCCCCATCAGGAACTTCAGAAGGTTGGGGGGTGGGGGGCTCGGGCTGGAGGATGAGTAGCTTCATTCTCTACGTCCCCCCATCAGGGCCTGGTCCTAGCAGCGCTCAATCCCTGTTGCTGACTGTGAGCCATTAGGGTGAATGATCCTCCTGAATGAGGGGCCTCTGGACCTGGGGTCACTGTGTGGCCTGGGCAAGTCCCTGCACCTCTCTGTACTCATTTCCTCTTCCTGAAGTCCGGGTGGAAAGATCTGCCACTCGCTTGTAAACATTTAACTATCCTGCTCCCCCTCCCTCAGAGCCCGAGCCTCTCCCCAGTGCCAGCGCGCTTTATATTTTATGTTTATCCAGAGCCTTCTTTTAAATTCTCCTCTTTGAGCTTCGCCAACTCCTCCTGCAGTTGATTTATTTATGCTCAGAGGAGAGCTAGTTGGATCACAGAGGTGCTGCTGGTGGGGCCTGTGAGTCCTCTGGTCCATAAGGGATTCTGGCTCCTAAGCAAGAGTCATGGGCCCCAGGAACACACGCCTTCTGGGTACCGACAGGCCCTCAGCTGCATCTTGGACAAGGACCCTGAACCCTCTGGAAACCCCGGGCAGGGTGGGAAAGGCAGGGAGGTCCTGGTCGACGCCTCCTCTCTTCTGGAACCATCAACCAGGGTTTGGGGCCACCGTCATTCTCCGCTGGAGATTCGAGTTTCCCTGTTGGCTCCCTCCCTCGCCCGCCCCCAGCCTGCTGATGAATGTGCCGCCCCTCCCCGAGGTCGAAGTCATCTGGAAGCAAGGCTGTGTGAAATACCAGGCTGGTGGAGGACACCCCCTGGGAGGACCTGGCCTCCCCGGCTGCCTCATTACGCCGAGCTTTCCCACACCCCGCCTCCGATTCACAGATCCCAGGAAGCCATCCGCTCATAGTAACGTGACTTATGATTTATGGTTATGATTATGATTCATTTTTTTCCTCCTTTTTCTCTTCTTTTTTTTTTTTTTCCACAAAACATCTGATTTAACAGGGAAAATGCTATCCAGAGGAGCTGTGGGCTGTAAAAATACAATAGCAGGAAAGAAATGCTGCTAATGGTCTTTGCTAGTGACTGAGCCTCCGAGATCAGCTCTCAGGGTCGTCACAGAGGCTTCCAAGGAACCGGCCTGGGATGTTCCCAGCAGGCTCAGCCTCAACCCAGAGGGGTGGCTCTGGAAGCCCTGGCCTCCCTTTAAGGCCCGGTCTCGGCCTCCTGGTGGAGTCTGTAAAGGTCAAAGGCTGTGTCTCCTATTCCCATGTGTTCCATCACTTCTAGGCCCCACGTGGCCCCCACTGTCAGTGAGGGCAGGGGGCAGGGACCCTAAGCACTGGGGCCAACAGCCCCTTGCCAGGCTCTTGGCTGAAGGAGGCAGCCAGCAGCCGTGGCCAGGCTTCCAAACCTACCTCTTTCCTCCAGTTACAAGATTCCAACCACGACACGGAGTCTATCTACTTTGACTCCTGTGAGCAGCCTGGGGTAACGGGAGCCAGGCTGGGTAAGCACCCCAGACACCTGGGCTGAGGGGACTTGCTGCGCCACCCTGGGCAAGTCCCTTCCCCCTCTGGGTTTGCTTCTCTGTAAAATAAGACAACCGGACAAGATCGCAGGGGCTTCTAGGGAAGCAGTATTACACCTGTCTTTCATTCCTTGGAATATCAGTTCCAAGAGGGCAGGATTCTCATACCTGCCATGTGCCCAACACCTAAGGCACACCTGTCACTTAAAAAATATTTGTTGTGTGGATTTTGCTGAGCGGCAAAATGACACCATGAAGGTTCAGGGGGGAGGGGGGCAAGACTGAACACAGAGCAACTCAGGGCTCCTAGATCAGGTGAGCACATTTGCAGGACTCTTCTGCTTCTCCGCACCCCTTGCCCCCAACAGTAGGCTCTTTCTTCTGGCTTGAAGGAAAGTCACATTCCCAGGGCCGAAGCTGCCAACCCCAGGTCAGTCGGAGGAGTTGAGAGTCTCCAAGACTCCGGCCTCCTACATCCTATCAGGAGGAACAGGCCTGGCCCAGGGGCCTGGGGAGCTCTCCTCCTCTTCTGACTCCCTCTGCCCTGACTCGGCGATTGGATGTCTGAGCCCACATCTGCACGGGCCTCTTAAAGCTCTGGCGGCCTCGACAAGCAGAAAAGCCAATGCGCACTTTTTGAAAATGAAATTTTCTGCCTTTGATGAGTTGAAGGTCAGGATGGGTAAACAGGCTAAGGGGATCTCTGGCCAAAGGCGGCCGTGAGCCCAGGGGCCCTGACTGGGTGGCCCTGGAGCATCCTGCTGCCCCATCTGTTGGCCCACGCTGGGGGCTGAAGGAGACAACAGAGGACCCAGCCGGGCTCTCCAGGCCTGGGCTGTCCCCCCCCCACCCCCACCCCAGGCTCCCCAGCAGCACTTGGCAGAGGCAGCTCTGGAAATTAGATACCTACCTGCCTCCTCTCTCCACCCTGCAGTGTGTCCGAACTCAGACTCAACATCTCCACCCAAACCTGGTCCCCCAGGGGCCAACACTGAGCTTTGCGGTCCTCATTGGCTCCTCTCCAACCCTCAGGCCCAACTCCGATCTGCTGCGCAGCCCCGGATTCTGTGTCTTTACCACCTTCAATCTGCCCCTCATCTCCACCATGGGGCCATCCCCCTCTCCCACTACTGTCACCATCTCCCACCTCTGTCACCCTCTCTTGTCCCTATCACCCTCCTCTGTCCCCATGCCCTCTCCCACCTCCATCACCCTCTGTCTTTTTTTTTTTTTAAGATTTTATTTACTTATTTATGAGAGACACAGAGAGAGAGAGGCAGAGAGACACAGGCAGAGGGAAAAGCAGGCGCCATGCAGGGAGCTCGACGTGGGACTCGATTCCAGGTCTCCAGTATCAGGCCCTGGGCTGAAGGTGGTGCTAAACCACTGAGCCACCCGGGGCCGCCCTTTATTTATTTATTTATTTTATTAATGAGAGACACAGAGAGACAGAAACATAGGCAGAGGGAGAAGCAGGCTTCTCACAGGAAGCCCGATGTAGGACTTGATCCCCAGGCCCAGCATCCCGCCCTGGGCCAAAGGCAGACGCTCAACCGCTGAGCCACCCAAGCGTCCCCCATCACCCTCTGCTGGCTCCATCACCTTGTCCCATCACCCTCTGCTGGCTCCATCACCTTGTCCCATCACCCTCTCCTGGCTCCATCACCCTCACCTGGAAAACTCCCTGTCAAGGCCTCCTGGGTGGCCTCCTTGCCTCCAGCCTGGCTGTCAGCAATGAGGGGTGGAGGGCAGACCTTCAGCTCCAAGCCTGTTTTGAGGGGGATGAGGATGTGACTGGGGAGTCTGCTGAGGCCGGGAGGATGGTAGCCAGAGCAGGGCATGAGGCAGGAAGCTTGTCCTTCACAGCCATGGTGGGACCGGTTGGGGGAAAGACAGAACGAAATGGGGAATGAGGGAGCGCCCTCAGAGGCCCACCCTGACAGCCCCCTGTGATGGGTCTGCCTCAGACAAGTTGCTCCCAAGTGACTCAGGCCAAGCTACTCCCACCCGGAGCCTGAGCATCCCCCTCACTAAGCACTTACTTGCTCACGGCGTGGGAAAGGACGAACGGTTGGAGTTTATGAAGCATTTGCAGGGCCCTGGTTCTGTGAGGACTTGGAAGCTCAGAGACTTATCAAGGTCAGAGAGTAGGTGGTAGGGACCCCTGGGTGGCTCAGTGGTTGAGAGTCTTCCTTCGGCTCAGGTCATGATCCCAGGGTCCTGAGATCGAGTCCCACGTCAGGCTCCCTGCATGGAGCCTGCTTCTCCCTCTGTCTGTGTCTCTGCCTCTCTCTCTGAGTCTCTCATGAGTAAATAAATAAAATCTGAAAAAAAGAAAGAGAGAGAGAGTAGGTGGCAGAGGCCGGGGTCAGAATTCAGTTTTTCTAGGTCTCATTCCCTGTGTCATATTTGAAGCAGCTACTTAACATGTGCCTCAGTTTCTCTGACTTCAAACACGGGGATGAGGAGGAGGATCCCACCATCTCAAGGCAGCCATGGAGATCAAATGTGCTGATGTATGTGTAAGTCAAGGTCAAGAGCATGCAAGCGAGCTGGTCCATGAGGGACCCGGGGTCCTCACCCCACCCCCCAGTGTGGGGGCCTGCAGACACTTCACCTGACGTTGTCTCCTCCTGCTGACATCACAGCACCACTGTCCCCGCCTTTCACACAAACCACACTGCGCACGAGAGATGCAGAGTCCCGGGCAGTGAGCCTCCCGCCCCCGGGCCCTGATGGTCGAGGAGGGTGGCCGCTCTGAGATAGACACCAGAGGCAGCAGCCACCCCGACATTAGTGCGAGAAAGGCCTGGGCAGGGGCCCTTCACCCGGGTCTGGGGCAGGGCACACACTCGCACCCCAATCGCCCAGCCCAGCCCAGTCTGAGACAATCGGTACCATCCTCTGTCCCCAGACAGGGAGCTCCAGAGACCATCTGGGGCCCGGGAGCCAGTTGGCAATTTTTACAAGCCACGGAACGAGAAAGGGTGCTGCATTCCAAGAAACAATCTGGTCTTTGTAACAATCACTTTTTCGTGACTGTCTCAAATTCTACTGGTGGAAACACCATAATTTAATGCGCTGCAACAAGGAAAATGCTTAGGGTCGGACAGTGAGGGGAACAGCAGACAGCAAAATGGTGCATTCATTCTGGCTACACCCATTTAATGGTCTGGCCACCCCTGGAAGGGAATCGGCCCACATAAAAGCTGCTTTGTGGGCAGTTCTTTCCCATGGTGTTCTTTAATATTATTGAGGCGCCGTGTTTTTTTGTTTCTAGATTGAGTTTTGGACCTTCCTGCAGCCGCCGTGTAACACGCTTCCAGCCTCCTTGGCAAACTCTGAAAGTGACTTTTCAGAAAGAAGAGGTGACAGGAGGGCAGAGATGGGTTTCAGTAGAGAAGCACCAGGCAAAGGAGTGAATAAACATATAAATTGGCGAGAATTCCACCTTCTGCCTGGCAGCCCTTGAGCCCTGAGCCCAGAGGGAGGGAAGACTCTCAAAGGGGAGAGCCAGAGATGGGGATTACAATCATATGCCCGCTGAAGGATCTTCGGGACTCTGGAAGGGAGGGTGCAGCCCCTCCCCTGGGACTCCAGGGCTCTGTCCAGCATGTGCAATGACTAGTTGCTAACTAGTTACTAACTAGTCACAATGCTAGAAAGCACTCAGGACTGCTCACTCATTCATTACACAAAAACTTCATGGGTGCTCACTCGGTGCTAAGCTCAGTGCCAGATAGTGGGGCTGTCTCGGGCTGACCCCTATCCTACTCCTGGTAGCCTGAGAGCTGGAGTCCTCTGTTTCTGCAGCCAGACCCCCCAGCAAAGCCCTGGAACCTCCCTACAGGCAGGACCCCTGTCTAAAGCCTCTCCCAGTCACTCTGCCACTTAATTGCCACCATGGCCACGGAAGGTGGACAGGAAGAGGGCATTTCCTCCCATTTACACATTATGACACTGAGGCCCAGAGAGGCCAACCAACTCGCTTGCCCGGGGTCACACAGCAAGGGTACAGCACAGTCCAGACTAAAATCTGGCATTTCTGAAACCCACGTGGTCTCTTTCCAGAATAGCAGCCTCCTAATTAGCCTGATTCTACACACTTCTTTTTAAAAAGACCTTCTAAAAAGTCCTGTTCCCACTGACCCACTCCTGGGCTTGCCCAGCCTTCCACCCCCCGCCTCTGCACGCCTGTCAGCCCTCACCCTTTGCTCGCTCTCACACCGCCAGCGAGGAGCCTGCCACAGAGGGGACGCATGGCCACGGAAGGGGTTAAAATTCCCAGAGTCTCTTATAAATATTTCATGAAAAATATCTGCCGAGATAACCCCAGACTGTCGATGTCGACATTATTGCACCTGCACATTTTAATTGGTCCAAGAGAACTGGCCCATAATTGGTGCCTGGAAATCAGCACAAACCTGACTTGGTTGTAAAAGGGAAGAGTGGGTTCTCTGGAGGATTTGGCATTTTAACTCCTATGTGGCTGTGGGGTTCCGGGGCGGGGGCGAGTCAGACGGGGGAGGGGGACGTGGGCACCCCACCCAGATGTCCCAAACCCCTGGGCTAGCCCAAGCTTGTTATTCAGCTTCACTCAGGAGAGGGAAAGGTGGCACATGAGGCTGAGTACCTGGGAGGCAGGGGAGGCAGTGTTAGGGGCCCAGCCATGGAACCCGGAGGTGGGGGGATCTTAACCTCTTCTGTGCCACGGCCTCGTGACTATTCAGTCAAGACCATGGCGTCTTTTCAGAACAATGTCTTTAATTCATAAAATAGACCTGATTACAAAGCAAGCCAATTATATTCGAAAAAAACAGTTATCAAAAAACTTTAAATTGGGTCATTGCAACGTTGGCATGTGCCTCTACTGCATTAAATGACAGCCCCTAATGTCCAGCCTGGTAACCACTGTAACGTCACGGTAGAGACGCACACAAACAATAATTCGAGGTGCCTCTGCAGTGGTAGCACGGCATGGACACATCTGAGATCTGGATTGGTGACAGAGTCACCGGTGCTGCTAGTGTAACTGGGAGGATGACTTACATTCACACTTGGAGGCGATGCTACATTTCAGTGAGAGGTGTTCCCGTCAAGCGTATTTCTTTCCCACCCAAGCTCACAGCCCCTCGGTCGAGGATCCTGGCCTCAGAGCCTGAAAGCTCTGCTATGCACCAGCTGGGTGGCTTTCGCTCTCCTGGCCTTGCTTTCTTCCTCTGCAAAACGGGCTTTGGAGGCGGGCGGAGCTGGCTTTGAAACCCGCTCTGCTGCTCGCGGGTGCCCTTGGAAAGTGCCCCGATCTCACCAGGCCTCAGCTGACTGGCTGGAGAATGGAGTCCCTTCCTCAGAGGCCGTTCTGGGGCCTGGATGGGATAACGCAGCCTGACAGTGCCCAGCAGAGGAGCTCAGTATGCGGTAACCCACGAAACCCCCAGAAGGAGCCTGATGCTTTGGCATCCAGCCCAGGCCACCCAGTGTGACAGCCCGAAGGGAAGCCCACGTCTCCATGTCTCCTCCACTGGACTCGGAACGCTCAGCACACGCGATCTCCTGTCCTGGGCGCATCTTCGGTCTGTCCCACGTTCCTCGTCTCCTATGTGTCCACCGTCCTGCCCGCTGTTGCCTCCTGCCATTGTCCAAACTAAGAGGGCCCTGGAACTCTGGAACACATCGTGTCCAAAGTGGGGCTGCTCCAGGACCTTTTCAATTCAGCACCTGCTGAGCAGCTGCGATGGGGAAGCCGGAATAGGTCCGTCTGGCAACTGGCACGTCCTGTCTTGGGTGGAAGTGCCACCTTTCAGGCTATAAATAAGTTTCCGGCTCTCACACAGCATGTGCGATGGGCCCCCTCCTCTCCCACTCCCCATCTCTGCGGAGGGGCCTCATGTGCAGGCATCAGGCCTCACCCCAACTCTATACTAGTGATGGGGGGATGCCAGGACGGTCCTCCGAAGAGTCAGCCCCATCAGCTGAGGCTGGAGCGGTGGCTGACCCTCTCTGGGCCTCATTTAGACACAGAAGGTAGAGGGGCATCTCCTAATTTGGAGTGTCAGGCAAGGTTGCCATGGCTACCTCCCTCTCTGGCTTCCCACCGGGTCCAAACCCACCCTGTTCTTGACTGGCAGCTGCAGAGCAGTGGCAGCCCCTCCCTATCCTCCTCTGCTTGTGTGTACAAAGCCATCCGCAGGACTCTGGAGGGCAGCACCCCCACCCGGCCCTAGGGGAGCCCTGCATTTCCCAGGGGACCCCTCTTCCTCTGCATTTGCTACAGGCCCTGGCAGGAGCCTTTATCTCATTTTAGAGGCTGTAGGGCCGCATGAGTGCCAAAGTGAGCAGAGAGTGCTTTGGGGGAGCTCAGGGGCCAGGGTGGACTTGGGGAGCAGGGAACATCCTTGGGAGCACATCCTGCAGGCCCAGGCTGGGTAAATTGGAGGGGGAGGGGATGGATGGCCAGAGCAAAGAGGGGCCAGAGGCTCTTCTGCCTGAAGAGTGCCCTGCCCCTGCCCCCTCTCCAGACCTCTGCACCTTTGTAGGCTCCTGCTCCTCAGCCCCCCACAGCTCCTCTGGAAGGAGGGAAAAAGGAACCGATCAGCCCCAGAGGCCTATCACATGCCAGGCACTGGGTCCTTCTTTATGGACACAACCTCATACCACCTCTGAGACAGGGGGAGTGCTGGTCGAGCCCCATTTTACAAACAGGAAGCTAAAGATCAGAAAGGTTGAGTGATTTGCTTCAGGTCACAGAGCAAGGAAGTGGAAGCACCAGAATGCAAACCCAGCCTGTCTGACACTTGAGGCCTTGGTGAACATTGGAATTCCCACCCCAAACTTGATACTGAGAAGCCTCCCTAGCAGTTTTCGAGATGTATCTCTGCGCCCAGCACTGTTCTGGCCCTCCCTCTCCTGGGATCCCCA
The DNA here is from genome assembly GCF_053574225.1 of Canis aureus. Lineage (NCBI taxonomy): Eukaryota > Metazoa > Chordata > Mammalia > Carnivora > Canidae > Canis > Canis aureus. The sequence continues at coordinate 12,016,061 of NC_135631.1, read as the reverse complement.
TGGATGCTCCACTCTCCAGAAGTGGAGAGTGAGGGAGGCTTGGGGCGGGGGGGGGGGGTTATGTCACAGCCCAACCTCACACAGCGAGTAAAGAGTGGGAATTGAACCATTGCCTGTCTCCAAAAACAATGACCTCAGTTCAAAGCAATTCGGCAAATACTAATTGAGCACTTACTATGTGCCCAGCCTCGGCCTAGTGGATCTACAGTAGTAAACAAAACCCAAGCCCCCCCCCCCCCACACACATCAGAGCTTTCCTTCTTTGTGGGGGAACAGACAAAAACACGGAACAAAAGATGAGACACTTGGAATACTAGAGGGGTAGGGAGCAGAGTGAGGGAGGCTGGGCAAGCCAGGAGGGGGTGGGAGCAGGACAGGTGCTAAATAGGGCAGGCCGGGCAGGCCTCCGTGAGAAGGGGACATTCTCACAAAGACTTGAAGGGTTGAGGAAGCGAGCCAGTCGTCTAGTGGTACCTGGCCCATCATAGGTGCTTAATAAACATTTGCTGAAAGAATGAGCTCATTCTAGGACTCTCCAGGCAGGCGGGTGGTAATGGCACACGGTCCGTAAGTAATCCCGGCTACCACGGGGGTTAGCACCAACACGTTCACGGGTGCCGATTCCTTCCTCACGGGTGTTGCGTGGACGAGACATTGTGCGCCACTGACTGGGAGGCAGGCATGGAGGGAGCGCCTGGCCCACGGCTGGCCTGCTGGGAGCACTGGGGCCGCGCTCCTCCCCAGCGATGGCTCAGGTCTGCTCTCTCTCTGGGACTTCTGATTTTTCTGGAAGGGAGAAAACTGCCAACCACAGAAATGCACGCTGGGCAAAGACCTGTGGGCAGGCCAGACAGTCTGGGAGGAGGTGGGAGTTGCGGCTTTGCAGTCAGGGGCTAACCAAGGGGCCGGGCCTTTGGTTCTAAAAGGAAAACCCAGGGACCCAGGTTCCTCGCAAGCCTGCTGGGGGCATTCGGCACCGCCTGGCTCACTGTCTGCTGAGACACCGGCAGACACCATAGTTTTGAGGTTAAGGCCCAGCGAGATTTGGGGGTGGGCTGGGAGGGGGGGCAGTGGGGACACGATCTGCCGACTCGGCTTGGGAGGGAAATCCTGACAGTGCTTGCAAAAGTAAACTTGCTTTCCTATAATTAGATACATATTTATTTTAAAAGGTTATAATTTCCTACTGGTTGGCTGCTTGATAAATACAGACCTTATTATTGTTTTTCTTAACTGCAGCTCAGGAAAAACAAATGGAGGTTTGGACATGAGGAGGGATGTCCTGATGATCCTGGACATTCCTCTAAACCCCACCAGACCCAGGAGCAAAAAGGGATGGAGCCAGAGTGAGTCTGGGCGGAACAAGAAGTAGGGAGGCAGGCAGAAAAGCGAGGGAGAGAACTTTCTGAGTACTGGTTAGAACTGGTTAGAACTGTGACATAATTACCGCCCTGCTTCCACTCCTGTACCACCCTCTGCCCAGAATGCCTTTCCTTCTCCATAGCTGCATGTCCAAATCCCACCAGTGTATGGCTGAAAGGCCACCTCCTCCGGCAAGCCTCCCCGGATCTCACATCCTGTCCTCGGTTCCTCTAAGGCCATTGCCACAGTGCGTTTGTGGTTACCTGGTGTTGTGGGTTGAACTGTGTCCCTTCTCAAAAAGGTATGGTGAAGTCCAACTCCCCGTTCCTGTGCATGTGATCTCACTTAGAAATTGGCTCTTTGCAGGTCTAATTCACTAAGAGGCAGTCATTCTCAGGGGGGGCCCTGATGCAACAGGCTGGTGTCTCCATGAGAACAGAAGAGACGTAGAGTTGGACACACATGGAGGACCCCCTGTGACCAGAGAGGCAGAGATTGCAGGGATGCGGCTGCAAGCCCGGGACTGCTAAGGGTTACCAGTCACCAGCAGAGGCAGGGAAGGGGCAGGGAGGATCCTAGCCAGAGTCTCAGAGGGACCGCGGCCCTGCCGACACCTTGGTTTTAGACGCCGGCCTCCAGGACTGTGAGGGAAGAAGGTTCTGTGGCTGCAGTCCACCAGCTCATGGCTCCCTCTCACAGTGGTCCTCGGGAACGAACACATGGCCTTTTCTCTCTCTTGGACAAAGTTCCCTGCTCACTACAGTATCTGCCACAGGGTAGGCGCTCCAGAGCTCTTTGTTGATGAGCGGAGGACTGGTCAGTCCCCGCAGAGGAGGATCTGCATCTGGCTGGTGTTCGTGGCTGCACGTTGACTCGCGTAGACTGAGGTCCTGGTTCGTGACCCGTGGCCTCCGGTCCGGATCACCACAGCAGCAGACTCCTGCTGGCCTCTTGGCCTCCACTCTGGTCTCCCAGCCACCGCTTCATACTTTGCTGAACTCTTGGGTCATTTCAAGCAGACCGGACTTTCCCACCTTTTGGCCTCTGCTGTGCCCTTGGCCTGGTGCGCCCCCTCCTTGCTGGTCCCCCAGGCCAATTTTCCCCTCTGTCCCTGGAGCCTGAACTCCCAAGCCTGCATCTCACCGGCCTTTCCAGGAGGCCTGGAGTGAGGCCCACCCCAGGCTCCCCCACACCTTCTGTGTATTCCATCTCCGGGACGCCTCCTATCAACCTGGCTTACAGTCAGTTATTTGTTTACTTGTCTGACTTCCTGCTGGCCCGTTGGCATCTTGAGACCCGTTATTTCTCATCTCCGTGTCCTCAGTGCCTTCCAGCGGAGGAGGGGCCGCTGGGTGCCTGAAAGAGGAATGAGGGGTGAACCCAGGTGGAGGATCCCATCCTCATCTTGGGGAGCTGGTCAGAGGCTTTTCCCATCCGCCTGCCTCCCTTCCAGGGCCCAGGGGCACAGAGGCTTGCGGGGAGGCCTGCCGGGCTGGGTTGTCAAGGTGCTTTCGAGTGGCTTCCTCGTCTGCCCTTCTCACGTCTGAGACCAGGGGCCCAAGACTGGAGGAAAGCAAGATGCTCATCCCGTGGGCACACAAGCCACCCACAGGCACATTCTTCCCCAGGCCCCAAGGTGTGCCTAGAGCCTCCGGGCTGTCTACTCAATAAGGCTCTTCGGCATTTGGGGCTGGAATTAGGGGATCTGGTGGGGAAGGAAGGAGGCGGAAGACCACAAAGTTCCTCAAGAGGTGACCAGAACTTGGACTTATGGTGTATTTCCGAGCCAGGCCCTGTGCGAGCTGCTTCAACACCTCCCAGCGCAGCCCGAGGAGGCAAGTACAGTTTACAGATAAAGGAGCTGAGCTCAGCTCAGTCACCCCAGGCCCCACAGCTGGTAGAGATGCCATCTGAACCCAAGCCCAGTAGCCTCCCACTACGCTGTGCTGGCTCCTCCAGAACGGGCACTGGAGTCTGGGGAGGCTCAGAGGTGGCCAGTCCAAAAGGGTAGCAAACCTTGTGTTTTCTCAGGCACCTGGAGAAACATCCTGGAGTCTGTGTTCTCCAAAATGGAAGAGGAAGCTCTGGGGTCCCCAGGCCCTAGAAGGAGCTCTTCTTCCCCCTGGGGGAGCAGTAAAGTCAAGACCGGGGAGAATGAGCAGCCAGGCTGGGAGCTCAGACTTGAGGGATTCCATCCATGGTGTGAGGGAGGCCAACACATGAGGCCAAAAGCCCCATCAGTGGGGCTGGCATGTCCATAAGGAGGGCGGCGATGAGTCTGCTGGGCCTTGCATGGGCTGAACGACAGTCTGAGCGGGGTCTACCCCCCTCACACTGAGAGAGACATTGCCTGGTGAGGGGGCTGCAGACTCTGAGCCCAGAGAAGACACAGCAGAGAATGTAAACTGTCATCAATACCTCAAGGGCTCTCCAGTGGATGAGCAATTAGATTCCTTCTGGTTCTACGAGCTGGAGCAAGGACAAGCAGCTGGAAGGTGCAGGAAGACAGACCTCACACCTCTCCTCTTAGAACATAAGGGGTTCCCTCAAAGGGAATAAGGCCTCCATCAAGGAGTCATTTGAGTGACATGGTGAAAAGGAGATCCAGCATGAAGTGATAGGTTGGACCAGGTGCCTCGCCTTGAAGACATGACCAGGAAGTGCGGCCCTGGAGACCCTCCCAGCTTCACTGGGATTCTGAAATCCCCTGTGGCCGTCCATCAACAGTGCACTGAGAGCTAAGATGCCCTGCTCTTCTGAATGGGGCATTGCTCCCCACCCATGACGGGGTCTGGGAAGCTGCATTTAAATGATTCTGATATATAATCAGGTTGGAAAATCATGGGGAGTGACAACATCCCTGAACAATACCTCCCACTCGGCCCCTGGTGTTCAGGCCCAAGCCCAGGCCTGAAATGATACAAACCCAGAGGCCTGGACTGGCTCAGATTTTCTATGGCAATGCACCCACGACACGTATCTGCTTTGTGGCTGGTCCCTTTCCAACATGCTCCTCTGGGGAAGTGGGAACCAAGTCTTGATTATCATCTGGCCTGGGTGACAGGGTCGGGGAGAGGCATTCCTAGAGCCTGGGAGAGTTCTCTGCCATGTTTGCCAATAACAGGGAATGGTAGTGAATTTATGTCTACTCGGCTAGGCCAGGGTGCCCAGATACATGCTGTGAAGGTATTTGGGGGAATAGTAGCACTTATTTCTGTGGACTTCAGATAAAGCACAATGCCCTCCATAATGTGGGTGGGTCTAATCCAATGGGCTGATGACCTGAATTGAACAAAAGACTAACCCTCCCGAGCAAGAGGAAATCCTGCAGCTGAAGCCTTGGGATTTCAGCGCCAGCCGGCCCACCCTATAGATTTTGGACTTACCAGCCTCTATAATTGTGTGAGTCAATTCCTTAAAATAAAACTCTTTATACCCACACAACACGCATACACACACCCCCTCTTGGTTCTGTTTCTCCGGAGAACCATGATTAATACGCAGGGAGATGGACCAAGGCGATCCACAGAGGACTTGCATGAAGCTGAGCTCTCTGGGCATCAGGACCCGGCAGGCATAAAGGAAGCACAGAGCATATGAAAGCTCATTCTGCCAAAGCCATTTCCCTGTGCTCTGAAGTCGGCTTCAGAAACGCAGAGCGCTGGCAGGCGGGGAGATGTATGGGAAGTTCCTCAGAACATGGTTGGGGGAACACAGCGCGAAGCCTAGCCAGAAACTCAGTAATTGGGGGGCCAGTGGGTGGGCTGTAACAGCTGATTGAGAGCGCATGCCATAGCCTGTCTGGACACAGAGGGGATGCGAAGAGTGGGGGGTGGAGGGAGGGAGCCTCCAGAGGACTTGGAAAAACTAAATAGAGGCAGAGACCCACAGAGGTCAGCTCCCAAATCACGGAGAGAACCAAAGCTCCTGGAGAATGTTCCCCAGCCTTTGAGATCCTAGACTCCCGAACCCAAGACAACCCTTAATCCCACCTTTTGTGTCCTTCTCCTGGATTTCTCCTTAAAGCACCAACACCCCAGGGAGACGTGACATCCTGGGATCCAGTTCAAACAGCCCTTAGTAGGGGCATATCTATCTGGTAACTTTCTCAAATGTCCCTGGCAGCTGGGTGGGGGTGAAAAAAAGCGGCCCAACTTCAGACTACCACCTTAACATCCATTGAGGTCATAGGTCTGAGCAAGGTCCACAGCCTGGGGTGCAGGGAAAGCTGGGGTGAGAGCTGCCAGATGTGCCTGGAGGTATCCAGGCTCCTTGGATCAGCATTTCCTAAACCTCCTCCTCCACCTGGGCCAATGGGGCTGCAGTTCTGGAAGTCACCCCTACCTCCCCCTGCCCCAATCCCATCAACAAGGCTGTCCTGCCAATTCCAGCTCCTAGAGGGACACCAAGTCCTTCTTCTCATACCTCCACTGCTTCTACTTGATCCACACCGTCACCTCTCACCTGGACTAACGATCTCTCTGGTTCACCTCCTGCTCCCCAACCATCCATTTTGCACTCAGCAGCCCACATCAGCTTTTTCAAATACTGATCTGGTCATGTCCCTTGCCTTCTCAAAACCTTTCCATGGCTCTCCACTGCCTGCAGGAGAAAGCCCAGGCTGCTAAGCAGTGCCGATTAGGCCCTCTGTGATCTGACAGTTACCCACTTGCTAGATCCCACCTCCTACCACTGTCCCCCGGAGGACAAGCTCGCCTCCAGCCATCTCAGCTCCATGGGGCTCCTTCCCTGAGAGCTGTTCTTCTATACCTCGCTGGGTATGTGCATGCGGCTCCAGCATCCTGAACTGTGCCCTCTTCCCCATCCCCTCGCACTTCTGGGGAACTCACCCTTTAAGATACAAGCCAGGCATTATCCCCTCTGGCAAGTCTCCCCGGCTCCCCCCAGCCCCAACCCTTCAGCAGCAGCTACACTCCTCCACGCTGTGTTTTAATTACGTGTTGACTCGTCCGTCTCTGCTAGACTGTGAGCATGTGAGCTCTTTATGTAAGAATGAGGACTGTATCTTTCTCATTGCCGGTGACTCGCTCTGGGCCTGCTACATAATTAGAGCTCGATGAGTATCTCTGGAAGGAAAGCTGGTGTGCAAGCAGCCATAATGCCGGGTGGAAGGTGGCAAGGAATGAGATTATAATGAGAGGTACGAGGGAGGGAGAGGGAGTTGGTTCTAAGTCTCTGGAAGTGGTGGCATTGGAGAGGGGGCCTAAGGCACAGGGAGGGTATCCACAGGGCAGAGATGGGGAGGACAAGAGGCAGCCTGGGGTTTCTGCCAAGCGTCTGTGTAAACACACTGCAGACACTGCACTGAAGGCTCTGAAGCAGGGCCTGAAACCCAACCTCAGCATCCAGTCCACTGACCCTGACCTTGCTCTTCCAGTTTCGACAGGAGGGGATCCAGATCCCAGGGGCTGACTGCCTTTCCTTTAGGCCCCTGGAAAAAGAAATAAGTTTGGACGTTCATACACTGTGGCCAGACTTTCCATTGTGTTGATGTACCTTTATTTGTTGTGCGGCATGATCCCACTCAAAACAGCCGCATTTCTATTCCCTCTTTTTTCCCTCTGTGGCCCCGAGGCCTACGAGTACCAGGAAGGGAACCAGAGCCTGGGGTGGGGGGGTCAGTCGGGGCTCAGGAAGACCCAGCGGGTAAGCCTTTCCTGCTGCTTCCTGAGACCCTCTGTTCTCTGGGATTATGTGAAAACCGGTGAGAAGACAAGTTTCTGTAGTAAGAAGCGTATTTGGACGTGTTGACAAGGTCTCTATAGTAACCAGGAGCTTGAATGAGTATTGCCAGAAACCCACAAACAAGAAGGCGTATTTTCTCCCAAATTGGTCAGTCGTATTCAGGAAGCTGGCCCGTGGGCTAGGGGTTTCACATGCACACGGGCAATGAGAAGCTAGCAACTGGGGCCATTCGTTGACTGGCATTGGGAGCTTAGCTGTGCATGGAGGCTCGCCTGGTGCCCATGAACACAGGATCAAGAGATTTGCCTTGCTGGCAATTCAGTTGTGCTTTTGATTAAGGAACAAAAAATTAAAAAAACAAAGCCAACAACAAAACAGAGAAGAAAAATAATTCAAGGTGAATCAGTCATGTTGTGTGGACTTCTGGTATCTGGGAAACTATAGTACACAGTTTCTGGAATCCTCGCTTTGGGACAAAAGGGCATAGGTGAGGAAGGTAGGGGCCGGGGCTGTGGGGGGCGGGGGTGTTGGGAGGGGGCAGGAGATGGACATTTTTGGAGCACTAGGGTTTTGTCTAAATTGAGAGGCCAGAGGGCAGAGTGGTTAAGTGCTGGATGCCAAAGCCAGTCTACCAGGTTCAAAACCTGGTACTGTCCTCTCTGATTCTGTGTCCCTGGGCTCTGCATCATCATTCTGAGCCTCTGTTTCCTCAGCAAATACACAAGTGGTACAAAGATTAATGAGCAAATACATATAAAGAGTTTAGAACCCAACCTGGCACATTGTACACGTTGGTTAACATTGGCCATTATTATTATTAACTCTACCATAACCTACGAGGTACACACTTATATTCGTCTTGGTTCTCTGATAAGGAAACAGGTGCAGGAAAAGCAATTTGCTGCTCAAGTCACACAGCTGGTAGGAAGCAGGGATCAATGCCAAGTTGGACTATTGCCTTATACCTTGATGCCCAGGGTAGGAACCAGCTCTGCCTCTGATTCTGGTCAACAGCAGGACTGGTCCCAGCTCCTGAGATCTCAGTCCTAATTGTGAAGCCCCCCCCGCCCTACCAACACATGACCCCTACAGTATGGGGCTCGTGGAGCAGAGTGGGCCTCCCTGGGCAAAACCTTCACTCTATTCTCCTCTCAGATGTAGGAATCATGGCCAGGTTGGATCAAGGCCATATCCTTGAGAAGGTCTGTCCTTCTCATGGCTCCTTCTCACCTGGGATGACAAAGCAGTGGGCTGGGACTCAGCAGGCCTGGGTTATAGCCCCAGCTCAGCCGCTGGCCCAATAGATGACCCTGGGCAAGTCACTGTCCCCATCTCTAAAATGATGGGAGTCGGAGTCAACCATCCTGAGCTCTCCAAGACTCTAAGTTTACAATTCAGGGGATCAGAATCATCTCACATATTAAGATGAAAAAGTGAGTGTTTCAGCCAGTTGACTGCAATGAGAAGTGATAACCCATCCGTTAAGTGCCCTTTGGAAGCACATCCATTTAGCACACACCATAAATTCAAGGGGAGCAAGGAGAGAATCACTGTTTACTTTGCACACCCCAGGCTTGGTGCTTCTACACACAAGAGCTCATTTAATCCTTACAGCAGCCTGGTGACATAGGGTCTGTTTGTGGTGCCATTTTACAAAGAGGCAACTGAGACTCAAAGTAGTCAGGTTGATCCAGCAGTCATGACCTCTGGACTCAAGTATTTCTGAGTCCCAATCTGCTCTTGTTACAAGGTCCTGAGCAAGCAAAAAAATTCCAAGCCAATAAAGAGCTTCCTTTTTTTCTTCTTTTTTAAAGCATCCTGCTTTTCAGTAGTTGCTTTTACACAGTTTTTCCTCTACCAGTAAAGCAGGAACTGAGACCCGGTTGAGATATTACAGACCCAGGCCCCGGCTGTCCTGGAACAAGAAAGAAGTCTAATCAGGGCCTGGAAAGCTTGCTGAATCTCTAGCACATGGCTGGTCGGTGTCTTCTGAAGTCAGCCAAGCTGGAGCCTGCCTGGGGGCTGAATGATCATTTCCCTGGTGGCACAGAACCCACTCCCCCATATGTTTCCCATCTTCCACGGTTCTCCTGTCCTTTCTGGGTTTCTTACAGGCAGTTTACCAGACAAAAACCAACTGTGTTCACATGTAACTGGCCTGGTCTTCTGAGGAGCCACAGCCCCTTCCTGCCCCTCCTTAGGAAGCAGAGCACCCACTGTCTCACAGATGGAGTTGGGGGCTTTGGAGTCGGACGTGCCTGGGTCCACAACCTGGCTCTCTGTCATTTATTAATCATGTGATCCTGGCAAGTCATCTTACCTCACTGGGCTTCAGCTTTTACATCTGAAAAGTAGAAATGATATTTCCTCTAAGAGGTATATACAGATTAATGAAAGAGTGCTTTAAACCCCAGGTTTTGTGATGCACCAAAGGGGCTGCTGGAAGGGGAGGGAGAGGGTGGAGTGAGAAGGGTCAGGGCCCAGGCACCCCACCCCGACCCCCCACAGCACCCGCCCTGGTGTTTGGTTTACATGGGTGGGCTCACTTGTGATTCTGGGTGAAAAAAAAGGGGTATGCAGCTGAAAGGAAGTATAAAAATTGCTGCTCTAGTTCTTGTGGAAGTGCTTGGTACCCAGCAGGCACTTAATAAATGTTAGCACTTTCCTCTTTCCTTCTTCTTGCCCCCTATCATTCTCTCCGTTGGGTTCTTTATTAGATGGTTCAGCTAAGAACCAAACCCAAATAAATGGAGAGAGGGAAGCAGGGAGAGTATGGAGTATTTTCAAAATATCAAGTGAATCACCCGAGTATGGGGTCCACAGTGGGGGACCAAGCAGTCTGTGACCCTAACACATCAAGTCACACCATGGCACAGACTCAACTGGCAGCTCCATGCCAAGGGCCCCCTGCCTCATGAGCACCAGAGAATGAGCCTCCTGGGAAACTGAGGCACAGATCCCTGCTCCACCTCTGCGCCACTCACAACAGGCTTTCTTCCTCCCCCTCTCCCGAAGGGAAGACCCAAAGGGAAACAGAGCTCTGAAGAGGTGCAAAGGGGCCTGGAGGTGGGGAGGCCCGAGTGGGCTGGCCTGGCTGCTTCTCGCAAATAAGCAGGCCTGGCTGAACTGTGAGGGCCCCGAGGTGGAACAAAACCTGCCATCAGCCCTGCCCGGTTTCCACAGATCCTCCCAAAACACAGTCCTGCTCCGGAAAGCAGCTCCACGCTGGAGCCACAGCACCACCTTCAGGCTTGCGCTCACCTTGCATTTTTCCCTGCAAAATGCCACTTTGGGCTGCAGGTATATGCTGGTGTGGGGGGGGGGGGGGGGCTCAAAGCAAATCCACTAAACCTGGGAGATGTTGTGCTGCTCATGTGCTCCAACAGTTGAGTGTGGGGTGGAGAGGAACGTCGTTAATAACAAGGGCAGGGCCGTGCTCCAGACAGGAAACTGGCAGAGCTAGCAGCCAATCTTCCATCTTGGGGATGGGAAAACAGGGTCAGAGACCTGTCCAGTTACAGAGTGAGTTGCCGGCAGGGCTCGTACCTGAACCCAGGCTTTAGAAGCATCTCATGCCTCTCGATCTGGATGGCCATTCACCTATCAGTTCTATAATAACTTTACTGTGTAAGAGACAACCGCCATGAGCCTGCAACACATATGCTCAAGAGTGGTTCCTTTTCACCCAGAAATGCCAGGATATGGGGCTAAGTTTAGAGGTTACAGGTGCAGGGACGCCTGGGTGGCTCATTGTTGAGCGTCTGCCTTTGACTCAGGGCATGATCCTGGAGTCCAGGATCACGGAGCCTACTTCTCCCTCTGCCTGTGTCTCTGCCCCCCTCTCTCTCTGTCTCTCATGAATAAATACATAAAATATTTAAAAAGTATATTTAGAGGTTATAACTGCAGGTCAGCATCACAACGTGGGCTCCATGGGGCCTGAGGCGAGGCTTCTCACATGGATGGGAAGGGATTTCACCACAGGACTCACCTATCTTCCTATACACCCTCACACCCTCTCCATCGAGCAAACTCCTACTTCCCCTTCATGACCCATTCACAAATTGCTGTCTTGTGAGGACTTCTTTGATCTTCTTTCCCTGCTAATGGAGTCCATCATTTGTACCTTGTGCCATCACTGTACTTACTTGAGACATCAATCACTGGATGGATCTCCTATACCATGATGACTTGTATGTCTACTTGTCTAGATTTGGAATTCTAGCCAGGAAAACCAGGCCTTATTCTCCCCTGTGTCTCCAAAGACCAGCCACAGCAGGCACAGAACAGTAGGTATGTAGAAAATGAGGGCTGATGGATGGATTGATGGATGGATGGATGGATGAGTAAGTGGATGGATGATGGATGGATGGATGGATGGATGGATGGATGAGTAAGTGGATGGATGATGGATGGATGGATGGATGGATGGATGGATAGACAAATGGATGAATGGATGGATGGATGGGTAAATGGATGGGTGATGGATGGAGAGATGATGGGTGGGTGGATGATGGGTGGATGGATGGCAAATGAGGTAACTCTGGGGGATGGGGTATTATTCTTTATATCATTGAACAGGGATGGCATCTGTTCTAAGGAGACATACATCTAAAAGCACCTGTTCTCAAGCCAAAGTCAAAAATCATAAATGCAGATGTGCATATGAAAAGAAGCATGCTGGCATCATCCATCAGCCCCCTCCTTCTGACTACCTCTTCCTCCTGATTTCCCAGGGAACCTATTGGAAATCAGATAGTGGTTTTCAAGATGTAGTTCCTTTGATATCTGTGCCAGAGTCATCTGGGGAGTTTGTTAAAGTGCAGCCTCCTGGGCTCTGCCTCAGAGATTCTCTGGCTCAGTGAGGTGGGGTCTGGGAATCTGAATTTTTTATTTAGCCTCACACAAGTGACTCTGATGCATGGGTCACTTCAGTAAGCACTCACTAAAGAGGATGGCATCCAGGAACATGCCAGGAATTGTCTTTGCTGACTGGCTGGCCAGAGAGGTTGAAAAACTGACCCAAAGTCCCACAGATACTACGTGGCAAAAGTACCTGTAGAGTCTTCAAACACCTAGAACCCCAGAGGGAGAGGAGGGCATCTAATTCCCTCCGTCCCTCAACCCCCAGCCCCAGCCCAAGGAGGCTGGTACATTCTCCAAACAAACAGCCTGCCCTCACCCCACAAGCTCCAGTGAGCAGCGCCTGCCTGGTGTTCCCTCCTCCCTTGCAAAGCCCAGAGTGGCAGGGCTTGCTCTGTGTTTACCGAGGCAGAGAAGCCAGCAGCTGTTTCCAGTGTCTGTTTCTACCTAAATACAGCTCTGGCTCCCAAACACGGGCTCTGCCAGCGAACGCTACCAGACCTGGAACACTAGCGCCAGTTGTGTTCAGGCTGGAAAGGGCTCAAGGACGATGACAACACCAGTGGGTTGTTCTGGACCGGGGAATGGCCAGCGTCCTGGCAACCACGAGTGGGCAAGCAGCCCTCCCAGGCCAGCTGGTGAGGTCCTGGGAAGAGGAGAAGGGGTCCACACCTCTGCTTGTCCCTGCGCTCCGGCCACAGTGGACTTTTCGTCAAGCTCCTACCGTGCGCCAGGCCCTGTATTTGGTGCCTCACTCTTGGTTTTTCCTTACAATTACCCCAGGAAACAAGTCATGGTGTTCTGCCCATGTCATTTAAAAGAATACTAAGATCCAGGATCCCTGAGCAGCCTGAGTGGCTCAGTGGTTTAGCACCACTTCAGCCCAGGGCGTGATCCTGGAGACCAGGGATCGAGTCCCACTTGGGCTCCCTGCATGGAGCCTGCTTCTCCTTCTGTCTGTGTCTCTGTCGGTCGGTCTCTCTCTTTCTCTCTCTCTCTCTCTTTCTCTGTCTATCATGAATAAATAAATAAAATCTTTTTAAAAAATAAAAATAAAAAAATAAAAGAATACTAAGATCCAGGAAGGTGGTAAGTTCCCCAAATCCTGAGTTGGTCAGACTGGGGGTAGAGGCAGAACTTGAATCCAGGTTTCTCTGTCTGTTGAAGGTCCCTTCGCTGCTAGCTATGCTGCTCCCCATGACACCGCAGGCTGTCTGGCCCGCCCCCCACCCCCATGCTGCTCCCTCTGTCTAGAACGCCTTGCCTCTGGGTGCCATCTTGTGGTACTTCAGACCCAGGTCACTGACCGCCACACCTCTGCCCCAGTGTCCAGCTCAGCTGTTTTCCCTCAACAAGCTTTCAGGCCATCCCTCTGGTGAATTACTCAAGTCCCAGGCCCACATGTAGAATGAGTACTAAACACACCTCCCGCCCCCCCACCCCCTACCCCCCACCCCGCCATCACTGAGGGTGGCATGCTCTTTGGGTCTGATGCAAGAGCACCAAATCTTAAATTAGAAGTTAGGTTTGAGACTTGGTTTTGAAACTCCTCAGGGCTGCAGGCTGTTCCATCTGTAGAGTGGGGGTGGGAGGAGTAGAGGATAGAATAGACGATGTCTACACCCCATGGCTCTGTCAAGCATTTCTTGTGCATTGAATGGGGCAGCCTATGTCAGACCTTTGTGTCTTTATGAAGGATTGAATGCACTGAGCCCTCAGAGTAGCTTTGGGGTGGCACTTGAGGGATACTGAGGCAGGCTCAGCTGGAACAGGGGGTTCTGACCAGGAGTAGGAAGAGACAAGTTTGGGTGGATCAGCTGAAGAAATGCTGGGGAAGGATTATGTTGCTGATCTGACCCACAGAGGGGTGTGGCTGTGCTCCCCAGTGGGGCAGGGCAGGCCAAGTGGGGACTGGGATGGCTCATCTGGCACTGGTGTGGAGCAATGGAGAGAGAACCCAGCCCTGAGACAGCGTGCAGGAGCCCCTCTTTGGAGGAAAGCCTGCTTGTCTGGGCCAGCATGAGTGGCAGCAGGACTGAGAAGGGAGAAATTCTAGGAACATCTGAGAAGAATCTCTGGGACTCAGTGATGCCAGCATGTGGCAGAGAGGAAAAAAGGAAGCAAAGGGAGGGCTGGAGGCTTGACCCTGGGGTAGTGAGGTCTGGAGTGGGAGGGACCATAGGAGAGAAGCAGGACGAGCGTGAGCCTGGCTCTGAGACGCGAGGGATGTAGGGAGGGGCAGAGAAAAGAAGACCCGCTTCCAGTCTCCACGTGTGCTGCCTACCTGGAGCAGGTCGCTGTTCTACTCTGAGGCTGTTTGTCACCGGTGAAGCAGAGGGAAGAACACTGCCTACGGGACACTCAGCCTCAGACGTCGTGAGGCTTTCACACACTCCCGTGTGTATGTACCTGTGCATGGTAAAGCCTCATAAATGCTGACTTTAAAATGGCCACGAGTCTGCAATCGGTTTTTACTCCCCAATGCAATAATAATAGCTATCATTTATTGATCACCCGCCATGTGCCAGGCACTATGGTAAGTAATTTGTTTGCACTCGTGATTTAATTTCTCCCTTGCAAGAATTCTTCAAGAGTCCCCACCCCTAGCCCCTGCATTTTGTGGATGGTCACACTGAAGGTCAGTGAAATGAGACCACTTTCCCAAGATCTCACTGCTGGCAAGGGCCAGTCACCTCCGACAAGCACCTAATGGGGTACTGAGCGCTGGCTGGACCACAAAGGAGTGTAAAACCTGGCCTGGGCCTCCAAGGCCCCTCCTGGCAGCTACCAGCCCACAGAGGAATAGGTCTCTGTGAGCTGTTTCTTCCGGAATTCTATTCTCTCTGCTGCAAATGTTGATAGACGGGGACAAATGTCTCCTGGCTCAGCTCTCTAAGCACTGGGCACTGGGACCATGGTTGACAATCGGCCACTGCTCCCGCCCACCTGCCTTTCATCCAACCTCGCTGGGTGCTATTATTCAGCTCTGAGCCACCACCAGGAGCTGCAAAGCAGTTAATTACAGAAGTATAATCCCCTTCTTCACAAGAAGCTGATCTTCCAGGGTTGCAAGAAGATAAGATTTATGCCTCTTTCAATTCCTTTATTTTGTCATCAACATAGATTCATATTTCAGTTTCCCGCATCGGAAACAAAAAGGAAACCCGCTCAGCCCACTGCTGCCTGAGAGAGATAAATTAGACTACACAAAGAAGCAGTCCTATAAACTCAATCTCCTTCCCTTCCTTTCATGTTTGTGATTATAAACAGAGTCAAGGGCAGCTGAAATATATCCCTCTGCCTGCCTGCCTGCCTTGTCCTGCTCAAAGAGAGAGACAACACAGTGATCACCATCCGTGTGGCACCAGGGAAAGAGGAAAACAGGCCCCCCACAATCCGACGCCAGCCTGCTGAGCAGATCAGATAGAAAGACCTTTGTCTCCTGCCATTCTCTGGTCACAAAAAATTGTTTCAAAAGGCCACAGAGAGAAGCTGGATGCCGTACCACTGTGAATGCTCTCATTTTTTTGATGGCAATGAGTGCGATGATATTTGCTCCAGAGAAAGGGGCTCTCGATTTGGTGGGCCCTGTGTGGCGGGACTGTGCCAGGGCCCCTGGCCAGCTTCAGAAGTGTGTGGACATAGGTCGCCGGCAGATCAGACCACGGAACGAGGCCAGTTTTACAGCCCCGAGGAGCAGATTCCAAGCTCTTTGTGGAGAGAAAAGCCCCACTTACTGGGGAGAGCCGTCCCCAGTGAAACGACATTATCCTTCTACCGAGGAACTGGGGTGGGTTGCTTTGATTATTTTCGCTGCTGTTGAGCTGCTTTTGTTGCGTTTTGCGGCCTTCACTGGAGCTATTAACTGTCAAGCGTTTCACTGCTTGGGGGAGAAACAAGGGAGCCCCAGGAAATGAACTGGTCTGCCAGAGGAAACAGAGCAAGTCTCTGGCAGAACTGGGAATGACAAAAGTTCCGACTAGAACAGTTGATGGGCCCTCCCCTTGAGTGCCGGGCACTGTGCTAGGCGCCACCTGGTGTCATCATAGCAGGTAAGAAGTAAGTGCTATTGCTTGACAGAGATGGAAACTGAGGCTTAGATTCAAGATTAGTGGCCGATTCCAGAGCCCCCACTGAACAGCCTTCCAATGCCACCTCTCCCGGGTGGGCGGGGGGGGGGGGGTCTCCTCTCAGACAGCCTGACTCTCCTCAGAGGCGATTTTGCGACTTCTGGTGGGGCAAGGGAAAATCTAATTTTTGAAAAACAATGAAGAAAGGGAGGAAGGGAAGAGAAGAAACTGAATGCAAGAGCCAAGTGGGCCCCTGTAATAAAATGTCATCCCACAAGATGTAAGACAACAGCCTTTAATAGACTCTGAGATTCAATTATCCCTTTATATATCCAGCAGACCCGTCACCGTCTAAATCACCCTTTCACTGTAAACACACCCTAATTCACAAATAGGATATAAAATAAATCATGTTTGAGAGCCATGTAGCTTCTGAGCCATCACTCTTAAAAGACACACCTCAGTGCTCGCTCCCCAGGGAGAAGGACAATCAAAGCCTCAGGCACCATCTCCAGCTCCAGGCCCAGAGCAGGCCTCATAGATGGCCAGGAAGTGCCCTCTGTTTCGAAGGCTCAGTCCGTCTTTTCCATTCTGGGGCTTTTAAAGGATGTTCTTTTCTCCCCTCTTGATCACCCTCTCTTAAGCCCTCAGAGGAAGGGTAGCAACTCCTGACTCTGTCTGGATCATTCTAATTATTTTTTTCTAGAAGCTTTTCCTGATGCCAGGGGAGGGACATACCAACTCAGCCCTCCTCTTCTAGAAAGTTGGGCCCTCCTGTGGAGCATGCACCAGCCATGCAGAGAGAGAGACCCGAGCCCTGGACAGGGCTAGCTCTAGGAACTAGCTCCTCGGCCTCTTTCCTCATTCCAATCTTGTCTCCAGGCCTCTTGTTTACTAGCTTTTCTCCTTTTTTAGGTTAAAAAAGTAACACATGCTCCTTGTAGCATGGTACTCGATAGAACTGTATAAAGCAAAGTTTTCCTCATTGCCCTCGAACTCAATTCCACACTTCTGAGTGAGCCAGAGTTACTGGCAGTCTGATGTGTGTCCTTACACATATTTCTTTTGGTTCCTGTAGATATTAAAGACTCCCTTGAACCCAATTTTTGCCTTTTTTACAATATGGGATCAAATCATACAACTTGCTACTTGGAATTAACAACATAGCATGGGCAACTTTTCATGTCAATACAGAGATGTCAGATTCATTCTTTTTAATAATGTTGCCTGAGATTATGTAATATGAGTGTACTGTAACTTTCCAAACCATTCTACAACCTTGACTCTCCTGGATATTGTATTTTCTGGGTATTATGATACTGTGTTATGTGTGACAGCTCACCTCTATGAATCTCATGGTTTCCCTCCATTTGTAAACCGTCTAAATTTGGCTAGGCCCTTTTGAGGCCGGCCCAGTCTTAGAAAGAGAACTCCTTATCCATATAATGTTCCCAAGAGCAGTGCCTGTGAAGGTTCAGTTCTGGGCTTTCAGGCAGGACTCTGACTTGTAAATGCAGGTTTCACTGCCATGAAATCTGGTCTTCCTTTTGGCAGCAAGAAAACAGAAAGCATAACTAAACCCTTAAGGCGTCATAAATAGGCATGCAAAAATACTACACATAATTCTAGGCATAAACCCAGTACCTGCCAGAACGACTTAATCCTCAAGAACACAAAAAGATGTTGTTTACCAAAGAAGGATTTTTATAATGCCATTGCTGCATTTTATTAGGGAGGGAAGAGGCCCAAAGTGGAGACGGGCTACAGAAGATTTCTGTGCTCATTTAAACTGAATGCTAAAACACTCTGGGCCTGAAACATTTCAAAACTGGAAGTAAATTCTTCGAGGCAATCAGCTTTTCTAGAGCTCTTCTATGGATGTCACATCCGAACAGTTTTAGAAATCAAAATAAAATCTCACAAAGTATACTAAGAGTTTGTATCTTTTAGAACTAGATATTCCATTTCTGGGATTCTATCCTAAAGAAATATTTAGCAATGCCAGTAAAGATACAGGTAAAAGAGGTTTATCCTGGCATTACTTATAATTTTGGAAAACAGGAAATAAGCTAAGTGGTCTACAAGACGGAAATGTACTAGCATACAACTACAAAAAAAATATTTACAAAGTGTTGGATATTAAGAATACTAACAATATTAAGAATATTTACTTACGATGTTAAGTAAAAACAGATTTAAAAATTGTTAAAATTATGTGAAAATATACACAGAAAATACTGGAAATAAATACACCAGCATATTAATAGTGTTCTCTCCAGGTGGTAGAGCCACATGAGTTTTTTTCTTCTTTTTCTCTTTTACTTTTCAATAGTTTATATATTTGCTACAAATCAGGTTGCATTACTCTTATAATGGAATAAATAAAATGGTTTTAAACCACACACAGAAGATAGAGCTGACTCTCCTGACTATTTTTAGGACCATGGGATGGTATGTATGTATGAGAAGGGACAGGTGTGGATAAGGCTAAGGGTTGTCTGGGTTGGTGGGGAGGAAAGAGTAATGGAGAAAATCCCCTCATTCTTTGGTGTCTTCAAGAGTGTGGGCCATGGAATGCAATACCTTTAGCAGGACAAGTCGTACACAAAGAAAGCTTAATGACATCAAAAAAGATGATACTGTCAATTTGCTCAACATGCAGTGTGCACCTACTGTGTGCCAAGCGCTAGGGGAAATGACCAACTTCACAGTCCAGTTTATTAAAAAACAAGACTACACTTTGTCTCCATCATCATGTATGACTTGTAGCACACTGGTTACCTAGATTTCCCCACTATTGTTCTCAGAAAGGCAAACAAAAAGAAAACTGAACAAGTTGAAATTTGCAATGGATGTCAAGAAAGAACATATTGGAAGTAGCCCAGGACCTTCAACTGATTCTAAGAGTATGTGTTCCTCATGAGGAGCAGCTCTGGGAAGAGCTGCAGCCAGGCAGTTATCAAACTGAAGTTTGCAATTCTGCTGTCTGTCCTGAAAGTTCTTGACCGATGGCTGCTCTCAGCAGGACCAGCAAGTAGTTATTAATCCACTCATCAACAGGTATTTATTGAATACCTACTATGTGTTAGTGCTATTCTAGAAGTTAGGGGTGATTCAGTGAATCAAAGTCCTTCCATTAAGCGCACTTCATTCTAGTGCAGAGGAATAGGCAACAAATAAAAACAAACTGCAATCAGCCAGGTCATAATGATCACTGCTGTGGAGAAAAAGATATAGAACAGACTATGGAAAGAGAGTGACAAAAGGCTCTTTTCTAGATAAAGCATTACAAGAAGTCCTCCCTATAAAGAGGTGACATTTGGGCAAAAACCTGAACAAAATGAGTGACATGAATATCTACAGCAGTGTTCTCTGTTGAAAGAGCAAGTGCAAGAGCCCAGAAGCAGGAAGGCAGCAAGAAAACCCATGTGGCTGGAGCACTTGTGAACGAGGAGGAGATTGGGTAGAAACTGAAGTCAGGGATGTAAATAGGAGCCAGATCACACAGGGCCTGTTAGGAGATGGTAAGGACTTGAGAGTTTATTCTAAGGATAAGGGCCCACTGGATGCTTTTGAGATGGGGAGTAACATGATCTGATTGAGGTTTAATAATATTACTCTGGCTACCGTGTGGTAGAGCTAGGATATCCACTGAAAGATGATGGCAATGATGGTGAGAAGTAGTAAGATTAAAGACATGTTTTGAAAATGGGGTTTGGGACGCCTGAGTGGCTCAGTGGTTGAGCATTGGTCTTTAGCTCAGGGTGTGATTCCGGGGTTCCAGAATCGAGTCACAGGCTCCCTGTGAGGAGCCTGCTTCTCCCTCTGCCTATGTCTCTGCCTCTCTCTCTGTCTCTCATGAATAAATAAATAAAATCTTAAAAAAAAAAAAAAGAAAATGGGGTTCATGGGATTTGAAGATAGCTTGAGTGTGAGGCAAGAACAAAAAGAAAAAGCGTCAAGGAAAATTCCAAGGTCTTGAGCATGAGAAATTGAGTGAGTTGGTGGTGCTCTACAGGGATACGGGTGACACTGGGGTCAGAGTGGGTATTTTGTTTTGTTTTGCTTTATTGTAAGGGCACATGAGAGATGCTATCTGTACCAGCCTTGCCTTACCACACTGGTGCACGCTGAGTGACTTCCAATGGCCAGCATTTACATCTCTTTGCCTGAGAACTTCCTCCCAAGCTGTAGAAACCACCAGTTTGCCCAGTACACCTCGTGGGAGCAGCCCTCCATCACTGTCACTAAGCAGCTGGAGTATAAATACCCCAGTTCTTGGCTGAGTGGAATGGGGGGACACCAGATAATTCTGACATGTGCTCTATAGCACTATTTCCCTAGGCTTCACCAGTGGGCTTATTAAGCGCTTGTCCCTACAGTAGCAGCTACCTTGATAATACAGGTTTTATTGGTTTTTTTTTTTTCATCCTTTC
The DNA here is from genome assembly GCF_053574225.1 of Canis aureus. Taxonomy (NCBI): domain Eukaryota; kingdom Metazoa; phylum Chordata; class Mammalia; order Carnivora; family Canidae; genus Canis; species Canis aureus. Next base: position 11,995,624 of record NC_135631.1, on the reverse strand, counting down.
CAGCTCATTCTCCCTAATTCCCTACCATTGGCTCCTATAACTCCCAAGAATTACTTACACTGGAATCCTTGCCTCAGGATCTGAGGTAGTCCATACTAAGATGGAACAAACAAGAGCATCTTCCAATTCCTTATACCCACTCTTCTTCAGGGCCACTGCTAATCTCACTTTTGGTCATTCTCACTGCCTCTAAACAACAGTACCAGAGTCAAGATAATCAATGAATCTCAGTTATATATGGTAGGGACAAAATGGAGTAATTGTAATAACCCAGATTGTTGGCTGGTCTCCCTGTCCTATCTCCAGGCCTACTAATAATCAGTTTTCCTTTTCTTTTTTAAGCACTGAGTACAGCTTTGCTTTGCTTTTGCATTTTCAAAACCAACAAGGAATAGAAAGAACAATGATCTAGAGCTAGGGAGATGCCAAAAATGGAAGAGGCAGGAGAATGACAGACCTCTTCCATCCCCTCCTTCATTGGACAGTTCAGCAAATGCTCAGTGACATGAAGGCCACAGACTATTAGCAGCAGCATCAAATGCTATTTGTGATGCATTGACTATGGGAGGAACTGAACTCTCTCATCAAAAGCCAGGGAACAGAGAGACTTGACTTGCCATATGCTATATCTCTTAGGGAAGCATGCTTGTTTATACGGTAGCATTTTATATGTCGTGAATGATTCAGAATCATCGCTTTCCAATTTCCTTCTGTTGACATGGATGGACTGTGGGAGGAGGTGTTTAAAAAAAGCAAAAGCTGCACAAAGATCTTTTGGTTTGAGGAGGGAAAAAAAACCCACAATACTTGCTACAAATGAACTGCTGTCAGGTCCATCACACACAACATAACATGATCATCCCTTCTACAAACAAGAAGACAATAGGCACACAGTCCCATCAGTGGTGAGGATGCTACAATCTCTATTCCCTGGAATACCAAAGGGTACCGAAGACCAGGTATACACTCAGTCGGATCTGGGATCAAACTCCAGTTCAGCCACTCAGTAGCTAGTGACATTGGCAGCTTATTTCCCCCTTTTGAGCCTTGGTTTCCCCATAAGCTAAGTGGACATAACATGTCCACTTCATAGGGTGGCTGAGATGAATAATGGCCAATGAAAAGCAGAGCAAGCATACCATCAACATCAGTTCCCTTCTCCAGTTGACTATTTGTAGCTGAAGGTCACCTGGCAAATCCACCCTGTCTCAATAAAGACCTGAGAAAAACCAACTCAGTGATTCTCAAGGCAGAGCAATTGCCACTCAGAACAAAAGGATGATGCCCCAGAGTGGAGGTTCCTCCCCAGGCCTTCTGGGTCCCTTCCAGAGGGTTCCTGTGCTATATGGTATAAGCTCTTCTCAAACATGGATCTTACATTCTGTATCCTCAGCCCGGATCATGGTGGTTGGCATGTTGTAGGGCAGCAAGCTTGACGCCATGGAAATAGCACACTTCTCAGTTAGACAGTACTGGGTTAGAGACCCAGTTCTCCCACTTTTCCTTCGAGTAAGTTACTTCCTCAAATCTCTGGATCCTTACCTGTGAAGTTGGCAATAATACCTACTTCAAAGTGTTGCCAGATTGAACTGAGATCATAGAGGCAGAGCCTATTACAGTGGCTGGCAAATTACAGACAATTGAAAAATGTTAGCCTTTATTACTAAACATTTGTTGAATGAAGTCATGGATGAAAAGGACTCCATTTAATTAACATACACCCCAACCCCATACACAAAGGAAACAGGCTATATCACATTTTCCTTTAGGTGTATCAGGATGGAGCCACCGCTCTTTCTCACAGCGGCAAAGGTTTCTTTAGCTCTGACTTTATGCAGCATAATCATGGCAAGTTCTGATCTAGTCTTGGGATACACACCGAACAAAATGCACCGCCTTCCCCCACCTCCCATCCCAACATCCACATAGAAGGAAAATCTTGTTACAAATAATGCCAAGGGAGACTCACAATATCCCCCATCCCAAAAAAATATATATCAATTACAACTGGAGTTCTTCACTTTACAGTGAAAAGCCTGACAGATACCACCATAACCAAGTAGTCAAGATTAACACCTTCAGAAACAAAACATACCAGCATTCCTTAGGGTACCTGATATAGAACCCTGAGGAGGACACATCACTTCTGTGGTTTTCTCACAGAAACTTCAAAACCTTAGTCTAATTATGAGAAAACATCAGACTATTCCACATCAAAGGACAGTCTACAAAAGAGCTGACTAGACCTCTTCAAAAGTGACAAGATCACGAAGGACAAGGATATAATGAGGAGCTGTCACAGATTGGAGGAGACTAAGGAGACATGAAATCTATATGCAGTGTGGGACCCTGGATAGATCTCAACAAAGCTTGCATTTCAGTTTTTAGAAAAGTCAAAGGCAGCCTCAAAGGAGAAAAGGATTAACAAAAGGTCCAACCAAGGGGTGCACGGAAAAGAGAAGACTAAACCCAGGAATTTCACTGACCAATTGGGGGTGAGAAAGATTTTTGAAAGGATTGAAGTCTAAGCTCCATTTCCTGCCATCTTTTTAAACCTGAGTACCAATGGTATAGTCACTTTCTCTCCTGCAACCCCATCCCCTCAAATTCAACCTAGAATAAAGAATAGGTCTGAGCCTGCTCAGCACAGTTTTGCAGCAGAATTTGCTCCTGCCATTTTCACTGGCTATCAAAATAAATATTAGGTGGCATAATACAGTAAAGTGCTTTTTAGACAAAATATGGCCTTTAAGTGGAATTGCCAAATTGGAACATAGGCCTCAGGTTCATAGGCCCTTGCTCCTCAGGGAAGAGGGGTTCCCATAAGCCCAATTTCAGTTAAGTTTGAGTTTTAAAGTTACACAGGAGTCCAAGTAAATCTTTTACTTTATATTTGGAGAAACCAGGCTTAGGCTCAGCCCATTGGGTGATTTAACAGAGCCACCATAGGATGTCATGCTGTCTTCTCTAAGCTGGTAGTAATGACCATAGCCTTACTGTGCCCACCAAGAATGAGACCAACTTACAAGGATTATCCAGCAGCAGACACGTGGGTCCCACCTAGACTTCTGAATCACACTCTCCTGACACTGAAGCCCAAGCGTCTCTACCCAGAAAACGTGTTCTGTAAGACTCAGGTACAGAGCAAACACTAAGATGCACTATTTTCGGTCAGACTGTGTGTGAATATGTGTGGGCAGGTGCACACTTGCGCAAGCATTAGGATTTTTCTTCTTTTATTTTTGAAGATTTATATATTTATTTTAGAGAGAGAAAAAGAGAGCACAAGTGGGAGGGGCAGAGAAAGACGGAGACAGAATTTCAAGAAGACTCCATGCTCAGCACAGAGCCCAACACAGGGCTTGATCTCATGACTCAGAGATCACAACTTGAGCTGAAACCAAGAATCAGACTTTGTTTACTGACTGAGCCACTCAGGCACCCCAGGGGTTAGGATTTCTAGGATATATCCATAGAATTGCTCAATATAATTTCCATTTACCTTCACTGTCCCCTTGCCTCTCTCCATTCTGGGTCCTTGCCCATGTCTCGTGATTTAAGGTCCATTCTATGCGCTATTTGGTCCCCCAACCTTTCCAAGCCTTCCTTCAGTGTACCTGGGATGAGACAGTAGTTATCTTGGTGCCAAGAGAATCCATTATGTATTCATTCACTCATGCACTGGAGACTCATGGGGCTCTGGGTACAAAGTTACACACAGGACAAGAGGTTTCCTTTCAGAGTTCACATAGGAGTAGGGGGAGACAGTCAATGAACCAGGACACCAGAAAACAGCAATAATGAGGAATATTGTGGGCAGGTGCACAATTTTTCTCTTTAAATTTTATTTTCATACTTCAAGGGGCAAGAGTATTGATCATCTGAGCTGAAATACTCTTCCAGAGATGAGCAAATTAGGATAGTGTGAAGAGGAGTAATAGGAGACCACTGTTGGTTGGGTGGTAAAGGAAGGTCCTATTTAAGGAGATCACCTTTAAACTGAGATCTACACAAGAGAGATCCATCCCAGCAAACATCTGGGGGAAGATGGTTCCAGGCAAGGGGGATAACTAGTTCAAGGGCCTGTAGGCAAGTTTAAACCTGGCAGATGAAGAAAGAGACAGTGGTGCTGGGTCACAGTGAGTGGAGGGGTAGGGAGTGGTCCCAGATGAATCCAGATCATGCAGGGTCTCATGGGGCATGGTAACTAGTGTGGGAAGATGCTGGGTGGTTCCAGATAGAGAAGTTATAGACTCTAACTTATGTTTTAAGCCAGTGTTTTCGGCTGTTGTGTGGAGAACAGACTGGGTGGGGTGGAGCAGAGGTGGGTAGAAATGGGTCACGAGATTGGAAACAGGGAGACCAGATTCAGAGGGTGTTGTCGTTAACCAGGTAAAGGATGATGGTGTTTGGGTTAGGGTGGTAGCGAAGAGAACGGTGGGTAGATTTTGGATATGTTTCAGAAGAAAAGCTGATAGAAATTGTTGATGGACAAGCTGTGGGGCATGAGAGAAACAGGGACTCAAGACTGCTCCTAGGTTTTCATCTTGAACACACTGATACATGGTAGTATCACTGGTCAAGATAAGAACCCTGGGAGAGGAAGGGGTTGGGGCTGGGGAATGGAGAGCTTTATTTCAGACATATTAAGTCTGAGATATTTATTAATGAACTGATGCCCTTATCTCATACTTTATATGTATCACCAGATGAAGAACTATGAGATCCCACACATTGCCTTCCTTTCCAGTTCCTTATTAAGCAGGAATAAAGAGAAAGATAACTGAATAAAATACTCAAATACTCGTCTCTTGTGAAACACTCTTATGTTCCAAAGTCTAGTAGTAGAGCCACATCCTTGCTGGGTAGGTATATGTAGCCAACCAATCACCGTGTCATACCAAACAACTGTTCAGGGGGCAAACTAATTAAAAATTTAATCCCATGATTTTCATCTTAATCTCTTTTTCCCATTAGCTCTGATCAATGCCCACAAATACAATTTAACAGAACAGTCATTTAGATAAATGACTGAAGGGGGTATTTAATTAGTCTGTTTGTTATGAACCAATTGATAACTGAAATCATATGCTAATTACCAAAAACCACACACTAATTTTAAAAGCATTTTTATTAGCATAAAAGCTATGTTCCTGTTATCAGATGCCATGTCCTTTCTATGTCACACACAGCAATTGTGCAAACCTGTTTCTCTTGACTTTGAGAAGTCAAGTTGCAGCATGCTGTGTAGGTAAACAGTGCACTTGAGAAATGTTTGCTCATCTTTACCTCACACTCTAACACAAGCAATAGTGAAAGTTGTACCAGTAAGAAGATTCCATGAACTTCTCAGCTACCTGGGAGCCTCTGCTGCACCTGCAAGAAAGAAAAACACTGATCAGGCCAGAAACGTAAACGACTAAGCTAAACTGAACGTGGAGATGTGAGGACTGATGAAGGGTGAACTTTGCAGCCTGTTCCAATGCCAAGGTGGTTGCTGAAGAAGATCTTGACTGTGTTCACTCAGTGTGCAAGCCAGGGGATACTCATTTGTTGACTATCTCTCTTCTGATCTATGGAAAAAATTCTGCTTTCAATCTCACAGCACATCCTAGGATGCAAAAATCCTTAAGTTTCTTCACATAAAAGAGATCTTCGTTTTTGTTTTTTTTTTAATTTATTTTTTATTGGTGTTCAATTTACTAACATACAGAATAACCCCCAGTGCCCATCACCCATTCACTCCCACCCCCCGCCCTCCTCCCCTTCTACCACCCCTAGTTCGTTTCCCAGAGTTAGCAGTCTTTACGTTCTGTCTCCCTTTCTGATCTTCGTTTAAAAAATAAAAGTCGTAGGGCAGCCCAGGTGGCTCAGGGGTTTAGCGCCGCCTTGGGACGGGATGTGATCCTGGAGTCTCAGGATCGAGTCCCACGTGGGGCTCCCTGCATGGAGCCTGCTTCTCCCTCTGCCTGTGTCTCTGCCTCTCTCCTCTCTGTGTGTCTCTCATGAACAAATAAATAAAATCTTAAAAAAATAAAAATAAAAGTCGTAGCACCTGAGTGGCTCAGTCGGTTAAGTGACTCTTGATTTTGCTCAGGTCATGCTCTTGGGGTCCTGAGACCGAGCCTCACATTGAGCTCTGTGCTGAGTGCGGAGCCTGCTGGAGATTCTCTCTCTCCCTCTGCCCTTCTCCCCTGCTTGCTTGCTCGCTCTCCTTCTCGCTCTCAAAAAAATAAAAAATAATAATAAAAATAAATGGCTCTGGTCATCTGTAACCTTTTCAGACCTTTAACAGTGCCTCCTGCACTTGGGTTTTCATTGTCGGTTCGATAAAGGGTGAGAAGTGTGAAGGATGGTGCCTGCCGCTGATGAAAACAAACAAGTTTCCTTCTGCTGGGCGTGACCTGACACAGCAGGAAAGGATACCAGACGGCAGGCGTCGGTGGTGGCTGGGCCCAGTTAATACAGAAGAAACCTTAGAGGAGAAGAAAATGGTTTTCAGGCTGCTAAGGCCGTCCGCACACACATTTTACGGCGATGAAGCCCTAGCTGCTAAGCATCGTCTCTGCCCACGGACTGCATCTGCCACTTCCAATAATAACCGGTTTGGGGGAGGGTTTGCAACATAAACTTTCTCGAACCGCCTCCCAGCCACGTCCCCCTACTCAGTCCCTCCGCCCCGCCCCCCCAGATCCCAGACCCCCCTACACACTCCAGAGAGCCCTCCCTTCGGTCCCCCTCTCACCAACAAGCCGCAGGTGGCCGAGCCTCGAAGCTACGCCGCACCACGAGCAAGAATCTGGAAGGGAAAAAGAGCAGAGAAGAGAGGCTCCCTGCATCCTTAGCATCCAACGAGCTCCTGGGCAACCGGAGAGGAAGTGACGTGACCGGCACCGGAAACGGAAGCGGGACGCGGGTCGGCACCGCCGCCATGTTGTGTGTGGCGAATGAGGGCTGAGGTGTGCGCCCTGGGCTCGGAGCTCCAGCTGTCCCCCGCGGAGATGGTGAATCCTCCCTCACTGTCCTTCTGTCCTTCTGTCGAGGATTCACTGAGCTCGCTGGTGCCCGGCACCGCGGGTGCGCCGGGAATCCGTGAACAGGAGCGACCCGGCGCTTTCCCTCCTGAGTTTGGTTCAAACCCAGCGGCGGACGCGGGAGCACGAAGCCCCTAATACGTGGGCGCCGCTGGTCTCGGGCGTCTCCGGAGGCTCGTTGGACTTAGGCTGCGCGGGTTAGGGCCTCGGGTGCGCGGCCAGGCGGGCAGGTAGTGGGGAGGCAGGCGTGGTGACGGCGCGGGCTGCCGCCTGGGTGAAAGGCCGCGAACCGCGCGGTGGAGGAGGACGCACGAGAAGCCGAGTTGGCGAGGAGCCTGGGTCTAGAGGAGCGCGGGCCGCGGCATGTGCCCGTTTGCACTTGCAGGTGAAAGCCTGAGCCGGACGCCTGTGCCCTGGGTCCCACGGACGGGGACGAGAGCGGAGCAGGAGCTCGGGGAGACTGCCTGGTGGAGGGAGCGTGACCTGCGAAGGAGGCCCCGGAGGGCCCCCGAGAGCGCCTCTCCCCTCCTGGGGGCGCTGGAAGAGGAGCCGGGAGCCTCGGGAGGAACCCCGGGAGAGGGTGGGGGAGAGGGTGGCATCGCAGACGGCGAGGGAGGAGCCCGTCGGGCTGTAGGCTGGATCCGTCTTCTTGAGAAATTAGGTGAAGGCCGAGGAATGGCAGGCCCTACACCTGCGCTGCCATCAGCCAGGGCCGCTCCCAGCCTGGAGGAGTTGAGGACCAAGGGCGGCAGATGGCGGGAAAATGGACACAAATGAGCGTGCACAGGTCTTCCAGGAAATCACCTGGGAGGAAACGAGAAGGACACTGGGAGGAAGATATTATTATTATTTTTAAGATTGGGGAAATATAAGTTTGTTTAGATACTGATGAGAAGGAGCCAGAGATTTTTTTTTAAGATTTTATTTTTTTCATGAGAGATACACACAGAGAGAGAGAGAGAGAGGCAGAGACACAGGCAGAGGGAGAAGCAGGCTCCACGCAGGGAGCCCGACGTGGGACTCGATCCCTGGTCTCCAGGATCAGGCCCTGGGCTGAAGGCGGCGCTGAACCACTCAGCCACCCAGGCTGCCCAGGAGCCAGGGATTTTTAATGTTGATCAGCCCATGACCAAATGGATCCATGCCCAAGAATACTTTATGAAGAGGAAGAAGACAGGATGGGAGGAGAGGGGCCTGCGGAGGACAGCTGGAAGGACTCCGCTCAGGTAGTGACCCTGAGACAGGAAGATGGAAGGGGGGCAGGCCCAGGTAGAGTCATAGGATCTGTGATGTTGAGCATGTTGTGCACTTCGCAAATCCAGGGGGCACTACTGCCTGCAGCAATAGTAACCGTGACTGTTTGGGGGCAGATGATAGTAAAGAGCTTTGAGGAAAGGGTGCTCCTTCCTAATTCACACAAAGTGGCCACAGCAGCCATCGGTAGGGGAAGTCTGGTGCTGGAAGTTGAGGTACCCTACGTTCACTGTATGTATTCGGCCTGGGAAAAAGAGGTGAAATCATCCAAGGAAGGGAATCGAGCCTCTGAAAGGTTTGTGGACAGTGGAGATGTGCATGGGTGTTGAGGGGAAGGCGGAGAAGAGCAAGCTGATTTTAGCCATTTAGGTCCCAGACAGATAGGTCTCTATCAGCGGTGGATGAAATCACCAGTGTTCTCCTCTCACTATCCTGCATTTCTGGCAAACAGAGGTAGCTTTTGGCTCCTGGTATAATGTCTGGGCAGGCGAATTGGAATGATCTAAATTTTGCTGATCCTCTTGTGTCCTACTGCAAACCTGTTTTCCATTTCTTGTGAAGGACACTGGGCAGCTGCCCTTATTTTACATCGAAATTTGTGTGTGTGTGTGTGTGTGTGTGTGTGTGTGTGTGTATGTGTGTGTGTGAAAATGGAACCAGAGGCCAGCTTTTAAAAATGCACCAGGGCTGCTTCTTCCAAGAAGATGGTATAGATATACCCCTCGTTCTCTCACAAAGTATAATGAAAAATGTGTATAAAACAAGCATAAGACTGTGGCCTTTTTGAGCACATTATGGAGCTACGCTAATCAAGACAGCACAGCATTTTCATAAGTAATGTGCAAACATGAGTGGGAAGAATAGTGAACCTAGAAATAGACCCACATATATTTAGTAAATTGATAAATATTACAAATCACTTCAAAGGGAGAGGGTATAATGTTTAACAAAAGATGCTGGAACAATTGGACAACCATATGCAAAAAAGAAACAGAGAAGAACATTGACCCTTAACCACATACAAAACAATTCAAAATGAATCATAAGCCAAAACATAAGGGCTTGAACTATAAAACTTCTAGAGGAAAACACAAGAGATTTTAGTGTGTTTGTGTTTGGTTAAGTATTTCACAAAAACTATGAACACTTGAAAAAAATCAATAAAATGGAATTTGTTTATATTTTTTGCTCTTCAGAAAGCCTCATTCAGAAAACGAGAAATCAAGCCACTGCGATAGTAGTTGCAGAACACGTATCCAACAGAAGACTCCTAATACAGATTTTTAAAAGTTTACAACTCGCAAGACAAGAAACCAAATAGAAAATGGGCAAAATATTTGAACAGCTACTTCACCAAGGAAGATACACAGATGCCAAATAAGTCCATGAAAAGATGCTTAATATCTTTATTCATTAGAGAAATGCAAATTAAAACCACAATGCGCTAGGAACACACACCTATTAGAATGATTAAAATTAAAAAGACTGACGATGCCAAGTGCTGGAAAGCATGTGGAATAATTAGAGCTCTCGTTGCTGATGGGAATGTCACATGGTACGTTTTCCAACGGTACAAAATGGAAAGCATGTTGGCAGTTTCTTGAAAAGCCAAACATACAGCAACTATAGAACCTCACCGTTCCATTCCTAGATATTTACCCAAGGAAAATGAAAGTGTATGTCCACCCAAAGACTTCCACACAAATGTTCAGGGCAGGTTTAATAGCCTCAAACTGGAAACAACCCAAATGATAAATAATAAGGGAATGGATATACCCACTGTAGAGTATCCCTATGATGGGATACTACTCAGTAATAAAAAGGAATGATGGGTTGATATACCTACCAACGTGAATGGATCTCAAAATAATTGTGCTGAGTGAAAGAATCCAAACGAGAAAGAAAAAGTGCAGACTTACAGTTAAATAAAATTCTAGAAAACTCAAGCTAATCAATAGTGACAAATCAGCTCATTGATCATCCGGGAGTTAGGAGATGGGGAAAGGTAGGATGGGGCGATTACACAGGGACACATGGAAACTGGGGGTGGTGGATATGTTCATTATCTTAATCGTGAAGGTTTCATAAGTGTACACATGCATCCAAACCTATCAAGTTGTACATTTTTATATGTTCAGTTTATTAGAGGCCACTCTAATAAGCTTTAAAGAGAACCCACTGCTGAGCTTCATCAAATCTTGTATTTGTTTCTGATTTTTTCCCCCTCACCCATACACCTCCCAAACCTATTTCCCTCCATGCCCCAGATGTACACACTAGGAAATGGAACTTGATACTTATGATTCTCATGCCTGATTTTCTACTTTACTACATTAAGTCATTACCTATAAATATCATATAACATTGTTTCGTATTAACATTTTTCATAAATGGAATATCATTCTGTAACTTGCTTTCTTTGTTCATTATATTGACAAATACATTCTTTAACAAATGGGCAAGTATTATTATTTTACAGACAGAGACACTGAAGTTCCATGATTAAATAAGTTGTCCAAAGTGAGTGATGGAGGCAGAATTAAACCAGACCTGACCAAAATCAAAGTCAGAGCTTCAAAAAGTGCCTACAGGTTCTCGAAAGGGCGGGAGCTTTCCCTCTGGGGCCCCCTTGATTGTGCTCCTGGCACTGCCATGAGTGGTGCCCTCCTAGGCTATTCTGAACCTCTCTGGTCTGCCTGGCACTCAGGTTGCGTTGGGCCTCTCCTTGCCTATCCTACTATGCTTGTCCAGAATCAAAGCTCAGCCCCTTTGCCCTGTGTTGCTCCTTCAACTTGGTTCTCCCTGCCCTAAGCAATCCCACCTCTTGTCCTGATAGGGGTTCTTAACCGCTATCATGCTGGGGACCCCTTTGGCACTCGAGTGAAGCCTGTGGGCACCGCACGATAATATTTGTAAATGCCTGCAATATGTAAGATTACAGTTATGTTGAAATCCTATTATCAAAATATTTTTCAAATTGTGATAGAGTGATGTGTATGCTTCTTTGTCAATGCCTTACAAAACAAGTTCTAGCAGTGGGTTTAATAGCCAATTTCGAATGAGCATGAGCCTAGACTTTATTTCAACATATCTGCAACAACTATGATATGAAAAGATCTGATTTCTATCGATGGGACTGATAATATTACTGTGGTTTGTTGCTACTCTTCAAAATGGAGGGCTAAAGTTTTGGGTAGTGGTTGGTGAACATATAAATACATTTTTCTCCATCTAAGTTCACAGAACCCCCGAATTTCTTCCAGAACCATATGAGGGGTTCCATGCACCCCATGATAAAACTCCCTGGATTTGCACCTCACTAGAGAGAGGAATCACCCGTTGGAGGGTGGGGTGGGATGGAGCTTGGGAGCTGCCGGCTTCCCAGGCAGGCAGAAAGCTGATCCCAGTGCCCTGAGTTTGATGTTAACGACAATCATTTCTCCATTTCCCTGATCAAGAGCTACAGCGGGGCCCCCGTGCACTGCTTCACATGCTGAGGCACTTCAAAACCAGATGCCTGGCAAGAATAACTCTTAACTCTTAGATTTAAGGTAGAGCATGATATCAAAGGCCTGCGCAAAGCTTTGCAAATTTCAATTTTCAGTGATCTATCTAATTCTATGGGGCATTTGTTACCGACACATTTTTTTCCAAAGAGAATTATTTTATGACTTAATGTGAAAGTAACCTCCCAGGAAACCCCTGCTTTCACCAAAGCCCCTGGCAGGGCCCTTCTGGCTCCTGGCCTCAAAGAACGCCCCGCAGTTTGCAGGGAACCCACGGGGCCTGCTTTAAACAGATCAGGCACTGTGTTTTGTCATTTGTGAAGCTCACCGCGTTTGCAATCCTGCTCTCGAAAGTCTCCCTGAGGCTCAATTAACTGCTGACAATTTCTTCTAGCGTGACAGGGCCCTGGGCCCTCTTCTCTCTGCCTCATTATTTTATGTATTTTGAAATGCTGACTTTTTAAGTTAAAGATCAATTTTACTGTTTTTTTTTTTTTTTTTTGTGGAAGAGAGAGAAGCATGCTTGCTCTTAGGAAAATTTGAAAACAGAGGTAAGAAAAAAAAAAAAAGAAAAAACTCCAATGTGATTGTACTAATTTATACCCCATTGGCAGCATGTGAGAATTCCAGGGCCATATCTTTATCAACATTTCCTGTCACTTTTATTTTAGCCAATTATGTTCACATTTGCATTCTATGTGTTAATTGGTCATTTGGACATCCTCTTTTTAAAATGCCTGTTCAAATCTTTCACGCATTTTTCTTTTGGGTTTTCTGCCTTTTTCTTATTGGTTTGCAGGAATTTGGCATAAATCCTGGAAATACAACAATATAACAACATTCTTTTCTCAGGTGTATGAATTGCAACTACCTTTTCCAAACCTGGGTTTGCCTTTTTACTCTCTTTAACAATGTCTTTTAATGAACAAAAGATCTTCACTGAAATAAAGTCCAATTTTTTTTCCTTTGGGGTTGTTGCTACTGTTAAGATTTTGTAAGCAAGAATTTGGGCAGCCTCACTGAAATTAAGATGCATTGATGTAGTGTTTGTTCTGCTTGGCCTGTCCTGTGCAGGCCTCATGCACACAGGAGAGGCCTGTGTTGTTGGGAAAGCACATGCCCACTGAAGATATAATGCAAGCCACATGTGTCATTTAAATTTTTCTAGAAGCCACATTTAAGAAAAGTAAAAAAGTAACACGTGAAATTAATTTTGGTGGCATATTTTGTTTAACCCAATATATCCTGGAATCTAGGTCACTTCAGTATTTTAAAATTTTCCTTGCTTTAGTTTTTAAATTTAAATTTTAGTCATACTAGCTACACTACAAGTGCTTCATCGACACATTTGTGTGGTGGCTATTATATTGGACAAAACAGGTTGGGAGGTTGACAATGAGCTCTGGAGGCAAATGACCTAGGTTCCAGTATGGCTCCACCACTTAATAACAATAGCTAGTATCTATGGACTGCTTCTTCCACACAAGGCTCTGCCCATAAGAACCAAAGATATTGAGTACCTGAGACATACAAAGTGCTGTGCCTGTATTGTCTCATTCAGTCCTTCCAAAATCTTATGAGGTAATATTCTCACCTCCCCATGGTTTTAATTTTCTATACGAACTTGGCTTAGCTATAGCGCCCAGGTGCTTGATCAAACAGCAGTCTAGATGTTGCTGTGAAGGTGTATTTTTTAGATATGATGATAACCATTTAAATTAACAGAGTGTGGGCAGCCCTGGTGGCTCAGCGGTTTAGCACCGCCTTTGGCCCAGGGTGTGATCCTGGAGACCTGGGATCGAGTCCTGCGTAGGGCTCCCTGCATGGGGCCCACTTCTCCCTCTGCCTGTGTCTCTGCCTCTCTCTCTCTCTCTCTCTCTCTCTCTCTCTCAGATAAATAAGTAAAATCTTTAAAAAAAAATTAACAGAGTGAGTAAGCCAATCACCCTCCATAAGGTGAGGGGTCTTATCTAATCAAATGAATGCCTTAAGAGAAAAGACTAAGGTCCCCAAACAAGAAGGAATTCTGTCTCCAGATTGCCTTTGGACTCAACACTGAAACATGGACTACTTTTGGAATTTCCAGCTGCCAGCCAACCCTACAAATTTTGCATTTTCTTGCCCCCACAATCACATGAGCCAGGTCTTTAAAATAAAATCTCTCTCTCTCTTTCTCTGTCTCTCTCTCTCTCTCACACACACACACTATATATATATATATATATATATATATATATATATATATATATATATACACACACACACACACCCATACTCTTAACCCCCTTGCTACTTCCATTAATTTGGAAAATTGCTTGACTTCTCTAGGTTTCAGGGGTTTTTTTATTGTCAAACTAAGACAAATAATAGTACCTATCCAATAAGATTGTTGTAGAGACTGCTTAAGACAATATAGTGCACCTGGCACATAGTAAATCCTCAATAAAAATTATCATTATTTGTTGATGCCTTCCATATCAGAAAACATTGAGCAGAACTTATTACTGGTTGCACTGTAGACATGAAAGGATTACATGAAAAGACAAAGTCTAGAAAAGTAGATTATGTTAGGCTTATTGATGATCTTTATTACAGGCACCTTGAAAATAAATTTTTGCTATGTTCATGTCAATAAAAATCGCTATTTTTCAGGGAGTCCCTACCATGTGCCCTGCATTCACATTTCAGCATGTACTGAAATCCTCACATTCATCCTACTGGGGAGGTGTCATGGTCATTTTCCAGTTTTCAGATGAGAAGCTGAGGCTCTGAGTGACTGGGAAACTCATTCAGCTTCTAAATGACAATGTCTCAGGGAAATAATTTCCCGCAGCCATCATATCATCAAACCATCAGGTTATTTGTTCTCTTTAATAATCCTCTACAAAGCAGCACATAAGTGAATTGAAATTAACATCAAGTCCTTGTGGGGAAATTGAAAACTTAATCATTCCCTTCTTCTCCCTCATTTTTATCTACTGCTGGGTGCACACATTTGTAATTCAGCTTCGAAACTGTCATGCGATCTTATATTTTTTTCTTTGCTATTTTGCGTAGGTAATCCTGAAGAGGATTTTTCACATTATTGTGTATGATCAAAATTGAATGTAGCTTGTAAAGAAAAATGAATTAATAACTGAGAGAGCCTTGTGTTCTTTGAAAACATTTGTTGTCAAATGAAAAGAGACTTTAAAATGTCAATACATTTTATTTTGTTTGTTCCCCACCCCCTTCATCCTTGTAATCTTCCCATACATTTCAGATTGCTTTAATCCACAGATTAATTTTAAGGTATTTTTCTGAGTTACGTTCATAAATGTCAGGCTTTATAGAAAGATTATTTTTGCATGTTTTAATACATTTTTCTCTTTTATTCCCCTTTCTTTGATGTCAGGGCTGTATAAATCCAGTTTAATATGACTTTCATTTGTGAGGCTTAACACAGAAACCATTATAAGGCTGAACCAAACCTCCTTCTGTTTTTCAATGATTATCTTTTTCTGTCAAAATGAACCAAGCCCTCTGGTCTAAGGATTTGTACAAAAAATAAGTAAAAAAAGAAAGAAAGAAATCAAAGCTTAGAGGGTGAGCTTAGATTGTATCTAAGTGCTCCTTTATCTTCGCATCCAGACTTCTGTGAAGTGCTTTCCACAGACTGGTTACATTGGATATCGAACAGAGTATGTATTCTTGAGTGGTAATTCTATCAGGTTTATTCTGAGTCTGGATATTGCAATAATTCCTTACCACATGGTTTTTAACCTCTGAGCCCTGACACATCTATGTCATGATTTTTGCCCAGCATAGTTCCATTGGGCTGTTTTAAATTATTTAGACTCTAATTTATATTGGAATAGATATGTTCGTAACTGGACCATCAACATCTGTATTTCAGTGAAAATGCTGTGCAATGACCTAGGGAGTTATCAAATGGCCACTCCCCTGAGATATGGTACCTCTTCCTTTTTGTGATCTCTGAACTTTCTCTCATTCTTAGGAATAAATCTTTGCTCCATCTCCTAGAACTAACAAGATAACAGCAGAATTGCAGATCATGTGCTTGCAAGAGTCTGGATTTATTATGCTCAAATTACAATCCATGCATATTAATTAAGCTCCTGCTATGCGCAAAGCTTTGTTCCAGACCCTGTGTATAAAGATAAGCATGGTACCCTTAAATATCCAACCCTGAGGTATAATTTACTATGACTTTTCTTGGGGTTAGTTAAGCAATGTACATCAAAGCCTTAAAAATATGCATATCCTTGAATCAGGTAACTCCACCTTTAAAAATCTAACTTAGGAAAGTAAATGAAGACGTGGGCAAATATTTAGCCAAAAAGATGCTCATCGCAGTTGTTTAGAATATTGAAAATTGAGAAACAGCCTAAATGTTCAATAGTAAGGATTGAAGCACCCATATGAATTAAAGCACCCATATGTCCATGCAATATAGCCATCACGAATGAGATCGCAGGTTATTGACATGGAAAGACATTAACCGTATATTGCCACATGCGGAAAGAAAAGGATATAGTGGGGATATGGTGTATGATTCCATTTTTGTAAATGAATATATGAATATATTGTACTCTTAGGGAGAAGGCCAGATGGATATTACACAAGTGAAAAGAGTCCAATATCTTTGGGTGGTAGGATCATGGGTGATTTTTACTTTTCTTCTCTTTGCTTTGCTCATCTGTGTTTTCTAACTTTTCTCCAGAGACTAGCTGTTGTTTTTGAAATCTGAAGATTCTATAAACAGTATTTTAAATGAAAAATAAATGAGAAGGTCTGCCTGTGGCCCATACAGGGCAGCAGGCTGTGCAGAAGGACATACTTTGGTGGACATTCAGTGTTCAAGGAGCCACTGCAGGTGCCCTGTCTACACTTTGCTGTGACCCTCTGGCCTCCCTCATTTGACCCTTCCTGCCCTGCCCGTGGCTTTCTTTCCTGGCTTCAGAAAAGCGATATCCTCCTTCCTGCTCAGTACAAATTGCAGAACAGCCAGCTGGACACTGGCTTAGCTAAATCTGAGTCTGTTTTTCCTTCTGCAACAAGACATCTAGCACCTTGGTGTCTGGACCTGGTCTAAGGAAATCTCTACGTGGCAGGGTCCCAGATAAAAGACAGTCCCTGAATTAGGAACTCTGAGTCCACAGGGGATCCTGTGGCGACAGAGACAATACCAGCGCTGGAATATGAGATCATGGCTCTCTATTCCCCACAGGGCAAAATGAAATTGGTCATCGCCACATGACTTGCTGCGGTCAATGGACAGAACAGGACAGTAATTAGTGGACATGACATGATTACACCCTTGAACTGTGTTTGGGCGCTGGACCTGTCTCTTATGCTCAGTGATTCCTACGAGAAGACATGCACCAAGTAGCCACCACTCCTTCAATTCGGGCACCAGGGTAAGACACTAGAGTAGACTGCCCACGCCAAATAGCCAGAGTGGCCACCAACAAGTGGCCAGAGGAAGATGAAGGGCATATCAAGCAGATCTGAACCCAACCTGCAGCCTGGACAAACTGGTGCCTGGAGCTAGGGGTTCAGTCCAATGCAGCCAGGTGGCAACTGACCTGCTGACCTTGAGTATGAGAATAAAGTATTACAATCTTAAATCGCTGGAGTACTGGGGTGATTGTTACACAGCATCATAGAAATAGCTGGCTTAGACTATTTCTTCTCCTCTTCCTTTCTCCTTCCCTTCTAAAAATATTTGAGCAGCAATTATGTGCCAGGGGCTGGAGCTATGAGACGATGCATAGACAGTCTGATCTTCCCAACAATGCTGTGTAATAGATTTATCACTGTCATCTGTGTTCTACAGATGTGGAAATACTGCACAGAGAGGTTAAGTCACCAGCGGGAGGCCACAGAGCCAGCAAGTGGCAGAGCCGGAGAGGAAACCCAGGCACTCTGGCTCCAGAATCCCCACTCACACCTAGTCTACTCCAGGCCTCCGTGGTCACTCTGAGTCAGAACCACCTTCTTGTTGGGGACCAATGTCCAGCCCGTGGGTTGGCTGTGACTGTGGAGGGGGAACAAATAGGCTGTCAAAAAGCAGCTTCCTCCGTCACCCTCCACCTTTCCCCAAGTTCTCAGAGGAGATTTAGCTTCACTGACATGATTACATAGGGCAGCAATTGGCAAAATAACCTTCTGTGGACCAAATCCACCTGTTATTTGTCTCCGTATGGTCCACAAGCTAAAAATGAGTCTTAACATTGTGGTTGGAATCAAACAATCAAAAGAAGACTATTTTTTGACACTTCAACATTACATGAGATCCAATTTTTCTTTGTTTTTAAACAGACTGTATTCTTTGGATCGATTTTTAGTTTAAAGGAAAATAGTACTAGAGGTATAGGATTTCCAGCCACTCCCTTACCACCAACCACTCATTTTTCCTATTGTTATTAACTTGCATTAATGGGGTACCTTGGTTACAATGGATGAGCCAATATTGATGCATTATTATCAACTATAGTTTACCATTAGGGCTCAATCTTGGTGGTGTGCATCCTAGAGGTTCGAAAAAATGTATAATGACTCCTGTCCACCAGTTATGGTATCACACGGAGTACTTTCACTGCCCTACAAATTCTTTGCATGTGTGCATAGCCTCCCTTTATTCACCCCTCCCTCCTTCCGCTCAAATCCCCGGTGTCCACTGATCATTTTACTGTCTCCATAGTTTTGCCTTTCCTAGAATATCACACAGCTGGAATTGGGTAGTATGCAACCCCCTCAAACTGGTTTCTTCCTTAGTAATATGCATTAAGTCTCCTCCATGTCTTTCCATGGCTTGTTAGCTCATCTCTTTTTAGAGCTGAATAAGATTCTATTGTCTGGATGTACTACAGGTCATTTCTCCATTCACCTATTGCAGGACATCGTGGTTGTTTCCAAGTTTTGGCAATGATGAATCAGGCTGCTAGAAACATCCGTGCACAGATTTTATGCGGACATGCATTTTCAACTTATTTGGGTAAATACCAACGAGCACAATTGCCGAACTGGACGGTGAAAGCGTGTTTAGTTTTTGTTAGAAACCGCCAAAATGTCTTACAAAGTGGCTGTACCATTTTGCATCCCCACATCCCTCATTTTGCAAAGAATGAGAGTTCTTGTGACTCCACATCCTTCCCAGTGTGTGGTGTTGTCAATGGTTTGGATTTCAGCCATTCCAATAGGCTTGTGGTGGTATCTCCTTGTTATTTTTACCTGTTAATTCCCTAATGGCTTAGGGGGTTGAACAACTTTTCATATGCTTACCTGCCTTCTGTACCTTTTCTTTGGTGGGCTGTTGGTCCAGATCTTCTGCTCATCTTTTTTCCTTAACAGGGTTGTTTGTTTTCTTATTGTTAAGTTTCGAGACTTCTTTACATATTTTGGGCACCAGTTCCTTCATCATTGGATGGATTTTGCAAATATTTTCTCCCAGTCTGTGGCTTTTCTTTTCATTCCTTTAACGATGAACTTTACATTTTAATATCCATAAATAAAATGTGACTGGAACACAGACATGCTCATTCGCTTACCCATTGTCTGTGGCTAATTTCATGCTACACCAACACAGTTTGCGACAGAGTCCAACCACCTTCCCAGCCTAAAAGATTTACCAGTTGCCCCTTTCCAGAGAAGTTTACCCATCCCTGATTTAGGGCATCATCTCCATGCCCTCCTTAATGGGCCCGTTAGCGTCATAAAAGCAACTTTCATGGGCAATTACCCATCAGAAACTCCCTTCTGGGGTTGCTAACTTGAAGTGCACCAAATTCTGGCCCAACTGGCCACTTTTCTCTTGGTGCTGTTACTCTCTCCTGGCTTGGTTTTGACTCCAGCCGGCCTGGCTCAAGGGAGCGGAGAGAGCACTGCTGGGGCATCCTGAACTGTCCCACCTGTGGGGCTGTCTATGTTTTTTGTCTCCTCCCTGGGGGTCCAGCCCGGACCCCTCAGTCTCCCACACCCCTCCCTCTCCCCCCAGCAGCCACATCTTCGTGGTGTGAGGAGTCGATCGCCCCCTGCAGGTGAATCTATGTTACTGCAGGGGCATCATCTGGAGGTTCCAGCACCCCCCAGCCTCTCCTCTCAGCATCATCTGGAGGTTCCAGCACCCCCAGCCTCTCCTCTCAAGGGGGTCCCCGTCCCAGCCCGCCCCCACGGGCTCACTCTGGGCATTAAATTCCTGCCCTCCTCCCCTGCAAAGTTTTAAGGATGACACTGCGAGGAGAGGAGATCTCTCTCATCCCGGTTTCTCCTCCCAACACCACTAATCAATTCCAGCTCAGGGCTATCAGATCATTGAAACCGGCTCCATGTCATTTGCCATTTTCCAGTCTCCACCTAGCTGCCAGACTGAGTCCCCCACCACCCCCCTTCTGTATTTCTTGCCTTTTGATTTTTTTTTTCGTGTCTTTAACATTTGGTCCTTCTTTTTTTTTTTTTTTTTCTTTTCCAATAAGTGAAAAAAATGTAAATCTAGAAAAATGTGGGCAGACGTATGCTCTTTTTCTTGCGAAGTTTTCCCTCTTTAACTATAATAGTGTGACAAGCGAAGAGAAACAGAGAGACTTACACATTCTGTCTGGTATCCCATCTCCTGCCAGTTATTTCTGACTGTTGGCATCCGAGGCAAATCAATTTTTCCCCCGCACATGCATCCTCTGCCTCCCGCGGAGCGCGGGCGCTCAGACAGGCCCTAGCCTGCCTCGCTCCTGGCTACTCATTAACATAATTTACTCTACCTTACTGAGCACTTACTATGTGCCAGCACCCCGGTTAAGTGCCTTCACATTTCAAGGCACTGAAAAGAAGACAAGCTAGGTGGCTCTCTGCCCCCACTTCCCCTTATTGTACGTGGAATAACTGGGTGATAAACCTAGACTCTGAAATCCGGTGGCTCGAGTTCAAATCCTGGCTTTGCCACTCATCAGCTGTGTGACCTTGGGCATGTCACCTCACCTTTTTGAACCTTGGTTTCCTCATCTATAAAAGGAAGATTCGTGGGGTGCTTGGGTGGCTCAGTCCATTAAGCGTCTGATTTGGGGTAGGGCCATGATCTTGGGGTCCTGGGATTGAGCCCTGACTGGCTCCCTGCTCAGTAGGGAAACTGCTTGTCCCTCTGCCCTCTCCCTCTCCCCCTACTCCTGCTCTCTTTCTCTCTCTCAAATAAATAAATAAAATATTTTGAAAAAATAAATAAAATGAGGACTCATAATAGTGTTTCTCTCACAGGGTTGCTCTGAGGGTTGCATTGGCTAATATTGATGGAGCTTTGAACTGGACGTGACATGTGGTGAGCACGCTGTGAGGGCAGGTGGTAGTAAGTAGCTGCGGTGGGCAAGCCTGGGCCAACTGGGTGGTGGTGAGTGCTACTCTGCCCCTCTGCGTCCTGCCCAACTCGCTGGGCGATGGGGCAAGCTAGCGAGAGAGCGGAGATCTGCCAAGTAAAGCCAACACACACGCAGAAATGAGCGTGCACACACAGAAGTACACACACACAAGTAAAGCCAACACACACACAGTAATGAGCTTGCACACACAGAAACATCCACACACACACACAAGTAAAGCCAACACACACGCAGTAATGAGCGTGCACACACATAAGCACCACACACACACACACACACACACACACACACACACACAGCTCTTACTGTGCATTTGGGTTACTTCCTAAGGGTTGCATGTTCTGTAAAACTTCCAATCATCCCAGGGGCTGTCCAGGGGTTTAAATGACTTGTGTGGCTATCATGCTCCGTCCGGCTTCCTCTGCACCCCACCCCACGCCATCACCCTGCAGCAGCTCCTTCAGCCTTTCTTCCAGAATTCTTCCAGAATCTGTCCACATCTTGCCATCTTCCTCTGAGTCCAGGCCAGGACCTGGGTTCCTGCAGCCACTTTCTCCCTGTTCTCCTAGGCTCTCTCAACCTCTTACAATCCACCATTTCCCTACAACAATTAGAATGATCTTCTTGAAATGCAAATAATTTCTCCACTTAAATCCTCCAAGGTTTAAGATCTGCCTCTCTCTCCCTGTGTCTCTCATGAATAAATAAATAAAATCTTAAAAAAGAAAGAAAGAAAGAAAGAAAGAAAGAAAGAAAGAAAGAAAGAAAGAAGAAAGAAAGAAAGAAAGAAAGAAAGAAAGAAAGAAAGAAAGAAAGAAAGAAAGAAAGAAAAGAAAAGAAAAGAAAACAATTCACAGCTTCCATGAGGCCTAACAGGGTCTCTAGGATCTGGCCCAGTGGTCCATTCAGTCTTCTTCCTCACTCTTTCAACTATTCCAGAGACCCACTGGCCTTCTTTTTTAAATCCTTGACCACGGCCTAGTTCATTCCTGCCTCAGGGCTTTCACACTTGCTGTCCCTCCATTCAGGTGTCTGGACTTGACCTTCTCTCCTGGTAGGATTCCTCTTGGCATTTAGATCCTGGTACAAGTGTCTCTTAGGCCCTCTTAGACATCCTGTTCAATATGGTGCCACCTCATCCCCACCTCCCAACCACCCTGTCTCATCACTGCTTTTCTACTTTCTGCAAAGCGTTATCACTACAGAGAATCAGCAAGGAATTGACCTGTGCATGTGTTTGCTGCTCATCTTTCCCAGCTAGGGTGCAATCTGTCTGGCCCTTCTCTGCCAGCCCCTGAGTCCTGACCCAGGTGAGTGTTCCCCACATATTCGGTGAAGAAAGTCTTGAAGACATTTTGGGGGGAAAAAATCAGGCCTTTTTCATGAGAAGAAAACATTTTTCTCAAAACTACATCACATTAAGAGTCTGGAGGACTCAGAACAGAGATTTTATACTACACACTGTACGCTGGGGTAGAATGTTCCATGGCAAAAGAGCCATGCTCCTGCTCAAAAGGAGATGAAAGTTCAAACTTGGGAGGTGGGAGGAAGAGGTGTGGATGGTGTCCCTCAGACTGGCACGGTTAAGTGTCCACCGGCAGGACAGAGGGGCTGTGAGAGTTCAGTTCTGCTGGAGAGAAGCGGATGGCCTCTAAACATGTGCTGCTGAGCAAGCGCAGACGCCTCATTCTCTTCATAGAAGAGTCAAATAATACAGGATGTCAGCCAGCGTGTGGTGAGGATTCGCCAGGTGCCAGGCATTGACCTCACACTCCGCTCGTGGTTGAGCTCCAGGTCCTTAGTTGAGGCAACAGAGTCTGTACTAGCAAATTTGCACCCAAGGACATCTATTCAAGTTCACTTATTATAGGCACCTTATGGACTTTCTGGGATGACCAAGGAACCAAGCTTGATGCTACTTTGACCCCCCAGCAGAAGAGGGGGCCCTCAAGTGAGGACTTTCAACCCTCGGTACACAGAGCCTCCAAATGCTCCCACTCACCGTTTTAACAGAAAACTGTCTGCTGGGGCCCCTGGGCAGCTCAGTCCATTAAGTGTCTGCTTTTGGCTCGGGTCCTGATCCTGGGGTCCTGGGATCGAGCCCCGTGTCTGGCTCCCTGCTCAGTTGGCAATCTGCTTCTTCCTCTCCCTCTGCTGACCAACCCCCTGCCACCCTAACTTGTGGTCTCTCACTCTCTCTCTCTCTCTCACTCTACCTCTCTCTCTGTGTCAAATAGGTAAATAAAATCTTCAAATAAAAATTTTTAAAAAGAAAGCCCTCTGCTGCTGACACCTGCCAACTGCCACCCATGGTGTTGGAGCCTGAATGTGCCAAATTCCCCCATTTCCCCAGAGGGCCCAACACCCCTGCCTCCGTGCTTTTCAGAAAGTCTACTCTCCCAGCCTGTGGCCGCCTTCCTCCCCTGTTCGTTTCCACATCTGAGTCCTGAGTGAACACAACGGATCGGTGCGCACCAGGCCACGGGCCTGCAGCTCAGCTGCCAAGGAGTCTGAGGAACTGGGTTTCCAGCTTTCCGGCTGCCACAGAACAGAAGGCAGTCTGGAAGGGGATCGGACTGGCACCGAGTCAGCCAGGTGGGCTCTAACATTCCCATTTTCCAGGTGAAGGAACTGAGGGGCAGAGCAATTGTGTCTGTTGATTCGTGATAATTGTGTCTTTGAGTCGTGACAGTCAGGAAGGAGCCCCCCTCCTCCTATCTGGGGGAAGCTTGAATTTTTTCACAGTTTTCCCTAAGCACATAAAAGTCCCCAGTTACAGAATGTTCAAAAAGCATCCTCTGGCAGGAAACCCACCCCCAAATCAAGAGGTCATAGTTCAAGGACATGCCTCCTTCTCAGGAGCACTGTAGCTCCCCACGCCACTGTTCCTGAATTTTCTCTCTAAGCTACCATCTGCCTTCTGGTTAGAGGGTGTGTATTAAGACTGTGCTCCTCTCTTGGGGCCTCTGACCCAGTTTTTATTTGCCATGCGAGTTCTTTCGGCTCCCCTTCCATTTCTTTGATGTTTTCCTTTGTGTCTGTAACTGCAGCTCCTTACCTTTCTAACAACAAGAAGGCTAGGATTTTTAGATGGAAGTCCTTATGAAATTGCTTCTTGTTTCACCTTTCAAATGGTTCCCATTTGATACTCGAAGTTGTTTCCTCTTCCACCAGCTGGAGAGAACTGTAGGGTCACTGCAGGATGCATTTCTGTAAAGGCAGCTCAAGAGTGTGCAGAGGCCAGGCCAGCCATCCTGGTGAACGCTTCATCCGCCTCCCTCCAGCCATGGGCGAGCCTGGCCGTGACAGCACCCTGGGAGCGCCTCCCGCCTATTCCTAAGCTTTCTCATACCAGGAGGCAGAAGAGGGGGCCCTCAAGTGAGGACTTTCATTAAGAAACATCACTAATGGGCAGCCCGGATGGCTCAGTGGTTTAGCGCCACCTTCGGCCCAGGGTGTGATCCTGGAGACCCGGGATCGAATCCCATGTTGGGCTCCCTGCATGGAGCCTGCTTCTCCCACTGCCTGTGTCTCTGCCTGTGTGTGTGTGTGTGTGTGTGTGTGTGTGTGTGTGTGTGTCTCATGAATAAATAAAGAAAATCCTTAAAAAAAAAAAAAGAAAAGAAAGAAAGAAAAATCACTAATGGCAATGCCTCAAACCAAGCAACACTTAAAGAAAGGAAAGATCAAACCATCCTAAATGTAGGAAGTCACTCACAAACACATCCTTGAGTTCCAGGGTGGATTCAAGTCAACAAAGAGCATTCACACATAAGTTCTAGAAAGGATCAGACATCTACCAGAGATGCCAGGAGTGCAAGGAGTCGTCGTGAGTTGGGCAGACACACTGCCCTTTGCTCCCTTTCTTCCCCGCGGCCAGAACCCTGGCTTTGTTTGTATAAATGGCCCGGGTCCCCACTTCTCAGGGAAGATGAGTCCTGTGTGGCCCCACTGGGCTAAGGCAGGTTGACTCTTCCCAGTGGTTGGTTCAGGATTTACAGATACCTAACTCTGGCTGACGGGATGGGGGAAGCCTCCTGTCCGGGCTCTAGGACACGGGTGTCTGTGTGTTTTCCTGGCTAAAAGAGCAGTAGCAGGAGAAAGCCTTTTTCTCCCCATTCCTCATTGTTTTGAATGTAGAGTGTAACTCATGGAACTGAAGCTGCCATCTAGTGACCCGAAGGAAAGGCCATGACAACAGCAAGGATATAGCAATGGACCCAAAGCCCCATCATTTTGAGCTCCTTGCTATGTGAGATAATTAAACATCTTTACTGGTTACCATAGGAGTGGGACCTTTTTTTTCCCTGTAAATGGCCAGATAGCAAATATTTTCAGCATTTCAAGCCAACTACTCAGCCTTGCCATTGTAGCGTGAGAGCAGTTATAAATAAGCAATGTGTAAACGAGGGAGTATGGCTGGATTAAATTGAAATTTGAATTTCATATCATTTTCAAATGTCATGAAATATTTCTTGTTTTGGATTGGTTTCAACTGTTTAAACTGTAAAGATGTTCTTAGGCCATGGGCTGCACAAAAGCAGGTGGCAAACCAGGTTTAGTCCCTGGGCTAAGTCAATATCAGTGGGTTTTCAGCTACTGGAAGCTGAGTGCCTTCTGGAGGATTCTGTTTTTTTAAAGATTTTATTAATTTATTCATGAAGGACATACAGAGAGAGGCAGGCACACAGTCAGAGGGAGAAGCAGGCTCCCTATGGGGAGCCCGATGCAGGACTCGATCCCAGGTCTCCAGGATCATGACCTGAGCTGAAGGCAGATGCTCAACCACTCAACCGCTCAACTGCTGAGCCACCCAGGTGCCTCTAAATGATTCTATCAACCAACTTTCCATTTCACAGATGACAAAGCTGAGGTCCAGAGTGGTGAGACACAGCTAGTATGTGTCAAGGTTAATAAATCGAGATCCTAAAGCTCTCAACTAGTCCAGGATTGTTCCCAGGATACAACACAGCTTCCCGTGCATCTATCCACCATTTAAGGCTCTCCTTCTCCTGGGCTGTGACATTTTCCTTTACGTATGTGAGTGCATTTCATTCACACAAAATGTATCAAGAGCCAAGAGGGCACTAATTCTTACTGAGGACCTACCCACATCAGGCACTTTACATTATCTAACCCTACAAGTGTGAGGTAGAGGTTATTATGCCCGAGAGGGCTGAAACATGCTCGAGTTCACCCAAGAGGAGATGGGAGCACCAGTGCCACCCCGCCTTCCTTCCCATTATCTCACTCCTCTCTGGCTCCAAGGCTGAGCACTTTGTGTCCCCTGATGAAGAAGACTTGGCCCCTTTTCTTTGGCCGTTGCATAAATGCAAGAAAACACTAGCAGAGCGCTCAAAGGTACTTCTTTTCCTTTCTGAAGTTTTATTCTGCTGGAGTGGGCTGCTTTTTACCAGTTCTGGGGGGAAAGAGAAAGCCGACCAGGGGAAATGAGAAGGTGACATTCATGATGCGGGGCGCTAGAGGGCAGCAAGCGGCCACATTTCTGAGGCAGCCCATTGCCTTTTCCCTCGGTTCCACTTTCATTCATTCAGAGTCTATGAAAAACTTGGGGAAGAGTATGTTTCAGTCTTTTATTCCAACATCCTCCTTTTTCTGATGGAAAAATGCAGCCTGGTTCTTTCATTAGGATCGGATATCGGTCACCGTTAAGCCAACAAGTAATTGAATATTCATTGTCACAGCTGTTACTGCCTGGGCGGCAGAGGTGCATCAGGGGACAGAAAGGTAGGGGCCCTGCCTGCACGGAGCTTGCAGTCCTCTGCGGCACATGGACAGTGAGAAGTGATGCAACCAACTACATTATCAGCAACTGTGGGGAAGGGTCGTACAGGTGGAGGGTCAGAAGCAAGCACCGTGTAGAAATGACATTTCCCCCATCTGAAGGTGACAAGCAGCCAGATGGGGCACCTGGGTAGCTCAGTTGGTTAGGCAGCTGCCTTTGGCTCTGGTCATGATCCTGGGGTCTTGTCGAGTCCCCACATCCGGCTCCCTGCTCAGTGGGGAGTCTGCTTCTCCGTCTCCCTCCCCCAGCTCGTGCTCTCAATCTCTCTCTCTCTCAAATAAATAAAATCTTGAAAGAAAGAGAGAAAGAGAGAGAGAGAGAAAAGAAAGAAAGAGAAAAGCAACCAGGCTTCGAAAGAGCCTAGGAACAAGAGTTCAGGAATAAGGACCCACAAGAGGAAGAGGGTTGGACTTGAGCTGGCCCAGCAGTGTGGCTGGGTGGAGCTGGAGAAGGAAGGAGAGGTAAGGATCCTGTGATACGGTAATGACCCTGTACCCAACATTCACTAGGTGCCAAGCACTGTGTTGGGTGCATGGTCTCACTGCATCACCGACCACAAATCTATAGCTTACGTACTATTATGATTCCCATTTTATAGCCTCAGGGGGGTTAAGTTACTTGGCCAAGACCACACAGTCCAGAAGGAGCCTCACTGGGATTCGAACCAGGGTCTGTCTGACGCCAGCACCCAGCCTCATCATCACTATCCCTAACAAAGACAGAATGAAGACTAAAACTCCGAGATCTTATCTCCTGGCCAGGGCAGTCCCCACAATCTTCTTCACACACACACACACACACACACACACACACACACCCGCCCATTCCTTGCATCTCAGGAAAGCACCTCTTCACCGTCAGCTCTGTGCAGGGAGGCAGGGGGGAAGGCAGAGGCCAAATGGTAGAAAGGAAGAGCCTCTTGCCTGTGACACTGATGGCCTTGAAGCCTAGAAATGGGATTGCCAGCTCTTGAAACCGAGCCGGCAAATGCATGCAACTGCATCCACTAGCATGAGCCACCCTGATAACAGCTGTGCCTTGCAGAGTTCCCGTCTGACTTCTGAAGGATGAAGAAGGCCCTGGAACTGCAGGGTGTCTTCAATGGCTCAGGTCCATGAGGTTGTCAATGAGGGGGCGCTGGCTTCCAGAGAAAAGAAGTGGTGGAGCAGAGCTGGGCCTCCCTCCCCAGCCTGGCTCCCGGCCGCCTTCCTGTCCCCAAGGCCCTTCTCGCCACAGCACAGCGGCTGCCAGTTCATCTCCTCTGCCCCATCTCCACCTGTCTCAACATCTCCCATCTTCTAAGGACAGCCCCCTTGTCCCACAGCTGCCACCTTCTCCAGTGCTTTGAGTTAGACAACCGAGCTTGGGTTCCAGGCCCACCCTGGCAGGCTGTGTGCGGCTGGCCATGTCACCACACCTCCCAGAGCCACTCTCGGCCTGCCTGGGGACTGACGGCCTGCCTGGGGACTGACGCGGGGTAGCAGGAGCGAATAGCCCCTCCCCCCCCAAGAACTGCCATTTCAGTGTTTGCACCTGGAGGATGGGCATCATATAGCTGCTGCTCCAGCTGGCTGTGACCACAAAACAAAATAATGGACACAGGGCCTGCTTGTGAATTTGAGTGTGCCATACAAGTTCTGTCCCCCACCCTGTTAACTCCTCCACGGTTGCCTCATTTTTCTCATCTGCAAACTAGGAGTAGAGTGCTAGTTTACTTCAGGTATATTCTAGCACATTCTAGCAGAATAGAAGGCAGTCTCGACAGCTGCTAGCTGCCTGGTCCCTGTGATCATTTGGCCTGGTTTTTCATCTTGGCGCTACTTCTTTCTTGCCCTTAGGACCCTGGACAGGTTCTGTGCCTCAGTTTCCTCATCAGTGAAATGGGGGATAACAGTCTCTACGTCCCAGGGTCATCAAGGAGCTCATTAGTTTCCTGGGGCTACTGGGACAATTGCCTTAAACTAGGTGGCTTAAAACAGGAAATTTTCTCACTATCCTGGAGGCTAGAAATTCAAAATCAAGGTGCTGGCAGGGCCATGCTCTGTTTGAAGGCTCTGGAAGAGAAGCCTTCCTTGCCTCTTCCAGCCTCTGGAGGCTACAGGGGCTCCTTGGCTTGTGGCTGCATCACTCCAGGCTCTGCCTCTGTCTTCACATGGGCTTCTTCACATCACTCCTCTGTGTGTCTTTTATAAGGATTCTTGGCATTCTTGATAGGGTCCACCTGGATAATCAAGCATGATCTTGAGATCCTTCACTTAACTACATCTACAAAATCCTCTTTTCCAAATTCAGTCATACTCACTGGTTCCAGGGATTAGCATATGGATACGTCTTTTGGGGGCCACCATTCAAACCCCTCTACAACCAAATGATGAATGCACGTAATGTGCACAGCACAGAGCCAGGAACACTGCAAGAGCTCAGTTGACAAGAGCTATTACTGCTGTGCATCTAGAGGTTGTGTCTGGGGTTGAAGTGCAGAAACTTGTCCAACATGAGAACAGAAAGCTGAGTGTAGAAAGTCGGGTCACCCTTACCCCCCAGGCTCCTGGGGCTGCAGGACTGACTTGCTATGTTACATTTTCTAACTTGACCAAACTTGTTTGGGCTTTGAGATTCCCCAGGTTTTCTCTGTTCTAAACAGGCTTTTTGCAGAAACCACCAACTATTGCAAAGTCTGTGGTTTGCTTCACTAAAATCAGTCCAGGTGAGCACTGGTCAGAGGCTGAGGAGAGAAAGTTATGAGACAGTCCAGAGGGCAGAAGGGAGAGAAATGGGCAGAAAGTAATGACCCACTTGATGTGTCACCATCTTGTTTGTTCTCAGGCCAGAGCCAGCTTGGCCTCATAAGGGAATGATGGGCATTGCGTTTAAAGGTCAAGGTAGTTTTTTACTGAAAAGAAAGGAGACTGGTTTCACCCTGAAAGTCAGCTCTGTGACTGAACCAGATGGAGTGTGTATAAGCATTGGGGTGTATCCGATTGAAGGAAGAAAAGATAAAAGAATGGCTTAGACCTGAGGAGGGCAGAGAGGCTGAGGGAGACCAAGAGACGTCTGTGGACGTGAATCTTGGTTCCTCACTCTACTCTGGTAAAGTACAATGAGGAAGGACAGCTACATTGGTTCCAACCCCGAAGGGCCATGTGACTGCTCAGAGCCTCAGTGTTCTCAGCTGTCAAATGGGTATCATAACAGGAAATACCCCATAGGGTCTCAGTGCTCTGTGAATACACAGGTGGTGCTAACTGGTGCCTGTTGTTATTCCCACCACTAACAGAATGAAGAATAATGGGTCATGAAGGCACTTTTTGGGTGACTGGGTCAGTTCCAGAATAGCAGAAAGGCCTGAGCTCTGAGCCAGACCTGCCTGTGTTTGGGATAGAAATGAAGCAGAAGGGCTGCCCTCAAAGTGCAGAAAGTATATGGGGAGGCCTCTGTGCTGGCTGAGAAGGTTAGTTCTTGAGCCCATAAAGCACCTTCGTTCCCAGAACCAATTTGAGGACAGGAGGTAACATCAGAAGAGTAATATTTCATATTTCATGACTGTTGTGTGACCCTATCTTTACCCCTAGAGGCTCCCCAAAAAAATAACTAGTGGCTGAGGTCCTTGCCAGAAGTGACATTCATGTAGCAATGTCAATATGGGGTCTTTGTTCCTGAGCTAACGGAAATGGACAGTCGCCCTGTGTTAGAGCACAGTTACTATTCCCCAGCTCTGCACAAACTCAACAACAGAGAGGAAAGATCACACCCCATTTCTTCCTACTCCTCTAGCTTCTGGGACCCTCTTCCTCTCGAGACTGACCTCAGCAGATCTGGGCTTTATTTCAGAGGAAGCTGCTCACCGGCTGAAGGGAGAATCTTGAGTTAAGAGGTACATATAATTTTAGCAAGTCTTCCCATTGTGCCATGGGTTCAGAATGACTGGGAATTCCCTTTACTGGAAAACTGCCCACTTTCCCCAATGTAATTATATTCTTTTAAAGTTGAGAAGCACAGGTGACCCTGAGAGCCAACGCTTGGATCTGTGGCAGTGAACCTGCAGGACACCAAACACAAAAATAGTATCTTAAAGCAAATAGGGAGAAAAGAAGACTGTTAAACAAGAAAGACAATTAGATTGACATCCAGTCTCGCTACAGTCCTAACAGAAGTCAAGAGAGAGTAAAACAGTGTCTTAAAAGTGCCCAGAGAGGGGCATCTGGGTGGCTCAATCAGTGAAGCATCTGACTCTTGATTTTGGCTCAGATCATGATCTCAGGGTCATGGGATTGAGCCCTGCATTAGGGTCTGTCTTGGGCATGAAGTCTGCTTGAGATTCTCTCTCCCTCTCCCTCTATCCCTTCCCACTGTGTCCTCTGTCTCTAAAATAAATAAATAAATATTTTTTTAAAAAAGTGCCCAGAGAGACTGTCAACCTGGAGGGTTTTTTTTTTTTTCAAGTATAAAAGCAGAATATCAGAAGAGAACGCTTGCTATTAATAGACCCCTCTGCCAAAGGAATACAGATACTTTCACTTCTTCCTGAGTTGGATGCCTTTCATTATGTTTTCTTGCCTAATTACTCTGGCTAGAATTTTTAGTACATTATTAACTAACAGTGGTGAAAGCAGGCATCCCTGTCTTAGACCTGATCCTAAGGGAAAAGCTTTCATTCAGTCTTTCACCATTGAGTATGATGTTAGCTGTGGGCTTGTCATAGGTGCCCTTTCTCAGGTTGAGCAATTCCTTTTTCTTTTTTTTTAAGATTTTATTTATTCACGAGAAACACACAGAGAGAGGCAGAGACACAGGCAGAGGGAGAAGCAGGCTCCGTGCAGGGAGCCCAATGTGGGACTCAATCCTGGACTCCAGGATCATACCCTGGGCCAAAGGCAGGCACTCAACCACTGAGCCCCCCAGGGATCCCCAGGTTGAGCAATTCCATTCCTAGTTGCTAAGTGTTTTTATTGTGAGTATTGTGTTGGATTTTGTCAAATGCTTTTCAGCATTAATCCACATATTTTTTCCCTACAGTCTATTAATGGGATGTATTACATTGATTTGCATACATTGAACCATCCTTGAATTACTAGGATAAATCTCATTTGGGTATGGTGGATAGTCCTTTTAATATGCTTTTGGATTTGGTTTGCTATTTTGTTGATTTTTGTATCTCTATTTATAAGGGGTATTGATCTATAGTAGGTATATATATATAGTAGGTATATATATAGTAGGTATCTATAGGTATTTTCCTGTGATGTCTTTTTCTGGCTTTGATATCAGGATAATACTGGCCTCATGTCATGACTTTAAAAGATTTCCTTGTCTTCTATTTTTCCACTGAAAACAAAAACATTGCTGAAATGTATTAAAGGAGATTTAAATACATGGAAAGAAATCCTGTGTTCGAGGGTTGGAAGACTTTATATTGTTAAGATGGCAATAATCCCAAGTGACCTACAGATTCAATGAAATCTCTACCAACATCCCAGGTGCCTTTTGGGCAGAAATGGAAAAACTTATCCTAAAATTCATACAGAATTTCAAGGACCCCCAAGTAGTCTCAAAAAACTCATACTTTCTGATTTCAAAGCTTACTATAAAGCAACAATAACACAAGCAGTGTGGTATTGACTTAGGATGGACATATAGATTATGTATGACTAGCTTCTAAAAGTGAGAGCTAGAAATAAACTAACCACTTAAGATAAACTGATTTCCCCAAGGAAAATGCCAAGAAAATACAATGAGGGGGAAAATTCATCTCTTCAGCAAATGGTGTTAGGACAACTGATATCCACATGTGATGCAACTAAATTGACCTCTTCACACTACATACAGAAAAGAGCTCAAAAATAGATCAAACTTAAGCATAAAAACTAAACCTATAAAAACTCTTAGAAGAAGCATAGGAATAAGTCTTCATAACTTTTTATTTTGCAGTAGTTTCCTAGATATGACACCAACAGCATAAGCAAAAAGAAAAAAACATTTAAAATTGATAAAATGGACCTTATAAAAATTAAGAATGTGCATCAGAGGACCCTTTCAAGAGAGAAAAAGATGATTCCCTGAATGGGAAAATCTTTACAAATCCTGATGAGAGAGTCTAGCATCCAGAACATGTTAAGAACTCTTACAATTCATTAAAAAAAAAAAAAGAATCCATTTAAAAATGAACAAAAGATTTGAAAAGACACTTCACCAAAGAAGATATGCAAAAGGCCAACAAGCACATGAAAAGATGCATAGTCATTAGTCATTTAGGAAATGCAAATCAAAACCACAAGGAGATACTACTTTACACCCACTAGGATGGCTAAAATCAACAAAACAGAAAATAACAAGAATCAGAGAGGATGTGGAAAAATTAGAACCCTCATATGTGACTGGTTGGATTATAAAATGGTGTGGCCTGTGGAAAACAGTGTAGCAGCTCCTCAAAAAGTTGAACACAGAATATAACCCAGCATCCCACTCCTAGACATGCAACCAAATGAGTTAATAACTGGTGTTTGAACAAAATCTATACACAAATTTCATAGCAGTACTGCTTAGAATAACAAAAGGTAGAAACAACCCAAATTTCCATCAACTGATGAATGAATAAAAACATAAGATATTCAAAACAATGGAAAATTATTGAGCCATAAAAAGGAATGAAGTATTGATCCCTGCACCCATGCTACAGCATGAACCCCAAAATCATGATGCTAAGTGAAAGAAACAAACACAAAAGGCCACATGTTTTATAATTTCACTTACATGAAATATCCAGAATAGGAAAATCCATGAAGACAGAGAGGAGATTAGTGAGTATTAGGTGCCAGGTCAGGAGGGTGGGAGGCATGAGGAGTGACTGCTTAATAGGTATGGGATATCCTTTTAGGGAAAAGAAAGAGTTCTGGAAGTTGGTAGCTGTGAAGGCTGCACAACATTGTGAATGTTCTTAATGCCACTGAATTGTCTACTCTTAAAATGGCTAAAATGGTAAATTTTATTATATTTATTTTACCACCAAAAAAAAAAAAAGCTTTCCAATAACTGAACTGAGAACTAAAAAGAATTTTCCTTTTCCTTTATTGTATGCATCCATGTTGACATAACTGGTTCATGTCTTTTAGAGGGAAGATATGACTTTGAAACAAAAGCATATCTGTTTCAAAATCATGGCCAAGTTAAGTAAATTTGCTAACTCTGGTGTCAGCTCAATCGTATTAACATTGAGTTCCAAGAAGTATTGCATACTGTAAATTTATGACCATCAACAAAGCGTTCTTCATATTTTTCTTATGCAACCCTCCCCGCGCCTACAGCTGTCCAGCGTTGGAAGGGACAACTGGGTAAGCCAGTCTTGGGATTGTGTCCCCTGCGTTCTCTCACTTTGACAAGCCTGCGGGCATGTTTATACTACTTTTCTCTTTTGTCTCTTTTGCAATGATTGTACTATGTAAAAATTAAGTATTTCATTTAAAAATAGATATGTGAATAAAATGGTAAAACAGAACAGGTGCAAATGAAGAAACCCAGGACAGTGAAAGTGTCCAAGCTCACCCCCAGCCCCTGACCTTGGCCATTTTTTGGAAGCCAAAGTAGACACTGAGCAAAGGCGGAAGCTAGGCTCTAAATTTCTCTAAGCCCAAGCTTCCAGGATCCTATAAACCGATATATCACACAGGGCACATGTAGAAGACATCATGCTCCTGTGAGAAAAATAACCACCTAAGAGCCCACCCTGTTCAGAGATGTAGGAGGCTAACAGATTTTCTCTAAATGAGTTGACACTTTTTTTGGGGGGAGGGCAACTTTTGCCGTGGGAAGGAATGGAGGAGAATCTTCTAGGGTCTAGATGAGCAGAAGAAGCACCTTCTTCCAAAGGCAGAAACCAGGCTATGCTGGGAAAAGTTGGGAGCTGGAACGCCCTGGCTTTCCTGAGATCACAGAGGGCGCGCCCCTCAAACCTGCCAGCTGTCTCCACAGCCAGTGCCATTAGGGCACTGAGTCATAGTCAAGGTGAGAGACTGTACTTCCTTCTGGAACCTAAGGATGGCCACTTTACTGGCTCTAATCTGGGGTGAAGGAGAGGATGGTAGGGGTGAGGCAAAGGGTTCAAGGTGGTCCTGGACTGGATGTGAGCCTGAAGCAGGGCTGTGATTGGCACAAGTTTCCAGGCAAGTGCTGGGGATGGGCCTTGGGGTAATGCAGAGGTTGCGGCCCAAGATCTACAAGCCTGCAACTGGACTGGGAAGAATCCAGGAAGGTTCTAGTGGGGAATTGCTATCAGAAACCATGACAGCAGCCACCAGATATTTACTGCGCAGAGAGAGGAACAAGTCCGTATCTACGGCAAATGGTTCCCCGAGGTCTTGGGATTTGGGGCAGCTTCTTGTGTTTGCCCAAGCAGCACAGAGGGGACTCAGTTGTCCTGCTCATCAGCAAGTGACTCTAAGGTAGTCCCAGGATCCTGTGTTTTTGGAAGTGCCCCTGCCCTTTAGCCTCTCTTCCTCCAAATGTGAAAACCCACTCTCTTTGCAACTCGTATCTCCGGGAGCTCCTGGACACCTGGACTGAGCATCCTGGTTGCAGAGTGTCCCCAGACACAGAGAGACCTCCCATGGACAAGAGAGAAAGCAGCACACAGGAAGACCACAAGGAACGTGTCCTTGGCAGGTGCACACCACCAGGAGAAGGCCAACCCGGACAGACATTTAAAAATGCACCCAGGATTTATTTTAATCAGGTATGTAAGACACACAGACATGGAAATGACTGTCACAGGTCTCTGGAAACAGGAAGTATGTCACATCATGAAGACTGTGTGGGGAGGCACCAGGGTTGATGAGGAGACAGAAGGATCGAGAGGAAAGATGGGCAAGAGCCTTCGCTGTGGTTTTCGCTGGAATGGGTTGTTGAGGCCAGGCATCCAAGCTCAATTGGTTTAGGACTGATCAGTTTGGATAATTCCAGGGGGCTCCAGGGTGTAGGGGCTGTCCTGAGCTGTCTGGTACATGACCCTAGAGTGATTAGGACAGACAATATTGGTTCAGCCTGTGAGAGCTCAGTGAAGGAGGTAGTTGGCAGGTCAGACCTCTGGGTTGATGGGTGTGCCTAGGAAAGGCACCCTCGTGCGCAAAAGATTTGCCATCTCTAAGAACTGGCTAGCCCTGAGAGGGCCTTCCTTCCCCGTCAGTGGGGCCCCAGGTGCCAGAGCATTAAGAATACAGAAAATAAAATTAATAACAGCAGGCATGAGTGGTCCGAGCCTGGGATTGTAGGGGCAAAGAGCCCCCCCCCCACCCTGCAGGGGCTGCCCAGGGCTGTGCTCTCTGGGCCAGAGTGCAGTGGGGTAGGACCTGGTGAGTGGGGTCTGGCGTGGAAAGTAGAGAGGGTTGGTGGTGGGTAGTGACCAGCAAATGAAGTCATGTGGGGTCAGGTTGGGGCATAGGTTCTAGGATCTGCATGTGCTCTGGGGGTGGGAGGTGGGGGACTCAGGACACGGGGGTAAAGAACGAGGGGGAGCCTGAGTGGCACCAAGGAGTGAGCATTAAGAGCAGCAAAGTGAGGCTGGTCAGGAGAAGGTGGAAGCCAGAGGCTCAGAGGTCGGTACTGTGGGTGCCCAGGGACACAGCAGGGACAGTCTCATCGGGGGCTCCCCACACAGATGGCTGCAAGAGACACCAGCTGTGGCCAGGCCCAGAACAGGACAGGAAGGCCAGGCAGGGGTCACCCCCCGACACACACACACAGACACACCCTAAGCTCTCAGGACACTTTCCCATCTCCACTCAGGTTTTCTTTCTTTCTTTTTAAAGATTTTATTTATTTATTCATGAGAGAGAGAGAGAGAAAGAGAGAGAGGCAGAGACACAGGCAGAGGGAGAAGCAGGCTCCATGTGGGGAGCCCGACATGGGACTTGATCCTGGGTCTCCAGGATCAGGCCCTGGGCCGAAGGCAGGCACCAAACCACTGAGCCACCCAGGGATCCCCTCCACTCAGGTTTTCTTTCATGCTCCCCTCCCTCTGGCTCCCCTCCCGGGTCCCTGCACTATGTTGGGGCCTGGGATTGTGTAGGCCAAGCTAGCAAGAGGGATCAGGAGAAAAAGAGGGGAGATGACCCACCCACCTTCCCCAGAAAGCAGGCCCAGTGCCACCCCAGCTTCTCCCGGACAAGCTCTGAGGGTGGAGTCGCTTAGACCCAGTGAAGCGGGAGCAAAAGGGTCTTGCAGGAGGCCCTGAAGAATGTCCCCTTGGCGTGGGACCCGAGAGCCCCAGGAGTCAGCATGCAGAGTAAAAAGGCCAATGCGGCAATAGTGAGGCTCTCATGTGGAGTGCTGTGCCATTACAAAGTGCTTGCATGCCCGGTATCCCCTGGGAGCCCCACAACCATGGGGGGAGGCAGGCGGGATGTGGCCCCGAGCCCACCGCTCCACCTGCCTCCACGGCTCACCGCCACCCAGCGGCGAGACTCCCCTCCAGCACCCACCGTGGTTCCCTGGAGCCTCCCTCCCGGCTTTGCTAGAGCATTGATGCGGCTCTCAGAGGCTCAGCACCCCTTCCAGATCAGCCCCAACACGGGGGAATGCCCCACAGACACCTGAGACCCAAAGGCTACAGACAACGGTTCATGGATGAACAGGGGACTTTGTTCCAAGCACGTGTCCCAAACTCTCTCAAGGAGGGCGCACGATGTGATGAGCACCGGGTGTTAAACACAACTGATGAATCGCTGACCTCTACCTCTAAAAGAAATAATACGCTATATGTTAATTAATCGAATTTAAATAAAATAAATTAATGAAAGAAAGTAAAGAATCCAATCCGTGGCTACTGAGTCACCCTGTTTGGGATTTTTATCCTGACACTCTCTCCCCACACTCAGTCTGTGACCCTGGTGGAAGCCCTAGTCCCTGCTCTGTCCCTGCCCTGCCCGGCTTGTTCCCTAGAAGAGTGCTGGTCTAGGGTTCCCCGAGTTCCAATCCCAGATGTCTCTAGACACCAAATATGTGACTTAGAAAAGCAGAGAGAAAAACCAGACCCAGTCTTTGCAGGGACTGAGCCTTGGCTTTTTTTTTTTTTCTTTTTTCTTTTTTTTTTAACCTGACCTATGTCTCCATTTCTCCTCAATATGAATAAAAAGTGATTCCTCTGCAGGAAGCAGAGAAACAGAAGGAGGAGCCTTCACCACAAGACGTAAAAGAACTGCTGCTCCAAGAAGTCTGGCTTGAGCTCCACCATGGGGCCTTAAGCCTATTAAGACCAAAGAGAGGGTTGCTCATCATCCCAGGGGCACCGGGCAGTTGGGCCCTGAGACTGTGTGCCAGAGAGTGAGTTCCAGGCCCGTATCACAGAGCTCTGGTAGAGTCATGGAGGGTTCTAGAGGGTGAGGGAGGGGACATGGAGAGGAGGGGAATCCCCAGCCTTGCAGATCTCCCCACCATTCTTTTCTGAACTGCCCTATTCTGCAAAAACAGAATTTATTTCATATCTAACCCCAGATGTTATGGTGTCTGCCTTTCAATCCACTCCAGCTCAGCAAGAATGGGCTATTTAACTGGAAGAGCCCCAGATTCAGGGTCGGGATTCTAGAATCTGCTACTACTTAACAGGGAACTTTGAGCAAGCCATCTTCTGTTCTGAGGCTCACATCTTTCATCTGTAAAATGGGAGGATTGGATTAGATCAGAGTTACCTACACTGGGTTCCGTGGAATAGTATGTCCCAAGAAGATGGTGCAACTTAGGTTCACCAAAGGAAATTCTGACGAGGCCCCCTCCTTGCAGTGCAAGTACACATTAGGGTGTTAAGAGCCTAAAAACCCCGCAGTAAAGAAACCTCTTCAGTTTCTTTAATTCGGTGTCTTGGAGCCTTCTTGACCTCAGAATAGTACCCTCCTTTTTTTGGTGGAAAATCAATTAAGATCTTGAGGAATATAAATTTTGACAGATTACTTTGGGAAATGATGAATGAATGATCACTTAATTCCTTCTAAGCTTTAAGCATCATAATTTTGAAAAACAAGAGTCTTTTTTTTTTTTTTAAATTTTTATTTATTTATGATAGTCACAGAGGGAGAAAGAGAGAGAGGCAGAGACACAGGCAGAGGGAGAAGCAGGCTCCATGCACCGGAAGCCCGATGTGGGATTCGATCCCAGGTCTCCAGGATCGCGCCCTGGGCCAAAGGCAGGCGCCAAACCGCTGCGCCACCCAGGGATCCCCGAAAAACAAGAGTCTTAAATTAGGAGATACTATCTCAGTTTGAAATGAACTCACTATCAGCTAAACGGGCCAATTGAAAAGCAAAATAAGGGACACCTGGGTGGCTCAGCAGTTGAGCATCTGTCTTCGGCTCAGGGCATGATTCTGGGGTCCCGGAATCGAGTCCCACATCAGGCTCCCCGCAAGGAGCCTGCTTCTCCCTCTGCCTGTGTCTCTGCCTCTCTCTCTGTGTCTCCCATGAATAAATAAATAAAATCTTTAAAAGAAAAAAAATAAATATTGATGCAGAGTCCTCCAGCAGGTGGTGGAGACACCCAAGCCAGCAGGAGAGAAAGTAAAAACCAGACCATGTGTCCCAGGTCCTTTCCTGACATCCCAGGCCAAGATGTCCCCTTCGCAGGCAGGAGTCTGGACAAGGGAAGGAGAGAAAGAGCTGCCTTTGTTTCTGCCCACTGCCCCAGAAAGACACTTCCTTTCATTTCATAAGAACATGATTATAAAATACCCTTCTTTATTTCAAAGATGATTCTACAGAACTGATCTCCATTGGATGTGTTCCTGATTGGGTTTCTTTTTCCAACTGAGAGCATTGTTTACATTGACATGTAAACTAGATAGTTTTCATCACTCTTGTTTCTTGGCCTTCTGTGTTGTTCATTTTCTCATTTCTTCATTCACAATGAATATCTGGTGAGATGTGAAATAAATAGAAAATCATGATGCCTTTGCACAATAGGGCAGTTCAGAGAAGTTACCTTTCCAGGCATTAGAAGTGAGGACTTAGCAGGAACTGTGCAGCCGAGTCCAGTGTTGGATGTGTTGGTGTGTGATTTGCATCTCTGCCTCTCCCTTGTGTCCATAGCTCCTCAACCACATGGTAAGTTCCTGGAGGCAAAGCTCAATTCCTCTGCTCTGATCTCCCACAGTGACACATGAAGGCTGACACTTGCCGGCACTGGGTACACTCTCATAGCTGCTGGTTGAACTGGGGAGGGGAAGCGGTAAAAGTAAATGAACACTGGACCCCCCACCCCCCACCAACAGCTGGTCCAGGCTTTGACATGAAATCTGTCCCAGGAGGTGTGCCCAAGCAGATTTCTTACTGTACCCAAAGTGGACTTTTGACAATTACTCACTTAAAAACCTAAGACTTTCAACCAGAAAATGCGAGCATGAGAATAAATTCGAAGCCATTGGGAACAAATTCTCAGATGCCCACATGGCCTTGTGAGTGTGTTATCCAGGACTCCAGGGCTAAACCCCCTGCATGTGCTTAACTAATGAACTTGGGGGCGTTTCTCTGTCCTCCCACTTCTCCTAAAATGGAGATAATCCTTTCATGGAGATTGTAGTGAGAATGACGTGAGACTGTGTACAGAAAAGTCCGCATGTTGCATGGACAGGGCATATTAACTCTGCAATTGAACCATATGACATACCAAGAAAGTTGAAAGGAGGGCATGGAAAGAAAAATGCCTCGCAAATTAGTATAAAAATATAATGCGAAAATAGAATAATATGATATAATCGATCTTTGGAACAGGAAAAGTAATTTAAAAATTCATATGGAAGAATAAATATTCAAGAATGCCAAGAAAAATTTTGAAAAGTCATAGTAAGGAGGAACTAGCCCTAGGAAATAATAAAACTTAGATCTAAAGGTACTACCACAAAAATAAGTCTGATTTTGGCACCAAAGTACACAAATATATCATTGGCTCAAAATCGAGAGCCCAAAAATAGACCCAAGGGCATGTGAGCACATAATGCATAATAAAGGTGACATTTCAGCTCACTGAGCCGAATTGTTTATTCACAAAATGATGCCAGCATAATTAGTTCTGCACCTGGATTGAATAAAGTCAGATCCTTTCTGTCCACTGTCTACAATAATAAATTCCACGTGGATGGAAAACTTAACGTAGCAATCTAAAAAATTTTTTTTAATTAAATGAAGTGTAGGTGTGGGTGATACCTTATTTGGTAAGGTATGGATACCCAGGAGCCATAAAGAAAAGACAGGCTGATTTAATTTTATAAGTATTCGATTTTTCTCTACAAATAATGATACCACAAACAAAGCTGGGAGACAAAGACTGTGCTTGGGAGGACAAATCTATACTACATATGCTAGATAAAAGAGTAATTTGTAGAGATTTCCTACCAATTGATAAGAAGATGACAAATAGCCCAGTTGGGGACGAGAGGAAGAAGAGACTTCCATTTTCAGAAATGTTCTGGAACAAGAATCCAAAAACAAACCCTTCTCGGTACACAAAGATCCCAAAGTGCTTGAGAGAGTATAAGTAAAATGTTTTTTTAAAGCATGATTGAGTTGGCAGTAACTACCAGAAAATGCTAACCAGAGGGTAAGGGAAGCAAGTCCTGGAGTCAGCGTTTGCTCAAAAGTTCCTCAAAAATTGAAAAAAAGAACTACGATAGGATTCAGCAGTCTCACTCTGGGTGGACACTCACAAGAGCTGAAACCAGAATCTCGGAGATGTTTCTGCACTCCGTGTTCCCCGCAGCATCATTCACAGTAACCACACATGGAATCAATGTGGGTGTCCGTCGGCAGGTGAGTAAGTAAAGAAAACGTGGTATATACAGACAATGGAATATTATTTGGCCCCGAAAAGGGGGGGAAATTTGTCAGTTGTGACAACCTGGATGTAGAAGACATTACACTGAGTGAAAGAAGCCGCAGAGGACAAACTACACAATGCCACTCATACGAGGAATCATAAAAAGTCAAACTCACAGAAGCAGGCAGGAGAGTAGAATGGCAGGTGCCAGGGGCTGGGCAAGGGGAACAGGAGAGGGTATTAGTCAAAGGGTACAACGTTTCGGTTATACAAGAGGAGCGAGTTCTAGAGATCTCCTGCACAGCCCAGTTTCTGTGGCTAACAATATTACGTTGTACATTTAATAATTTGCTAAGAGAGTCGACCTTTGTTGTGCTCTTATCACAAAAAATAATAGCTAATAATAATTAAGAGGGCAGGAAGAAAATTGGGGAGGTGATGGATTATTTATGGCATAGACTGTGGTGATGTTTTCATGGGTATATATTTATCTCCAAACTCATCAAGTTGTATACATGAATTATGTACCATTTTTGTGTGTCAATTATACCTCAATAAAATGGCTTTAAAAATCACATTAAGGGCAACCCAGGTGGCTCAGTGGTTTAGCACCACCTTCAGCCCAGGGCGTGATCCTGGAGACCCGGGATCGAGTCCCATGTCGGGCTCCCTGCATGGAGCCTGCTTCTCGCTCTGCCTGTGTCTCTGCCTTTCTCTCTGTGTGTCTCTCACGAATAAATAAATAAAATCTTTAAAAATAATAATAAAAAAATAAAATAAAAATCACATTAAAATAATTTTTTAAGACAATATCTTTTCCTCCCTGATGGCTAGAGCCTGGGTTATAAGAGGCCAGGAGATGCCAAAAACAGCCTGGAACCCAGCAGGGAAGTTGTATTAGAGACCCCACATGGAGCCAAAACTCCAGAAGGGAGTGTGTGAACCAGAACATACCTTCAACATAAGAAGACAGAGAGTTTAAATGGAAATGAATCAAAAATGGTTCAACATGTAAATTGGAACCAGCTGAAACCTGATACAACAAAGACTATGTCAGACAAAGTATACCTTACAAGAAGTGCAACCAGAGAGAGGGACATTATATAGGAAAAAAGGGCACATAGACTAGCAAGATATCACAGTCCTAGATCTGTGTGTCCCCAATATCATGACTTTAAAATGTAGAAAGTCCAAATTTGATGGAACTCAGAAGAAAAAGGCAAGTCCACAATCATAGCAGGAAATTCTATTACACTTTGCTAAGTTGCTGATAGAACAGTTAGGAAAAACAAAAAACAAAACAAAACAAAACTAAAACCTTAATTATGTAGAAGCTTCAGGGCCTCTGGGCGGCTCAGTCGGTTAAGTGTCTGCCTTCAGCTCAGGCCATGATCCCAGGGTTCTGGGATCGAGTCCTACATTGGGCTCCCCACTAAGCAGGGAGTCTGCTTCTCCATTTCCCTCTGCTCCTCTACCCCTGTTTGTGCACATGCCCTCTGTCTCAGTCTGTCAAATAAATAAATAACATCTTTAAAAAAAAAAGATATGGAAGCTTCAGGGTGCCTGGGTAGCTCAGTTGGTTAAGTGTTTATCTTTGGCTCAGGTTGTGATCTCATGGTCCTGGATCAAGCCCCACATTGGGCTCCCTGCTCAACAGCGAGTCTGCTTCTCCTTCTGTGATCTCTCTCTTGTTCTATCTCAGATAAGCAAATAAAATCTTGAAGAAGAAGAAAGAAGAAGAAGAAGAAGAAGGAGGAGGAGGAGGAGGAGGAGAAGAAAGAAGAAGAAGAAGAAGAAGAAGAAGAAGAAGAAGAAGAAGAAGAAGAAGAAGAAGAAGAAGAAGAAGAAGAAGAAGAAAGAAGATCTGGAAAACACCCTTAACAAACCTGACCCAGTTAATATATAGAGAACACTGAAGCTGCCAGTGACCAAAGCCACGCACTTTTCAAGTGCACATGGAATAGAATAGATATATTAGAAATAACAAATTCCCTTCCTGGGTATATGTATCTGTTCACCAAGACACATGTTTCGGGATAGAAGTTCACAACATACTGATCATTGAAAGAAGCCAAATCAAGAACCGAGGAAGAGAGGGAAAACTGTTCTAGACTAGGGGAGGCAAAAGAGACCTTAAGAGCCAAATCTGGTGGGTAGAATCTGATTGAGTTCCAGATATTTTAAAAGCTTTTATTTATTTATGCATGAGAGACAGAGAGAGACAGGCAGAGGGAGAAGCAGGCTCCATGCAGGGAGCCCGACATGGGACTCGATCCCGGGTCTCCAGGATCCCACCCTGGGCTGAAGGCGGCCCAGAGCTACTGGGGCTGCCCAGAATTCCAGATTAAAAAAAAAAATTACATAATAGGTTTTGAGGATAATTGAAAGACTTCGGGGATCCCTGGGTGGCACAGAGGTTTGGCGCCTGCCTTTGGCCCAGGGCGCGATCCTGGAGTCCCGGGATCGAATCCCACGTCAGGCTCCCCATGCATGGAGCCTGCTTCTCCCTCTGCCTGTGTCTCTGCCTTTCTCTCTCTCTCTGTGACTATCATAAATAAATTAAAAAAAAAAAAAG
This sequence comes from Canis aureus, assembly GCF_053574225.1. Lineage (NCBI taxonomy): Eukaryota > Metazoa > Chordata > Mammalia > Carnivora > Canidae > Canis > Canis aureus. The sequence continues at coordinate 11,951,294 of NC_135631.1, read as the reverse complement.
AAAAAAGAAAGACTTCGGAGTCTGGACTATATGTTGGATGAGGTTATTGAAGTAATATCAATGTTCTTGGGTGTGATAATAGTGATGAGATTGTATAGAAAGTCTTATTCTTGGGATATGCATGCTGAAGTGTTTGGAGTGAATACCTCGATGTTTGCAGCTTCCTTTTGAATGGTTTGGTAAAAGGGAAGTGTGTGTGTGTGTGTGTGTGTGTGTGTGTGTGGTGTCTGTGTCTCTCTCTCTCTCTCTGTGTGTGTATTTATATTCATAAAGATGGAACCAGTGTGACAAAATGTTAATAGTCAGTGAATGTAGGTGAAAGGTGCATGGGTACTCATCATGCTGTTCTTTTAACTTTTGTAGAAGCTTGAATTTTTTCTGAAGAAAATAAAAGGAAAAATGAATGTAATGCATACCAATTACAGAAAATGGGTAAAATAAAACACAAGGAAAGAAAAAGGAAATTGAGAATCTAGATAGACTCTTTATGGTTATAACCTGAAAAAGAAATTGCATCAGTAGAGAATACCTTTATTCAATATTCAGTTGGAGGCTCTAGCCACAGAGTAATAAAAGAAAAAGAAATGAAATAAAGATTGAACATGAAGAAACAAAATTATCTACATAGAAAACTCCAAGAGAAGCTACAGACAAATTATTAGAACTAAGAGTCTGGCCATGGTTGTTGCATATAAGATCAATAAGCAAAAATAAAATGCATTTCAATGTCCTAGCACCACTGAGCTAGAAAAAGTCATTTTAAAAATTCCATTTATAATAGCAACAAAAAAGTAAACAAAAAATAAATCTAACAAAAGCTTTATAAGCTCTTTATGTAGCAACCAGTCAGACTTGATTAAAAAGCATTAGAGAAGGCCACAGTAATGGAGAGATAAGCTATGCTCATAGATGGTAAGATTCAACATTATAAATATGCCAACTTCCTCCAAATTAATTTCTAAATCCAATTCAATTCCAACCAAAATCTTCAAAAGGTTTTTCATTGTACTTGACAAATAGATTCTAAAAATATATACAGAGGAGCAAGAAAAGCCAAGACAATTTCAAAGTTAGTGGAGTTTGTCCTGGCAGTTATTAAGACTTCATGTAAAGCCAAGTAACTAAGATAGTGTGGTATGGGTGCACGGATAGAAACACAGACCAATGGAACAGAATGGCAACCCCAGAAACATATATGGAAGACTTATATTCCCATATGAACATGGGAACTTTATACTTGCCAGAGGTTGCATTGCAAATCAATATGAAAAAGATGGGCTAGTCAATTAATCAATTACCTAAATGGAAAAAAATCAAATTAGATCCTCACCTCCCACTGAACACAGAAATAAATCCCAGAATGATTAATGACTTAAATGCGGGTGGGGTGGGGTGGATAAAAGTTTAAAACTTCTAGAATAAAATATAGGAAAATGTCACTATAATTTCGGAGTAGGAAAGGTTTTCTTCAACAAAACACAAAAAGTATAAGCCATGAAGCTGGAAACGATTTCACTATTTTTCACTTGGTGACCGGGAAGGGGGAGAAACAATAGGAGGCGAAGGGAACACAGTTCTTGCCATCAGGAGGACAGCGAGAGGGAAGGAGATGAGCCTGAAGCTAATGAGCAGAGAGAGAAGTGTGGGTTTTCAGATCGTGACAAGTGCTAAGAAGGAAAAATCACAGGGTGCCATGGGAAAGCCTACAGAGGAATGCAGATCCGGTGTGGGGCGGTTCAGGAAAATTAGCTGAGGGAGAGACATTAGAGATGAGATGCAAAGCTTGAGGAGTCAGTCTAGCAAAGAGCAGACTCAAGGATCCTAGGCAGAGGGTTCGGGGCAGGAAAAAGCACCCTGGGAATGGAGAGGCAGAGATTTAGCCTGGAGAAGGCAGGGGCGAGAGGAAGAGCTAAGAAGACCATGCGAGGAAGGTCTCTGGGGGCATGTAAAGATCTTTAGCCTAAAAGCAATTTTTTAAAAAATGAAATCATTCTGAAATAATCAGATTTGCATGTTTAGAAGCTCACTCTTGACATGAGCTGGCCAGGATGCAGAGCACCTGGAGGCCTCCTCCACGGATGGGGAGAATGCAAGGTGGTAGAGCCGCGCTGGAAAATGGCCTGGCGGTTTCCTGTCAAGTTCAGCATACACTTGCCATAGGACCCAAGAGAAATGAAAGCTTATGTTCACACAAAACCATGAACCTTTTAGTCGTAATGGCCAAGAACTGGCAGCAATTCAAACGTCCTTCGGCGGATGAATGGACACACAGTCCGTGGTACACACATGCGATACGATAAACAAAATTAAAGGAACAAACTGGTGCTATATATGATGATGTGGCTACATCTCAAATGTACTTTGCTGAGTGAGAGAAACCAGATGCAAAGGGCTTCATGCTTTGTATGACTCCATTCGTATAACATCCTGGGGAAGGCAAAGCTATAGAGGCTGAAATTAGACCAGGGTGTGAGGGAGGGGTTGATTACAAAGGGGCAAGGGGGGATATTTTGGGGTAATGGGGGTGCTCATTTTTTTTAGGTAGGCTCCATGCCCTGCACAGAGCCCAATGTACGGCTTGTACTCATGACCCTGAGATCAAGACCTGAGCTGAGATCAAGAGTCGGTGGCTTGACTGACTGAGGTACCCAGGTGTCCCAAAGGGGATGTGTTTTACCTTGATTTTGATGGTGGTTACACAATTTGATGCCTTTATCAAAACATATAGATAGAACTGGACCCTAAAAGGGAGGAAATTTACTCTATGTAATTATGCCTTGATAGGAAAGTAAGAAAGAAGGAAGGGAGGGAGAGAGGAGGAAAGAAAGAAAGAATGAATGAACAAACCCCACTCCGGCCTGCCCATGGGGAAGTGATTAAAGAGAATTCTGGTCTGTGTGGTGGCCTGAGTCTGATGAGAGCTCCCCTCCCCAACCCCCATCTCTACTCAGGGAGCAAGTCAGAGGAGCCAATGAGGGAGAACAGAGGGAAGGGAAATGTTGTCCAGGAGGCCTTGCCTTATGCTCATTAACCAGCCCCTCAGGCATCTGGGGGTGGGGCCTGTGACCAAGGGGGTGTTTACAAGCTGCAGTAAAACTGTTATTTTATGGCTGGGGGTACAGGCAGGAAATTGGGGTTTTATGGTTCACTAAGCATCAATAGCGATTAACCTCAGAGACTCCATGGCCTTTCGTGGGTCCAAAGCACTATACAAACACTGAGTAAGAAAGTCATGTGTTCCACCTCCCACCTAGAGAAGCACCTCTGCCAAGTACTCGAAACCTAAGCCTCCCTCCTTCCAGTGGAAACCGGAAGGCCCAAGTCAGTTTAGTTAGATTCAGTTAGTTTTTGTTTTCCAAAGAAACAGAGACTTAGCAATTCTTTTGCTTAGTAAAAAAAATAAAAAGAAAAACCCAACCCCACCAAAGGGTTCAAATGAAAGGATGAATCATTACAATATTACATGCTTAAAATTTAAAGAATTTTATAGTTTTTAATAGGGTCATCACATTCAGTCTCTCACTTGGCCTTCAGCTGTATCCTTGAGGGAGGCAGGAGTCATCACTCTCATTATACAGATGAGACTGAGTTTTATTTTACTTTTTTTATTTTATTTTTTTTTTTTTGAGACTGAGTTTTAAAAGGTAGAAGGATTTCCCAAAGTCAGTAGGCAACTGGTTGGTTTTGTTGTTATTTTGCTATGTGCTTTTGGTTGCAAGTAACAGGAATTTTTTTTTCAAACTGGGTAAGATGAGGAAAAGAAAATGTAGTTGCTCATGCCATCAAAGACTGGGCTCACTTCAGACATAGCTGAATCCAGGAGTTGGTGTTTCTCTTCATCTCTGGGTTTTTCCATCCCCTATGGGCATGTGTCCCAGGCAGCCTCCTGTGACATGGTTGTGTCTGGCAAGCACAGATCTGCATTAGTAGTACAGCCATCAATTCTAGTATTAGGAGCTTCTTTTCCTTTTTGGTTCTAAAGAAAGCCTCAGGATGGAGTTCTCACTGAACCAAACACTGTAGTCAAGGGGTAGAATATGGCCCAGGTCTGTGCTGTGGCCACTCTTAGGATTGGTGGGCTCTGCAACCAAATATTCTAGAGTCTCTCAGTGGAAAAACTAGCTCCTTGACTCATGCCAGTGAGACTACATTCACCAGTCAATAAATTATGTAGATAGCTCCCCATCAGCTTTTTATTGTTTCATCCAAAAGAAAAAAATGAGTACACCCTCAGGGAGGAAAAAGAAAAAAAATTGTAACAAGGATGAGAAAGTGTAAAAGCAGTGGTAAAACTGACTCTAAGGGAAGTAGAGCTAGTTCAGGTGATGGATGGTTTTCGAAACTTCTGCAGAAAGCTTTGCAAATGTGTCGCAACCAGCAAAACTAAGAGTTGCTATGAAGATGTCATAATACAGAACATTCAAAAAGTAAAAGGAGAACTGTCAAAATTTAAAAATGACAAGTTTGAAATAAAAAGTCAAGAAAATCTCCCAGAAGCTAGAACAAACAAATGAAGAAACAGAGATGGAAAATATGAGAAAAATAACAGACATGAAAGATTGACTGAGGAGATATAACATCTGAGTGATACGAGTTCCAGAAAGAGAATGGGAAACGTGAAGAGCACAAAAGCATTCCCCAGGGCAAAGGACACAAGGATTTATTTATTTAATTTATTTTTAAGATTTCATTTATTCATGAGAGACAGAGAGAGAGAGAGAGGCAGAGACATAGGCAGAGGGAAAAGCAGGCTCCCTGTGGGGGAGCACAATGCAGGACTCGATCTCAGGACCCCAGGATCATGACCTGAGCCGAAGGTAGATGCTCAACCACTGAGCCACCCAGACACCTCCGTGGGACAAAAGTAGATTGAAAGCACCTACAGAATGTCCAACAAGTGAACAGAAAGGGACCCACACCTGTTGTGGTGAAATTTTCTAACACCAAGTATAAAGAGTAGATCCTAGAAACTTCTAGAGAGAAACAAACATACAAATACATTGCTATCAATGGCATGGAACTCGGACTAGCATCAAAAGTACTGAACACTGGGGAAAAAAATGGAGGAAGCCTTTCAAATTGTGAGAGAAAATGACTTTCAGTCTGGAATTCCATGTCCAAATGGTCAAAAGAGTTTAATCAAGTCTGAAGGGAAGGAAAAAGTCATTTTCAGATTTACCAGGCCTCTGACCATTTGTCTCCCACATACATTTTTCTGAGGAAGTTACTTGAGGATGTGCTCCAGCAAATCAAGTCCTCTTTCTCGGACTAAAACAAGAAAGGGGAGATGTGATGCCTGGCACATGAGAGGGATGAGAGTAAGTTCCAAGATTCCAGAGACAAGAGGCCTGGAGAACACTTAGTCCAGTTGGGAAGAAGGAGATGGAGGATCCCAAGAGGAAGATACCTGAAAAAAAACAGAGATTGAAGAGGTTCTATAAATCCCAAGAATTTGGTACCATGGAAAAGGGTATTACAAGCAATCAGTATAAGAAGTAATGCAATGAACCATACACGAACTTTAGGAATATAACACCCTGAAATGTTTCCTATAGATGCAGGAAAATGTGCTCAGAGCAAGACTGCCTGAACTTGTGCAATCCAGTTCTAGAACTTATCAGCTATCTGATCTTACATAACCTCTCTGTGCCTGGACTTACTCATCTGTATAATGGGGAAGACATTAATGCATCATAGGATTGTTGCAAAAATTACATGGACTAATACATGTAAAGCAATTAGTGCAGTGTCCGTCACATAGTAAGAGTGCAGTAAATCTTAGCCATCATTATTATTATGGGCTCTTCTGAAAGAATCTACTTGTGGATAAAACCAACCAATCAAAAAACAAAACAAAACAAAACAAAACAAACAAACAAACAAACAAAAAAATACCAGAATTGGAAAAACTGCAGTGATCATGGTGTCCATTTATTTATTTATTTTATATTTATTTATTTGAGAGAGAGAGAGTGAGAGAGGCAGAGGATGAGCAGAGGGAGGAGCAGAGGGAGAGGGAAAAGCAGACTCCCGCTGAGCAGGAAGCCCTCCTGGGGGGGCCTCCATCCTGGACCCTGGGATCCTGACCTGAGCTCAAGGCAGATGCTTAACCAACTGAACCACCCAGGTGCCCTGATCATGGTGTCCATTTAGTAGAACAAAGATACTGGTTAAGGTCATGTTAACTGCCTTGATCAGCACACCGAAAATATATAACACGATGGAAGCTTATTTCTGGAACATATAAATTCCAAAATAGCTGTTTCTGAATTGGCAGGCGGCTCTCCTCCGAGTGGTGAGTCAGGGCTCCAGGTGTCTGCCATCCCGGGGCCCCGCAGTGTTCAGGGGTGCTGGGTTCTCACGCCTCCAAGCAGCCACGGAGCATCACACACTGAGGTTTTCGCCCACCAGGCCAGCAAGCTGCACGCGGCCTTGCAGCCCGTGGGCCATTGTCTAGAGCGCCTGCGCGTCCGATCGCGGGGGAGCCTGGGAACTGTAGTCCAGCGGGAATAGAACAGTAGTCCAGCGAGAACAAAGGGTGAACAATTTGATGGACAGCTTGTCACAAAAGCTTTGGTGTCAGAACTCAATGTCAGTGCTATAAACTTGGACGGAGTCACTAATAATAGCATCCAGAGGTGAGGAAGGAAGGTGGGAACATTACCAAGGGTGCTTAATTTCCTCCGCTGGGCAGGCCATCAGTCTATGCTGCTTCAAATAAAAACGTGCCATTAAAAAAAAAAAAAACCAACAACTCTAATGACTCTTACTCTCCTGATTTTTCCACACTCTGTTTTTTCACCTTCAAAGAATCTTTTAAATTAATCTCTGTAAGAGAAGAGCATTTATCTGAAGTTCAGAGAGCATGTAGCCTAACCTCAATTTCCTTTTCTTCTGTTCAAATAAAATGAAATTTAGTTCTTAACATGTATTCTTAAATGAATGCATATCTTGATGTCAAAGCTTACTTGGCACTTCCCAAAGCCTGGAAGTACCAGCTCAGACCTATATCCCGGAAAAGCCTGAATGAGACCCCATTAGTGGCATGGAAATCCCTCAGCCATCACTGGGCTGGTGGATGCTCCTGGACCCCACTTCCAAGGCCTCTCCATCAGCCGCTGCTCTGCGGACTCATTAGGAAGGTCACGAAGATGTGGTTTTCAAGGACAGCACCCTCGTCTCCACCTTGCACCCTCCCCATGTGCTGAGTTTTACTACCCTATGGGAAGGGAACAGCGAGAATGTTCTCCCCCAACAGGGAGAATTTGGGTCTGGAAGGAGGAGGAGGAGGAGGAGGAGGAGGAGGAGGAGGAGGAGGAGGAGAACGAAGGAAGTACTGGAATCAGCAGACTCCAGAGGATTCGCCCTAAGAGCTTTGCAAAGCTAGCCTAGCACTCCCTCCAGCCCCTATTAGGATAACTCAAAATTACTGAGGGCTCCCAGGGACCCTGCTTCCAGGAGATATTGAGGGGAAACCTCTGCTTGGGATGACCAGTGTGCAAGAGTTTCTTTCTTTCTTTCTTTCTTTCTTTCTTTCTTTCTTTCTTTCTTTCTTTCTTTCTTTCTTTCTTTCAAGATTTTATTTACTTATTCATGAAAGACACAGAGAGAGGCAGAGACATAGGCAGAGGGAGAAGCTGGCTCCTCATGGGGAGCCTGATGCAAGACTTGATCCCAGGATCCTGGGATCACGACCTGAGCCAAAGCCAGATGCTCAACCACTAAGCCACCCAGGTGCGCCATGAGAGTTTTCTGATTGCATTTCTGGAATTATATGCCTGGGGTACACCACGTGAACCTTCCACCAAACATTAGCCCCCAGAGAGATCCAGCCTCCAAATGCTCACCCTCACCTACCGTCTACCTCCACCCAGCCTGGGGATCCTTTCTCCTGAGTTTGGAGGGAAACTCTCCTGAGTTCAGGCAGGGAAACACACACCCACTCAGCTCCACAGACATCTCCACTCACTGAGAATCTTGGCTGTCACTCATTCATGTCCCTCCTCCATTCGGCAAGTGTCTATGGAGGACCAAGTACTCTGCTATGGTGTGGGGATACAGCAGTGAACACGAATAGCAGCCCCTCCCATATGGGCTTCAATTCTAACTGGGACAGGGTTCCTCTCCTTTGGCTCTTTTGACATCTTGGGCACATAAACTTTGTTGAAGAGCGGGGCTTGTCCTGTGCATTGTGGGATGTTCAGTCCCATCTCTACCCTTTACCAATTAGATGCCAGTAGCAACTTCCCTTCTCCCAAAATGTCTCCAGACACTGCCAAATGTTCCCTGGAGGGCAAAACTGTTCCCAGTGGAGAATCACTGAGTTGAGAAGACACACACACACACACACACACACACACACACCTACCAATACAAACAGAAGATGACCTACTTTATTCCTTACAACATGACAACCCCAATATTAACCATTCTCCTCCCATATTACACATGAGGACACAGAGGCTACAAAATTTTTTTAAAAGATTTTATTTATTTATTTATTTATTCATGAGAGACACACAGAGAGAGGCAGAGATACAGGCAGAGGGAGAAAAAGGCTCCCTGTGGGCAGCCCAATATGGGACTTGATTCCAGGACCCCAGGATCATGCCCTGGGCCAAAGGCAGATGCGAACTACTGAGCCACCCAGGTGCCCTGAGACAGAAAAAAGTTTTTAGCAAGTAGCCACAGCTCTGAGTGGAGCAGCTGAGGTTTGAACCCTGGCAGTCTGACTCCACTCTGGCCTCTGTAACCTCCATGCACTCTGTAAACAGGGGCAAGTTGGCCTGAGCCTCAGCCCCAGGTCGCCAAGAAGCTGTCATAACCTCACGGGGAGGAAAGCAAGGAGAGGGTGGTCAAGAGAGATTTGCAATTCAAAGGTGAGGTTTTCAAATTAGGAGGCTGCCACCGGACAGAAGCCACAGAAGAAACCTGGCGCCAACTTTTGCTTCTCCTCCTGTTACAATTCATAACACTGTATTTCAGAGCCAATAAAACTCCATGGTGGACGAGAAAGCAAAATCACATTACTTTTTTAATGGTAAAACTATAAAGGTTTTCAAGAAAATGCATGTTTGCTGCTCTTCCTTCAGGTCCTTTAGGCCCATACTAGGTATGGAGGGACAGTTGGAGAAACGCTGATTTATAATAATAATGACAACAATCGTAGCAGCTAGTATTCATGAGCCCCTTCTCATGCAGTGACTGCCCTTTACTTGTGTTAACTCATTTAATTCTTGCAACAGCCCATTAAATATGAGCAGGTTTTTTGTATATCAATTATACCTCATTACACTGTAAAAATGAGGATTAAGCAATTGTGCAGTGCCCAACAGGTGTACATGTCTCATGATTGAATAATTGTAGTTATCTAACTATAAAATAAAATACTTTCTTTAAGATTTTTTTTATCTATTCATGAGAGACACTGAGAGAGGCAGAGACATAGGCAGAGGGAGAAGCAGGCTCCCTGTGGGGACCCCAATATGGGACTCGATCCCAGGGTCCTGAGCCAAAAGCAGACGCTCAACCAGTGAGCCACCCAGGTGCCCCAAAATATTCTTTTATATATATATATATAAAGCCCTGTGGGGTTGACTAAGGCAACTGGAGGGTCAGAGAGGAGAAGTGACTTTGCCTGAGGTCCCATAGTGCCATTGACCCACAGAGACAGGGCTAGTCAGGCTCTGAGCTCAGCAGGTGGCTATGGATGGAGACCATGGGGAGATGCCCAGAATTGAGCCAAGGGCAGTGATGGCAGCAGGCAATGGGCAGGGGGACCGTGGACCTGGTCCTTGATTCTCTCCTGCACCCAGGTGACTTAGGGACAGGTCAAAAAAGGCCGGAGGGAGATGCAAGCGGCTCCCGTGGTGGTGGGCAAAGATGTAACTAGAAAGTGGGTGGCACGTAGGGAGGATGAAGTGAACCCACCCTGGCCCTGAGGCACAGCCAAGGTAACTATGTTTCTCAAATTATGGACCTTGGACCACCTACACCAGTGCCACCTGAGGAGTCTGCTGAAACATATATACTTCCCATGCTAACTGAAATGACAAAGGACGCTTCACTTATTTATTAAAATAAGAAATCTAACAGAATCATGGGCTTTTGTTTTGTTCCCATTATATGCGGGAGAAGAAGAGAGCCCCACAGTCCTGCCCTCATGTGCCAGAGCATAGAAGTCTGTACGCTCTGGGTGAATGCAGATGCGCCCAGTTCTGCATGTTTCACCAGAAACATGGTTGGTCCAGATCCCAGGTTTCTCTCTTAAGGGTCCTTTCTGTAGGACACGGTGACAATCTTTGAAGTCTCGTGGCCTCCCCCTGCGTGTACTTGGCCTTCCCAGAATCCGGAAGCTCACCACCAGCAGAAGCTGGGAGGCTTAGTCTTGGGTCTCAGGGTGTCACCTTTGTGCGTACTGTTGTGCAGCAAATCACCAAGGCCAGCCCGCCTCAAAGGTGTGGGAAACGGGACCCCACCTGTCAGTGTGGGGGTGGCACACATTTATGGGGAAGAAAGGGATCGGTGGTCGGAGATTATCAGCCACTTTCCCACCCATCTCTGCATTGCACAGAAACCAAGGTTGATAGTCTCACGAATGAGCTCAATTTTACATCATCTCGAATCAGATTATTTTCAAAAGAAAGATCTTGCCCCCGCCGTAGCTATAGAAAAGAGGGGAATCACCTTCATTGGCTCCTGAGATACTTTTGTTAATGATGAACCCTTCAAATTGTGAGGGGGAGACCTGGATGTAAATAGTGTGATGAGCGATCAATGAGTAACTCTCAGCTCAACACAGAACCGGAGCAGGGAGGAAGGGATTTTCCTCATGGGCAGTGATGGAAGGCACAGATCTCATGGCTCTTCAGAGGCAGGCCTTCTGGCAACAGGGAATGGCCTCTCTCCGGGTGGGGCCCAGAAATTGGCATTTTGTAACTTTTCTCCAGGCAGTAAGTCTTCCCCTGCTAGTTAGAATGGCTCCCAGGCCTGGTTGATTAATATAAAGTGTAATATAAAGTGTAATGATGATATTGATCCTAACAAACATCTTGTCATTTACTCAGCACTTAGCAATCCACAAGGTACTTTTCACGTTTTCATAATTCCAGAACCTCCTCCGGTGTCTTTGCTCTGTGACACCAGATTGACCCTGGCCTTGCCTGTAGAGCTTCTCAAACTCACCAACCTGATTTTGTTTCTGAGATTCCCTCTCTAATGTGCCATCAAATTTTATTTAAAAACCTCCCCAGTGCCTCCTGCTCCACCTTAAAGCTCACCGTGATTTAAATGCGGGGGGAAAAGGAGATCATCCCCCATGAGACACCCCTGCCCCCACCTTGGCCAGCTAAGAAAAACCAGTGAGAGATTTGGTGGGTAGCAGAGAGCTTAGAGTGAACCCTGGTCGTGGACTCGGAAAGTTTGGGAACTCGGCCCAACCAGCTAACACAGGTGTGGCCCGGGCAAAGCCCTTCTCCTCTCTGGACTTTGGTGTCTCCAACTGTAACATGAGGATGCCAACTACCATGAGTGGCTTTACAGGTGCTTTGGAGGGGCTTTGAAGATCCTAGGGGTGCATGGTGTGTAAGGTGGGGAGGGGGCCCTGGTGATGAGGGGCCCCAGGTGACTCTCCCTACCCCTCCACCAGAATGGCTTGTCTTGTTTACAAGTCAAATTTCCACCTAAAACTGTGTGTGCGGGGTGGTGTTTTTCACTAACAACAATAAAGGTTTCTCCTGGGCTACATGACCTCTAGTTTCCCTGTCTGTCCTCACATTTCAATGTGATGCCAATAATTTCCAACAGTCCAGCAGTAAGCCCGTTCCAGGCATGGGTCCTAGCACTTCCCACCCATTATTATTACTGAATTCTTTCTGTTTATAGACGTGAAGTCAGTGAGCCTCACTAAGATAAAGTGCTTTGCAGCTAGTTCAGCAAGAAGAACCCGGATTTGCTCAGGGTAAACTGGTGCCGCAGACCTCTGCCTTGACCAGGACACAGCACTACCGTCCGGCTCATCTGGCCTCTGGCCCAGGTTAGGACACACACTCAGGTGTCCAGAGATCCCAGCCACGGCTCCTCCCACTCTCCCCTGCCCTGGAGCAGTTTAAATAGTTCCAGGGGTTTCCAGGCCCTCCCTTGGGTGGGACTCGGGGTGGGAGGGTGACAGGAACTTGCAAAGAGGCTGTGCATGAGGGTGCGGCCAAGTCTCAGGGCTTGAGTCAAGGCCCCACGGCAGGGCCGTGGGACAGGGACAGGCTCCTGTCTGCCCACTCAACACACTTAGCGAGGTGCTGTTATGTGCCAGGCACTATTCTAGGGCTGAGGATACATCAAAGGATGACACAGACCCATATGCCTACCTTCCTAGGGCCTGTATTCTAAAAAGGACACTCAGGCCATCAACAAGACAAACATGGCAGGCAAGAAATACTATATGGATTATTCAATAATGTTAAAAGTGAAGCAGAAAGGGGGAACAGGGAGTGATGAGATGAAGGGCAGAAAGCTGGTCATTTTAGATAAGGTGGGCAGAGAAGGCTTCTTAGGGGAGGTGATGCTGGCAGTAAAAACCCCTGGAGGGGAGGGTCCATTTCCCCTCATGTCCACTAGATGGCAGCACCCGCCCGTCCGTGGGCATCATGGGGGCCCTCTGCCCAGCCCTGAGGGAGGATCTCCAGAGAAGCTTGCTTAAGTCTGACCAGGGGCCCCCGCTGGGGAAACCGGGGCTGCTCAGCCCATCTACAAATTTTGATGTTTAGAAGCAAACATCCTACAAAACAGGAATCCTACAAAACAATGCATGAACCATCAATGGGATGGGAGTACGCTCTGTTTCTTGATCTGGGTGCAGGATAGATAGCTGTTTGCTCACTTGGTAAAAATCCACTAAATTATGATCTGTGGGGGACCCTGGGTGGCTCAGTCAGTTAAGCATCTGCCTTTGGCTCAGGCCGTGATCCCAGGGTCCTGGGATCGAGTCGGGCATCTGGCTTCCTGCTTGGCCCCTCCATCTGGCTTCTCCCTCTGCCCCTCCACCCCTCCCTGTTCACTCTCTCTTGTGCGGTCTCTCAAATAAATAAAATATTAAAATAAATAGTTACAATCTGCCCATTTACCACCCTGAGGTTACCCCTTCAATAAGAAGTTAAACATGATAAGCATTTCCTTTTCATTTAAATCATCATTTTCTTTTCATCCAAATCATAATTTTCATTATTTTGTGCACCTCTTGCTGATTAGAGCTCTTTCTTAAAGGTTATCAAATACGTTAGAACAGATAAAATGCTCAGAACCATGCGTGACATGTAGGAAGCACTTTGTAAATGTTAACCCCACTTCCTGTCGCACAAGCCATGAGGCATTGTCTGTGATATCCAGTCGTGCTTCTTCACAGTGGAGGACGAACTTAGAGAAAGTTGCCAATCTAATCGGCAAAATCCTAGAATTTTAGGATTTCCCCCAACCTTTCCCAGATAACTTGCCCATACCTATTTCAATAGTTCTAAAGGCAAAGTACTTTTATGGGTCTTTCCAAAGTACTCACCTTAGTGTCCACAGAACTAATTCTCCCTCATACTTCTATTTCATTAGTTGACATATTAATTAAAGTATATAATGCAATAAGGAGATCAACTGTCATAAAAAGATTTGGATACAGGAGCGCCTAGGTGGCATAGTTAGTTAAGTGTCTGACTCTTGGTTTTGGCTCAAGTCATGCTCTCAGGGTCATGAGATCGAGCCCCACCTCGGGCTCCGTGCTCAGTGTAGAGTCTGCTTGAGACTCTATCCCTCTGCCCTTCCCCACTTCTCTTTCTCTCTCAAATAAATAAATAAATCTTAAAAAAAAAAAAGATTTGGAGACAAACCTAACTCACCCTAAGTGAGTATACAACTCAATTGGAAGAGGAGGGAAGACTGAGGTCAAGTAGAGAGGGGGCTGCTGACCATGAGGCTTCAACCGGCAGCAAGAGCTTCAGAAGGAGTGGAGAGCCTGGGCCCATCTGGAAAGTTAGTTCAGTGGAGGTTGAGTCAGAGAACTACGACTATACCCTTAGGTCTTACAGTCACCAAGATCGATTCTTTTTTTTTTTTTTTTTGAGATTTTTATTTGAGAAGGAGAGAGAATGAGAATTCAGGGGGAGGGAGAAGCAGATTCCCCGTTGAGCAGGGACCCCAATGCAGGGCTGGATCCCAGGACACTGGGATCATAATCTGAGCTAAAGGCAGACGTTCAACCGACTGAGCCATTCAGGTGCCCCCAAGTTCGATTCTTACACAATTACTAAGGAGTGGGTGTACCCATCGAGCATTACTGGAAGTATTTGGTCAGGCAGGCTGCCTTGGCGAGCTGGGACTAATAATCACAGCCGTTTACTGGGTACTCGATCCCATGCAAGGTGCCTCACATACCCTGATGGTAACCCTACAAGGGCTAGATTTCATTTAGCATTTGAATCTGTTCATCTTGATGCATAACAAACACTTATGAACCAATTTTAATTTACTTTATAATTCTGTGATTGGCACTTCGTGGGGGCTCAGCTGGGTCACTCTAGATTCAGCTGGTCTTGGTCATTATTTGTGATGAGCTCTGCTTCTGGGAATTGCCTAGCTGCAGGCTGGGGCTGCAGAGACACCTGAGCCACTTGGTCTTTCACCCTCCCTCAGACTAGCCTGAATCTCTCCACATGGGTGCTGGGCAGGGTCCTATGATAGAAAGAGGAAGCCTCCGAGGTCTTTTCAAATCAAAGCTTCAAATTGGCACAATGGCATTTCCACTACAGTCTATCAGCCAGATTGAGTCATGAAGCCAGCCCAGATTAAAGAGTGAAGCAGGGGATCCCTGGGTGGCTCAGCAGTTTGGCACCTGCCTTTAGCCCAGGGTGTGTTCCTGGAGTCTGGGGATCAAGTCCCACATCGGGCTCCCAGCATGGAGCCTGCTTCTCCCTCTGCCTATGTCTCTGCCTCTCTCTCTCTCTCTCTGAGTCACTCATGAATAAATAAAATCTTTAAAAAATAAAAAATAAAGAGTGAAGCAATAGACCGTCACCTTTTTGCAAAGTCATATTGCAAAGGGATATGGACCCAGGTGAGGGACGAGGGGGGAATAATTGCAATCATTTTTGCAAACAATATACCTCAGTCTTGATACATGAAGAAACTAAAGCTCAAGCAGGTTAAGCTACTAATCTACCCAGAGTCTCTCAGCTAATAAGCAACAGAACTAGAACATCACGTACCTGGAGGACTTCAAAATATGCTCTTTTCACTAGGCTAAGTGGCTTAATTAAGAAATTAAAGGATCTGGTGCAAATGATTGTTTTAATTCTTAAATGAACATTGGTTGAGCATCCTGTATTATTTATACAGCACTAGGCTTCAGGTCATCCTCATGAAGTAGACATGGTCATCCCCATTTTATAGGTAAGGAAATTAAGACTCAAAAAAATTAGTTACTTGTCAATGGGTCATGCAGCCTAGTGCACGTAAAGACAGGGGTTTGAACCTATTTCTTCTGATTTCAGGCCCACTATTCTTGCGGTCACATAAAAGACTACTCATCTGGGGCTTATGAACTTCTAGAAGGTGTCACATGGTCCTTGAACAATTTAGATTTACATACAAAATTTAAAAAATTTTGCATTCAAGCATTTCTTTCTTTCTTTCTTTCTTTCTTTCTTTCTTTCTTCTTCTTCTTCTTCTTCTTCTTCTTCTTCTTCTTCTTCTTCTTCTTCTTCTTTTTATTTATTTATTTTTTGGAGGGAGACTAGGAGCCTTGGGGGGAGGGGTAAGAGCAGAGGAGGAGGAGGAAGAGCAGAGGGAGAGAGAGAATCTCAAGCAGGCTCAATGCCCAGCTCAGAGGCCCACGTGGGGCTCGATCTCACCACCCTGAGATCATGACCTGAGCCAAAATCAAGAGTCAGATGCTTAAGTGACTGAACCACCCAGGTGCCCTTCAAGACTTTTTCTGAAAAAAAAAAAAAAAAAAAGGAAAATAGCTTGAATTAGATTCTCAGAGGGATCTATGTCCCCCCACAAAGTTAAGCACCGCATCTCTAAACAAGTACTGTAGTTCCTCCCAACCAGACAGGCGAAACCCTTTAAACAAAGTCCTATAATCTTTGCATATTCTAGAAACGTGGAGAGAAAGGGAGACTTTGGGCTAAGTCCAAGAATGATGGGCTGAAATTAAGGAGTTCTGAGAACTGGAACGTGTCACTTCATCTCGTGTTGAGATGGTATCAGGGGTGTGAACACACACTGGGTTGTTGGAAATGACCTGTCGGGCAGGTGGTCACTAGCGGTGTTCAGTAAGCATGCTGCAATTTCTTCAAACTCTAGAATATTTTTCTACCTTTTACAGACTTGGATTTCTGTATCAGGGGATCTCAGATCCAGCTCCTTCATTCCTTCTGCCTTAAGATGTGCTCAGAGCCAGAGTGGGGGTCTTGGGGGTGGGCCCTGCTCCCGAGCCTCAACTGAGCTCCTGACCTTCTCACCTAACTTCCAGCCAGCTCTGTGGGGTCTTCATCACCCTGCAGCGGGGCCCTAGGTCTCCACCCGCTTCTCCCAGGCAGCTTCCTCCTGCACATCCTGCCTCCAACAGGGCCAGAGGCTGGGGAGCCTCCAGTTAGCAGCGATCTAGCTAACCACAATTCAATAAATTGAGAGTTTAACCACAGAGAGCTGAAACATGGGACCAGCAGAGAAAGGGCCTTGCCTGCCGTACAGCCTTCTCCTCATGCCGTCAACAACTTTAGCCAATCATATGACTACACATGTCCTAGAGAAGCTTAGCATCCTTCTCCTGGATGCCTGCTCTGGCAACTTCTCTGGCCCACCAGGCTCCCCCTTTGTCCCTCTCCAATCCGCTCTCATTACTGCAGGCAGAGGGATCTTTTCAAAACACAGATCTCATCATATCACGCTCCTGTGCCTAGAAACACCCAATGGCCTTCCAGTATGGCCTACTAGCCGAGGTCTGGCCCCTGCCTCTGCTTTCAGGCTCATCTCAGAGTTTCTCCCAGGTGTGCACTGGACCTGGCTCCTACCACTTACAGAGCCAACTGGGAAATATTCAGGAATGTGGCGGCAGCTGGAAATTCACTGTAGTGGGATTATTTGCACCAGAGACATCAACAAATGCTGAAAATCAAATTTTCCCCCGGACTACTGGTTGACTAGCACATTGTGGTTCCAGGCCTATGTGGTTCCTCCAGGAGGTCTTCGCACATCCTGCCCCTCTGCCTGGAACACTCTTCCTCCTTTGCTGAGTTAACTTTACTCTTTTAGACCTCAGTCTAATTGCATTGTTACTTCCTCTGGGAAGGCTTCCTTGGTGTCTCAGAACAAATCAAATCCCAACCTTGAACCTGTCCTTCTGAACTTGTTATCACACTTGTAACTTCGCATGTACTCGTCTGATGAATGATATTCCTCACTACCATTGCCTCATTGGCCCACACAGTGCCTGGTACATGGTAGAAACTCAAAATATTTGTTGGATTAATGAATCAGAGAGATAGACAGAAATCTAAAGCTTTGGCATCTGTGGCAGAGACTACTATTACTCATGTTTCATTTCTCCCCAGTCTCTTCTGTTGTTAGCTTTGTCATGTCACCAAATCCCCGCCAGTGTAATGGGGTGAGAACTATCTACTGTTTCCAGCCATGACCTCCAAAATGGCACAAGTGGTCTTTAGTGCTCTCTCTTTTCTCCATCTGCATGGCGGCAGGAAGCAAAAGCCCAAATTCCTGAGTCACTGATTGGAGATGAGCTGCCTGTTTGAGACATCTGGCCCTCCTTGAGCTATGATAGGAGCAAGGTGTACTTTTATTGTGTTAATCCCTGAGGTTTTAGGGTTATCTCTTACTACAGCAGGACTGCATCTACCCTGGCCTAAAAGGCCTCAGTGCTGTCATTAACTCCTTCTGCCCTTTGGCAAGTCACAATCTCTCTGGGCCTCAGTTTCCCTCTTGGTCAGTTGAAAGGCTCCTACAAGATGATGTCTGAGATCTTTCCAATGTTAAAATTTGGTCGTTCTGCTTGTTTATTTTCCTCTCTCCTGCCTAGTGCTACATGCAGACACAATAAATGTTTGCGGATAAGAGAACCTCCAATATTTGAAATCCTTACCCCCAGGTAAAAGCATTTTAATACCTTAGAAATTCAGAGTGGTTGCTCAGAATATTTAATCACCCAACAAGTAAAATATCCATCAAAATAACAATGCTGACATTTTATCCAGAGGTCAGAAAATCTTCTGAGATCTACCCCTCAGCCTTCCAGAAGCTCCCCCAAGCATCATGCTCTGTTCTTGGCAGTCTGAGGGCCCCAGATTTTTTTTTAATGATTTGCAGGCTCTTCCTTAGATGTCCCAATTGTTCCACTGTCTGTCATCTGCCTTTCTCAATAGAGATGGTCCCATTTTTCAAAGGAATCCACTAATGCCTTTTCTTAGAAAGTTGTCATCAAAGGCTACTGCCTGGATAGCAAGAAGCCAGAGTCGCATCCTTGATGGGATGTAGCAAAGGTGACGCAGAGTTCTGATAACTGGATTTCAAATCCCCTGAGGTTTATCCTCGCCCTATGGGTTCACTGTGTGTGAAAGAGGCAAAAGAGAAGCAGCTCTTCTAGGGCTGGGGTCCCTCTGCCTGTTAAAAATGAAGGTCACTGCAGCTGCTGTCATCCCAGTAACCATAGTAACGATGAACCACATGGCAGGTGTATGATCTCCATCAGACAATGTCTAAAATTAAGTGCTCATCCTTCCCTTTGCCCCCACCCCAGATCCTGCTAGGGAGTGTTAAGGGCCTCCCAGGAGAGCAGCTCAGGCATGGGAGATCTGGACTGATAGCATTAATTAAACCTCTTAGTTCCCCAGAACATTTTGCATTGCCAGGCCCAGGAGCCAAGAAAACCTCCAAGGGAAACTCTTAGGAAAGAGAATGCTAGTCTACCACCAGGGACGGAGGCACTTCAGCTCCACAGCTGACAGCAAATGTTGCTCAGTGGGAAAATGTGCGTGGCATACAGCAGGCACATAATAAATATTTGTGGAAGAGTCAGTTTAATGAAATGGAGCTCACTTAGCAAACGGGATTCCTTCCAAACCACTGGAAGTCCTGCATGAGATGATCAGGTGAGTCATTCACCCTTTCAACAGTTACTGAGTACCTCCTGTATGCACCCATAGGTGATGGTATGAAGGCTCTAAAGACGGTAGCTTGATGAATGAATCCCAAGTTCCTTGGGGCTCAAGAGAGCGTTGGAAAGTGTGGAGAGGGGAATCTGAAGGGATGGGCAGGGACCACTTCACAAAGGGTTTTGGATTTAACTGGGGGCTCTTGGTGTTAATCACTGGAGACACTTTGAAGGCTTTTATGCATGGGAGTGACAGGATCAGCTTCGCATTTCAGAAACATCCTTTGTAACGCCCTGTAGGGAGAGGATTAGGGGGAAATGATTGCTTGACCAATGAAACAAAGTTCTAGAGCTTCTGAAGTCAGGTCTTAGGAGAACTGGCAGCTCCTGCTTCCTTCTTCTTGGAACCTGGCTGCCATGCAGCTCCAACAGCATGGAGGAGAACCACGGTGCACTGGTTGACAGGCAGCTGTGCCCCCAGAAGGAGCCAGCATCACCTGCCCACCGTGTGGTGTGCCATCTTGCATGTCCCAGCCCAGTCCAGCCCAGTCCCAGGACACCACACTGGCAACAGGAAAAATGCCCAGCTGAGCCCAGTCCACGCACAAGATCATGAAAAGCAACAAAATGATTGTTCTAAGCCACTAAGTCATGGGTGGTTTGTTATGCAGGAGTAGTTAAGGTTCCCTTAACACAGAAGGGAGCGCAGAAGGTCTGGCAGGAGCCACCCTAGATTTAGGAGCCACTGGCTTCATGGGAATTCCAAAGCCCCCTTGTGGATGAAATTGTCTGCTTGCCTGTCTTGCACGGGCCCTGCAGACCTAGAGCACAGCAGACACCCCAAATGCCTGCTGAATTATTATTAGTTTTTTAAAGATTTTATTATTTATTTATTTATTTATTTATTTATTTATTTATTTATTCATGAGAGACACACACAGAGAGAGGCAGAGACCCAGGCAGAGGGAGAAGTAGGCTTCATGCAGGGAGCCTGATGTGGGACTCGATCCCAGGACCCCGGGATCATGACCTAGGCCAAAGGCAGGCGCTAAACTGCTGGGCCACCCAGGGATCCCTGCCTGCTGAATTAAATGAAACACTCCACACAACACAACACAGGGAAAACCACTGTTTTCTGATCTAAGTCTCCTCATGCCTGGAATTCTAACTTCCCCTCATTCTACACATGCTTCTTCGATCTCCCCCTCTCTGAATCAAGTGTGAATCCCTAGCCGCTGCGTGTGTTCCTCTTCGTTCTTCTAAGACAAGTTCTTTCTCTGAGTGTGAGGCATGGACTTGGAATCTGCCAACCTGAATCTGAGCTCAGGATGACTGGATTTTCCTAGCCACCCAGCATCTCCTACCAGCCCAGCTTCCTCATGTGTAAACAGACACCTGGGTGGCTCAGTGGTTGCGTGTCTGCCTTGGGCTGAAGGTGTGATCCTGGGGTCCTGAGATAGAGTCTCCCATTCTGCTCCCTGCTTCTCCCTCTGCCTATGTCTCTGCCTTTCTCGGTGTGTCTCTCATGAATAAATAAAATCATTAAAAAAAAAAAAAAGCCCACGGAGACCCACAGATCAAATGAGGCCATGAAGCATGCTAAAGGAGGTGCAGAATGGGCACAGTGACCCTCGCCAGGCGGTGGGCACAGTCTCGACCCAGACAGCAATTCCCTTCCCCCTGTCGCCTGCCCCCCTCCCCCGCCCCCCCAGCAGAGCAGACAGAGGGCAAGTTCTAGAGATGGGAAATCTCCAGCTTTGTGTGTTTGAAAATCTCCCGGGGGCCCCAACTGTCCAGCCTCCTGGGCCAGAGAAGCCGCCACAGGAAGGGCCACGAGTCTGGTGGAGGGACCCCTGGGCAGAGCGGAGAGCCGCAGGCTCGGGTGGGGGCCCCGGTTGGCCCGCTCCTCGGGGGACCTCGGCCAGCTCCTGCCCCTCTGGGGGCCCCGTGTCCGCGCGCAGGAAGCGGGAAGGACGGCCCGAGGCGCCCCTGAGCTCGCACCCATCTCGACGGGGGCTGCGGTCGGGGTGGGGGTCTGGTCACGTGTCGGAGGGAGGGGTGCGGCTGACGTGGAGCTGAGAGCCGGCCTCCTCTGACGTCCTCGAGCCGCCCTCCCCGCCCCCCCCCCAGGCGGCGGGAGAGCAGCCGGCGCCCCATCCCCGGAGCTGCGGCGGCGGACGGCCCGCGCGGGGAGCGCGCACCATGGTGCTGTCGGTGCCCGTGATCGCGCTGGGCGCCACCCTGGGCACGGCCACCAGCATCCTCGCGCTGTGCGGGGTCACCTGCCTGTGCCGGCACATGCACCCCAAGAAGGGGCTGCTGCAGCGGGACCGGGACCCCGATCCGGAGAAGGCGAGGCCCGGCGTGCTCCGGGCCGCCCAACAGGTGAGCGGGCGCGGCCCCGGCCTCCCGGCGCGAGGGGTCCGCGGGGGGGTCCGCGGGGGGGGGTCCGCGGGGCTGCAGGGCCCGACCCGGTGCCGACAGCCGCCCCCTTCTCTGCGCCGCCGAGCGAGGCGGGGAGGAGGGCGGAGAACCGGCGCGAGGACCCGCGACCCGCCGAGGGGTCCGCAAGGCGGGGTGGGGGGAGGATGGGGGCGCGAGAGGACGGGGTCAGCCAGCACTAAGGGGGAGGGGGGCGAACGGGAAAGGGGGCTTGGGCCGGAACCGGGGCTGCAGGGGGAGTTGAGCCGCTGGGAGGGAAGGGGGGAGCTTGCAGAATTGGGGGGAGAGAGATGGAGCGGGAGAGAGAAGTTGGGGGGGTCTGATGTGGGGAAAGCACTGAGCCGAGGAGGAAACGAGAGGGGAGGTGGTTGCTGCTCCAGTGGGAGCTGGAGATGGGGCAGCTGGGCAGCAGGGCGGAGAGAGCCTGGGGTCTGGGGGGAGGCTGGTGGATCTGGGGGAGCCTGAGGACCTGCGCCCCCTCCCAGCCCTCAGTTCTCTGCAGCCAGAGGGGCTTGCTGTGGTCTCCCCTAGGATATTTCTGAAGATACCCCTAGGAGAGCTTTTAACCAACCCCCATTGGCTAGTACCCAGCGCCCCTTGGGGCAGGAAATGGGTGGTGTCCCCATTGTACAGTGCGGCAGAAGGGGTCTAGGGAAGACCCCTTTGGAAGGAGCCCCCTTACACAGGACACGTTCCTGAGGTGGGGAGTGCAGAATGGCCCGTGGGGACCCGGAGGAAGAGTCTTGCCGGGGTGTTTGAGGAAGGCTGGCCCTGCTGACTTAACACTTTCCGAGGCTCCGCTAGATCCCTTGTGGAGCTCGTAGGTCTGGAAGAGGCACAAAAAAATGCTGTGATTCCACCTTCCTTTTTCCAATCAATTATTCAAAAGCTCTGAGACTCAGTGCTTGGGGCCTCTGTCAGTCACCGGGTAGTGAAAGGGGAAGGAAATGGCTGCTGTCCTTGAGGCACTTACAATCCCAGAAAAGTGACATTGACACTGGCAGGAATAGGAGCCAGCGAGGCATCGGGCCACGGGACCCTTCTAGAACCATCTGAGGTGGGAACGGTGGGCTCTCCACCCGCAGGGGGTTGAGGGCATGGATGAGCCCTTCAGAAGTGGTAGCCTGCTGCCTCCCACCCTTCTCTCCCACCCAGCATTAGGGGAGGGCCATGGTGCCCTTCACAGAGATGGCTCCTCAGGCTTTAAGGGAAGGCCATTGTGCCTTTCACAGAGGTGGCTCTTCAGGCACTGTCCCCGTCCCCTTCCCAGAGAGAAGCGCTGGGGAAGGAGTTGGTGTGAATGACCTCTGGAATCCCTTCCAGCTATGTTTTATTGATGACCAGTAGCCCACACAAGGGCCAATAATTTGTTAAGGACACCCCAGCTCTTGTCTCTTCTCGGCTCAAGCCCCCTCCCCCAACTCCTCGATGAGCTCGGAACAAGTCCTAGCTAACCGTTACATGGCATGCCCTTACGTCAGCCACCATAAGTGCTTTATTCCTAATGCACTTAGCAAGCCAATGAAGGACATGTGTGATGATCCTTAATTAAAGATGAGGAAGCTAAGGTTCAGAGAGGGTAAGTGACTTGCCCAAGGCCACACAGCTAGAGAAGTTTTAGAGCTGGCTGGATTCTAGCCAAGCTGGTCTGCTTCTGGAATCCGTGCTGTTAACCACTCCACTCGCTCACGTGCTTGATCTGGCAGGTGTCTACCGCTCCAGCCCAGCTCATGCCCTTTGTCCAATCACCTGAAATCTCACCTTCTGCGCATTCACAATCCTTCATAAAGACGACCTCGTCCCCCCAGCTTTCATGGCCATTTTCCTCTGGTTTTTCACACAGATGTCTTCTTCTCATCCTTAAGCCTCTTTCTGTTTAAATTTCCCCTTCTCCAGAAGATTTTGTCTCCCGCCATATGGAACAAAGTACCTCCTCCTCTATTGTCCTTCCAGTTCTTTCATAGTACTCGTTATAACTGCTTGTGATCCTTTGTGTCCACTTGTATGCTATGTATTTCCAGCATCTCCTCAATGTCTGGAACCTAGCAGGTGTCTAATAAGAAACTGTTGACAAGTAAAGGCATCCCCATGTCCACTTGGGATCATTGCCGGAGTCACTTCTCCCCATGTGAGTGCACGCACCACGCCTTTGTAACACTGTACTGCTAGCTCACTAGGGCCACGGTAAACATTTGCGGATACGTGAGGCCCCATCCTTCACATTCCCTCATCTGGTTCCCTCAGTGACAAGGATTTGGGCAACCCGGGCTGAATCTGTGGGCCCGTATGTGGTGTAGGGGAGATCTCACCATACTGGTTTGGCTGCCATTGTGCTCAGACTGATTCAGCCACTGACCCAGAAAGAGTAAACTGTGAAAAGCCAACACAATTACCATTTCAAAATAAGTAAAGGAGGTGGTGTTAGGGGTGGCAGATGAGGGCAGGGTGATGGAAGGGACACATGCTGACAATGAAGGGAGGAGTCAGGGAAGGCTTTTGGAAGGTGTTCCTGGAAGGAAGGGCATTGGGCTTGGGAACTGGATTCCAGACTCCCATACACTGAGAACCGCATGTCCGTAGGATGCAGGGGGACCACCCGGGTCTCTATAAGTTACTGGTTGCAGTTCCTGGAAAAATTCCTTGGCTATTCAGGTCTCATATGGTTGGATGAGGTTGTTGAAGTTTCAGTGCTTTTGAGAAGAGCTTGGAAGTTGCCCTGGGGTTTCTTAACCTGAGGTCCAAAGACTTCCCTATGGGGTCTGCAGATAGAATTTAAGAGGTCCGTGATCTTGGATAGGACAAAGTGACGCCTCTGTTTTCACTAACTTCTAGCTGAATCTTAGCATTGCCTATGAGGAGGAGTATCAACAAGGCAACCACAGGAGTGTTAACAATATCTGTGACTCGGTCCCCAAGGGAAATCACAGGTAGTTTTGAGGCAACTACAGCTGTCGTGGATACTCCACAGGATCGTTTATGTTCATCGCCAGTTCTCGATCATTGCTGCTTATTAAATCTCCTGCCAGATCCTGTTAGTGAACGAATGGATGAAGAGGCACACATAGAGCCATTTCACAAGCTGATTTTATTAGATGTTCCTCTGTAGTCCGATGTCTTTGATTTGCAAACATTCTGAGGATGTGTCCAGAGGGCTTCTCTGGAGAGCTAAAAGAATTCGTGGAACAAAAAGAACCCAGAATCTCTGCTAAGCGGGAGGACGGCGAGGGCAGGAGCTGTCCGTCATCCATCACCTTTCATGTCTCCGTGCTGGCTTCAATTCATAGTTTGTCTTTGCCTTGCCAAAATACACTCTCTGGACCCTTCATCCTGCCTTCCTGGACAATCCATCGCCCTCACCCAGGTGCCATCCTTTAGGGGGGAACACAAGGACTCAGTTTCCCTACAGTCCACTCATGGTCTGGCAGGATCGCCTAGGGCCTCATTCACTGCTCTCATCCCAGCTTTCAAAGCTTGGTGATTATGCAGTGACCAGGGAGCCTGAGTGAGGAAACAGGGCAGAGAGCAGCAGGATGGGTGTGCACGCACATGCATGTGAGCATCTTCCCTTTACCACTGCTTCAGAATCGACTATTGAAAGGTAGCCAAGCCCCCTTGGTTCCTTCCGCCTCAATTTCCTTTTCTGCACAGGCTTCCACTCACCTTATTCCTGAGGCCCTTCAGAAGAAGCCCTGTTTTTGGCTAACTGAAGTAATAAAGAGTGAGCATGGAGAACTGCTCTTTCCCACTGCTCAGACCCCCTGACACCCATCACTCAGCAAGAGTCTTGTTTCCAGAAAGCTTTGGTTTTAATGTCTGATTTTTCTCCCCGCACGGTGCTTACCTTGTTGTACTCTCAAAGTGAATCTTCTTGAATGTGTCTCAGAGGTCCCCAGGGTGACCCTGGTGCTGTCCCCTTGCAGCTAACGTGTGGTCAGAGGCTTTAGCCAAGTTGCTTGGACCCTCGGCAGGGGTTCCATGCCTCTTCTCTCCATGTCCCCCGGGTCCTCACTGCCATTCACCACCAAACTATACAGTCCTATTCTCCCTCCAGTAGAGTGGGTTTCCATGGAACGCTGTCAGTCTGTTTGGGCTGTGATAACAAAATGCAGACTGGGCAACAAAAATGGACTTCTTACAGTTCTAGAGACTGGAAAGTCCCAAAACCAAGGTTCCAGCAGATTCAGTGTCCGGCAAGAGCCCATTCATAGACTTTGCCGTATCCCCCCTTATCTCCCCCTTCACCTGGGGGGAAGGGGCCAGGGAGCTGGCTGTGGCCACTTGTCTAAGGGCACAAGTTCCATTTATGAGGGCTCTACCTTCGGGACCTGACCATCTCCCAGAGGCCCACCTGCTAGTAGTATCTCCTTGGGAGCTAAATTTCAACAGATGAATTTGGGGAGGGACACGGACATTCAGACTTTAGCAAACATGAAAAAATTAATTCTAGGTTTTTATTGATAATGTCAACAAGTGTTGAGTTTGTATCCAATAATAAAGATAGAAATCTCTCCCCCAAAATCAGGGAGTGCATTTTTCATCATTCTTGTGTCCCTGACAATATCTAGTGTGATGCTGGGCCCGTGACAACCCTCGAATATACATTGTGAATGAAGTTGTCACATTGTGACATACGCTGAGGAAGAGCAAAGGCACAAAGAAGGGCAGAGCAGGAAGGTTTTATCTCCACCAGATTTGAAGTTAAGCCCAGTTTATGTTCGGTCTTGCCACTGGGAGCAGGCGATGGCCTGGTGGTGGTAGGACAGCTTCTGCAATTTTGTTCACATTCCGCTTCTTGATGGGGATGGGATGCTAGTCACCCGAGCATGTTGTTCACTTTGTGAAAGAAAATTCACCCAGCTCCACATTTATGATTTGTACACTTTTCTCGAAATAGTTACCATTAAAATTTTTCGTGCTGTGATAGGTTTGTAAACATTAACTTAGTATCAAATCACTATTTTTTCTCCCCAGAAGGACTTCTGGGCTATAATCAAGAGACATGGCCCTCTTTGTGTGTAAGTGTAAGTGTGTGTATGAGTGTGTATGAGTGTGTGTGTGCATGCGTGTGTGTGTGTGTGTGTGTGTGTGTGTGTGAAATCCATCACATACAACCTCCCTGGCCTTGTCTGTTCTCTTGCTGCTCCTCCTGGGGCCCCCTCCGTTTTGGGAATTGGGCCTCGAGACCATCAGCGTGGCCCTCCCACCTTGTTTCTCTCTTCCTTGGACCCCTGGAGCCACATTGTCTCCAATCACACGTCTGAATTCAGACTTACCAGAGTGTGGATGGATCAGAGCCCATTTGCTGCATTTCATTAGCTAATAAGTTCCTTTGTTAAGGGGGTCCCTGGGTGGCTCAGCGGTTTAGCGCCTGCCTTTGGCCCAGGGCGTGATCCTGGAGTCCCGGGATCGAGTCCCACTTCAGGCTCCTGGCATGGAGCCTGCTTCTCCCTCCTCCTGTGTCTCTGCCTCTCTCTCTCTCTCTCTCTCTCTCTCTCTGTCTATGATAAATAAATAAATAAATCTTAAAAAAAAAAGTTCCTTTGTTAAGAGTCAGTGAGATGCAGCAACGAAGAGGTAGGCATGTGCTCTTCCCGTTGAGTGAGGAGACAATGAAGCCAGCAATCGCCATGAAGCACGTTACGATGGGGCAGGTGCAGGGGACATGGAAACCCTTCCGAGGGGGCATCCCCACCTTCAGCTCAAAGGACTTTCTCCTGTTCTGGCTGGGCTGCTCTGCCAAGGTCTCCTCTGCTCCCCCGTGGTCACAGGAGGCCCCATGAACTGTTAACCCCACTCCTGGAGCCGATGCGACTCTGAGCTGCTCTAAGGACTGCCCTCTGTGGATTCTTACCCTTTTATTTTTTTATTCTATTTTATTTTTATAATTGACACTTATGTTTATTGAAACTGCGCTCACCCCAAGCATAGATACCATGTGTCCCCATAGAGCACTATTACCATTCCATGGGTCATATTCCCTATGCTGTACCTTTCACCCTGTGACTTTTTTTTTTTTATTGGAGTTCAATTTGCCAACATATAGCATAACACCCAGTGCTCATCCCATCAAGTGCCCCCCTCAGTGCCCGATTCTTACCCTTTTAAAGGATTAATTTCTCAGCTGATCCCCTAGCTGGCAAAGTCTCCTGTTCATATTAACAAACAGACAAAAAACAAGCATTTCCATAGAGTAAAAGATGACAGTGATAGTGTAACTAACTTCTGTGGGCTTCTATATGTGTGCCAGGCTGTCTCTAACCATACTAATTTTATCTTCACGATAGCCCTATGAAATATGGGGAATTATTATTTCCATCTTACATATGGGAAAAGTAAAACACAGCGCACTGAAGCAATGTTTTGTGGCAGAGCTGGGAATCAAATTTAGGAAGTCTGGCTCCTGATCCCACACTTTTGACCAGGAGGCTGGAGGTTAGCAGAGAAAAGCTACTAAAAATGACACTTGAACCACTTTGTTTCCCCAGATAATGGCATCAAAGTGTCAAAAGTAGGCTTTTTTTTTTTTTTTTTTTTGCAGGTCAGCTTCAGAAACCTTTCCCAAAGCCTGAGATGGCTTTGTAGCCTCTTATGTCCATGACGCTTCAGTCACTGGGTGCAGCCAGGGCCCTCCGGGGAGATTGACATGGTAAACATGTTTGGGCTGGTTGCTTAGCAACATGGAAGACAGTATGAATTTTTCATCAAAAAATTAGCATAGATTATTTCAGAGAGATGAGCACACACCCGCCAGAAACACCAGGCCCTTCCAAATACAATGTGGACGCTAAGTCTGTGTCCACGATCCCTTCCCAGCCGTAGATCCCAGACCCAGCACATCTCCTTCCCTTGCTCGTTTCTCCTCTGATGGAGATTGTAGATAATTCAGGGGCCCGGCTCTTCTCTTCACGAGACTGACAGTTCACGGCACCTCGTGTTAACATCATGAGAAAAAAAATCACTGCATCTTTAGACATTTTCAGATTTTCAGATGCTGGCCCCGGTTCCCAGCAAGTACCTGGGGTGCAAGAAGAGGAATAGACAGGCCGTTGGAGCGTGATGGAAGAAACACCCAGAGGAGAAATCCGAGGGGAGTAAGGCAAAGTCAGAAGGAAGGGCAGAGATGAGGCAGATGGGGAAGCAGCAGACCCAGAAGACAAAGAGGAGGCAGGATAAAGAGTGGCTGGCCATCCCAGAGTCGGAGGCCGGCAGGAGAAATCAGAACGCCCGGAGACGACCCACACTGTTGGACCTTCAATCTTCCAGTGATCAGCACAGCTCAGTGTTACTGCATTCACTCCCTCCGGAGCTATTTCTTGCTAACAAACATTGGGAAACCTTGCTTTGAGGATGGAGAATAGCTTCATGGGGATAAATGTTAAGAACCAAGGGATTTTCTGTGTACACATGCACACAAAGGGCCCTCGATAGCCAGTTTGTTAAGAAACAATGTGTTCCTAGATTTCTGAAACCAAACAGATGAAAAGGCTAGATATATTCCTTCCTCTCCCCTCCATCCCTCCCTTTCTGTCTTGATTATGTTTGTTGAGCACATACTGTGCTCGAGGGTGGGGGTATAGTAGTAACTGCTCCTGCCTCAATAATAGCTCACCCATCCTCAGCCCTCATGAAATTTATGTTGTAACGGGGGAGTCCAGACTTAATAGAAGAAGAGCCCAGATAAGTGAAAATGCAATAGTGGTAAGTGGTCTAAAGAGAAAGTTCTAGTGCTATGAGACTGTAAGGTGGGCCTGACCCAATCTGGAAGGTCAGATAAGACTTTCCTGGACAGAGTGATGGCTACACTTGAGAGCTGAACTGGAAGGGGAGTTAACCAGGGCAATGGAGAGGGGTGTGAGGGCTCCAGACAGAGGAATGGTCCGTGCAAAGGTCCTGTGACAGAAATCTCACATGTAGGAGGACTTTACCAAAAGGTCAATGTGCCTGAAGACCAGAATGCAAGGCAAGGCCTGGTGTACGATGAGGCCAGGGAGTGGACTGGGCCAAGCAAGGCATTGTAGACAATAGATAGGTTTACTCATTTCTTTTTTCTTTTTTCTTTTTTGATATTTTATTTATTTACTCATGAGAGACACACAGAGAGAGAGGCAGAGACACAGGCAGAGGGAGAAGTAGGCTCCATGCAGGGAACCCGATGCAGGACTCGATCTCATGGATTGAGTCTTCAGGATCACACCCTGGGCCGAAGGCGGTGCTAAACCGCTGAGCCACCTGGGCTGCCCATCATTTATTTTTTCATTCACATATGGAACTTGATCAATGCCTGTGTGAGGCAGACTTTATAGAAGAAGAGACCAAATAAGTGAAAATGCACTTAAAATGCACTTAATACAAAGGTTATAGTTATTTTAAAAAAACTTTAAACATTTTTAAAAAGATTTAATTTACTTATTTAAGAGAGACTGAGAGAGAGAACCAGCAGGGTGAGAGGCAGAGGGAGAAACAGACTCTTGGCTGAGCACCGACGCTATGGCTCAGTCCCAGGACCCTGGAATCCTCATAACCTGAGCCAAAGGCAGACACTTAACCGACTGAGCCACCCAGGTGCCCCTCAAAACTTTTTTTTAAATTGAGGTGAAATTCATATAAAATTAACTACTATTCCAGCACTTTGTTCTCAGCTTCATCCAGCTCTAAAACGTCTTTGTTCCCCCTGAAGGGGACTCTGCACCTATTACGCAGACACGCATTCAATTTCCGTCTCTGTTCCCACCCCTGGCAACCAGCAATCTGCCCTATGTCTTTGCAGATCTGCCAGTTCTGGATGTTTGACATGTTTGGAGTGATAAAATATGTGACCTTTTGCATCTGGCTCTCTCTCACTTAACATTGTGTTCTCAAGGTTCATCCACGTTGTGGTTTGTACCAGGACTCGATTTTCATGGCTGAGTAATATCCCAGTATGTGTATAGTCCTCACTTTGTGTCTCCTTCATTGGCCAATGGGCATCTGGGTGGACAGTGGCTAGAGAGGGCCCTTCGTGCGCACGTGCATGCTGGTTCTGACATGTACGTGGAGAATCCCTTCGTTCTTGACATTTCTCCTCTTAAAGCTATCCTCCATCCCCCAAACCAACATTTCCCAATGTTTGTTAGCAGCCTTCTGGTTAGTGTGAATATGTGGCTGTGGACGTCCCTCCACGAGTATTTGACAACCTGTTTTCACTTCTCCCAAGTACATACCTAGGAGTAGAATTACTGCATCCTTTGGTAATTCTATGTTTAACTTTTGGAGGAAACGCCAAACTGTTTTCTATAGCAGCTGCGCTATTTACATTCCCACCAGCAATGTATGAGACTTCCAATTTCTTCACATCCTTGCCAACAGTTGTGAGTTTCCTTTTTTTGTTTTTTTTGTTACAGCCATCCTAGTGGGTATGAAGTGGTATTTCATTGTGACATTTTTTAGGCTTTTAATTTTTTTAAATCCAAACTCTTTTTTTTTTTTTTTTGAGAGAGAGAGAGAGGGAACCAGCAGTGGGTCAGAGAGAAAGGGAGAGAGAATCCCAGCAGGCATCAGGTTTTTAGCGAGGGGCTTGATCCTATGACCCTGAGATCACAACCTGAGCCGAAATCGAGTCAGACTCCCAACCAACTGAACCTCCCAGGTGCTGCCCCCCACCCCTTATCCCGCTACGGCAAGGGGTGCTTATTTTTAAGGTGCTCATCAGTATCTGGCAAGTTTTTAAAACATTTCCTCTCTGTGTGGAATGCCCATGACCATGAATCCACAAGGACACACCTGTAAAAATATTTCATTGCTTCTGAGTCTTATAGGAGGAGTGCCGTGTGGGGCAGTCCTGGCTCCCCAGTTGAAAGAGCATGCTTGCACCTGGTGCTCCACCCTTTAAATACATTGCATGTAAAAAAAAATAAATAAATAAAAAATAAAAATAAATACATTGCATGTTATCACTGTCACATTCCCCACCCTTCCCCCCTTGAGCTTTAGCCCTCATGGGTCCTAATCGGCTTCACCCGTGTACCTGGAGTCCTAAAACACCCAGGTCCAGTTGAGGGGATTTACTATCTTTCACTTTCATTTCCTTAAGTATTGACATTATCAGACCAGTGCGATGCCACAAGAGGACCCTTGGTCCCCCGTGGTGTCAATTTGCTGCACAAGCACACAAACCTTCCCACTGAGGAGCTCCCCTAGTGTTAATTAAGTAAAAGGTGTTTTAATTGATGTATATTATAGAAAATCCCTGGGAGATTTTTACATGATGTTTAAGGGTGTGATATTTTGGGAAGTTGATTGAGGTTTTTGGGTGGATTTGGAATGCATTATAACTTTTCTCATTTAAAATAACAACATCAGGGGGATCCCCGGGTGGCTCGGCGGTTTAGCGCCTGCCTTTGGCCCAAGGTGCAATCCTGGAGTCTCGGGATCGAGTCCCGCATCGGGCTCCCGTCGTGGAGCCTGCTTCTCCCTCTGCCTGTGTCTCTGCCTCTCTCTGTCCTGAATAAATAAATAAATCTTTTTAAAAAATAAATAAAATAACAATATCAGAGAGCGCACTCTGAAATTTGCTAGCTAGCACCTTTCCATGAACAGATCAGAGTCAAATAGTAGTTGCGTACATGAATATGAGTAAGTAAAGGGGTGGGGAGTGTCCTATAAGAATTTTGTGGAAGTCTTCGTCCACCTGGTGTAGACCCCAGGGCACTTTGCTATATCTCATGGGCTCCCCCTGCCCTCCACTCAGTAAGTCCAAGATGGATTGCTCCTTCATAGGGAAACTGAGCAGGGCTGGCAGATGGCCAGAGAACGAGGAGAAATGTTGAATGGCTTCCTAGGTCAAAGGATGGGTGGATGGATGGATGGATGGATGGATGGATGGATGGGATCCATCAGGCTACTGCCTCTGCTTGCAACCCAAGTAAAAATCCCAAGCACAGGCGCGAAGAGGAAGGTGCCAAGCTTGCGGAGGCATCTCGGTGTTCACCTCTAGTGACACAGCAGGGAATGGAGACATGTCTGGAGGGCATGGCGGCCTCATCTTCTGTTCATTTTCCTCCCTTCCGAGTCTCTGTTCACTTGGCTAATGTCGGGACAGTTTAAGAACCTTCAGCTGTGAAGCCAATGGGTTAATGCCTACGGTAGAGCATGTTTTACTTGGAAGAGCATCATCCACCACGAAGTTTTGGATTTGCTGCTAAGAAAGGTGTGATGAGAAGGGTGTGGCTTATTGAGGCAGGATAGTGGAGACTTTGCTTTCCAAATGGAGTGAAGAGTCCTCTTTGGAGAGGACAGAGTTTGAAGATGAATGTCAGGTTGTGGGAAAGCCATGTGGCTGGGACATAGAAGACATCATGGGAACATCCATAAATGTAGAGTGATTTCTGCTTGCTCTCAGCTCGTTCTGAGAGCTGACCCCCTTCTCCCTTCCCACAGCCCATCCTCAAGCATCCTGGGAGGCATTTCGGTTTCCAGCTCAGTTCCTTCACTTAGAAGAAAGGGCAAGTCCATCAGAGAGACACAGTGAGGGCAGCGTGGCACATCAAGGCACGAGACCCCATAGCAAAACAGCAACAGTGATATGAAGGGCTTTGGGACACGGTCCCTGCCAGTGCGCCCTCGGGAGGAGCACCTCTCTTACCTTTCAAGTGAACAGATCCTTTAAGTAGAAACATGATGGTTGCCCTTTGCTCAACAACCTCATTGCAAACCACGCAGAAACAAAGAACAGAAAGGAATGGACGTGAGGTTTGGTAACCCATTTGGAATCACTACATGGTAGACTTGCATTTGATTTTTGGGTACCCGCCAGGATTAGAGAGCTTAGTAACAATCGAGTTTTTTGAGATCCCTCAAAAGAAGAAATTGCTTCTTAGAATCTAGAAACTGTTAAATTTTTTTTAAGATTACATTTATTCATGACAGATACAGAGAGAGAGAGAGGCAGAGACACAGGCAGAGGGAGAAGCAGGCTCCATGCAGGGATCCGGACATGGGACTCGATCCCAGGTCTCCAGGATCACACCCCGGGCTGAAGGTGGTGCTAAACCGCTGGGCCACTGGGGCTGCCCTAGAAACTGTTAATTTTATGATCAAGCTGCTGAGTTAGACTAGGAAACAGGTTAGGCTTAGATCCCAAACTTTGAATTTAAATGTAGCCTCTACCATTTTCCTAAATGACCTTGACTGTTGTGAATCCTGCTTTTTTCATCAACAAGCAGGGATGATGATCGTGTTCTCTAAGGTAATATTAAAGGCTAAACGAGGTAACTTTTGAAAGCACCCCACAGACTCAGCACCTGGCACTACTCCGAGCATATTTTAAGTATCTCAAAATCGTTTTCTTATTGATCTTTTATGAGAGTAGTGATTCATGAGTATGTTCACTATGCAGGAAAGAGAGAGCCCATGAAAACGTTCCAGGTGTGAGAAATGAAAAGGCTTCCCTGAGGATGGGAAGGAGAGCATGAACATTCTACTTCTAGGATAGTCTTTCTTTTAAAAAAACATTTTCTTGACAAACTACTATGTACAAGGCATTGAGCACTGGGGACACTGCAGGAACCAGACAGACAACGTCTTTGACTTCCTGTAGCTCAGATTTAAGGGGTGGAGATGTTCACCACGCAGCTGTACAAGTGAATATAAATCTACAGCTGTGTTAGGTGTGGTGAGGCAGGTAGGAGGGCTCCCAAAAAGTGATAGTTGATTACTGCTCTGAACATCAACAGTTTTGGAGACTCCTTTCAGTAAAAAAATTTGAGCATGTGAACTTGTATATTGTACATATTAATTCTTTGTAACGCGTATATATATTCTCATATGTGTTATATATATTACTCTACTAATAGATCATATACATAATAAAATATGCACAACATGAATCTTTTAAAACAATGAGATAAAAATAACATTATAAAGTGAAAATCTGTTATTTTCTTCCCATGCCCCAAATGAACTGTCTTGCATACCCTCCTGACATACAGTTAGTGGTATTTGCTAGGTGAAGGTGTTGGGGATGACATTTGAAGTCTTCTGGGCATAGGGCATGTGCAAAGGCCCTGTGGAAAGAACAAATATCACTCAGGAGGGACTGGATGAAGGTCGAAGTGGGAAGAGTATCAAAAGCATAGGAGGGAGTGAGGTGAAGGGGCCAGTCAGGCCAGGGCAGAGGCATCCAGGACCTTCTAGGCCACAATAATTGTTTGGATATTTATCCCAAGAGCAGTGGAAGCTACTGAAAGGTCTTCAGTGAGATGTGCATGGCCCTATTTGGGCTGCGAAACCATCCTTCTGGATGGGGAAGAGTGGAAAGAGAGAGGTCACGGGGAGGCCTGGAGAAAGACTGTGATGGTTTGGGCTGATATGATGGTGGCAGTGCTTTGGCGGGATGTTTAGGAAATAGATCGACTGGCTTTGCTTATGGTTTGGGTGTGGGCTTCAGGAAAAGGGAGGAGTTAGGGATGACACCTGAGGTTTTTCACTTACCCAGCTGGATGGTGGTAGTAGTTAGCAAAATAGGGAACACTTAGCAATAGCGGGTTTGAAGTCACCGGGTTCACTTTTGTGTAAGGAAAGCATGAGGAGTCTTTGCACGATTTGCAAGAAGATGTCAATAGTGGGAGTGGTTTAGCAGGTCCGGAGCTCACAGTATGGCTGTGATGTATATCGGGGAGCCGAGGATGCAGGTTGGGGAGTCATCTGTAAGAGGCAACCAACATAGCCATGAGCACGGCTGAGACCACCTAGCCAGAGAGCAGAATGAGAGGGGAAAAGAGCCTGGGAAGTACCGGTGGACACCAGCATTTCATGAGAAAGACAAGTGGCCGGAGAGGAAAGAGAAGAATCTGGAGAATGTGATGTCTGAGGAATAATACTAACAGGTGAAAAAAAAAAGCTTTTTTAAGAGGATGGGAATCATCAAGTGTGAACCTGCCCCTGAAAAGTCAAGGAAGGTAGGCCTGAAAAAAATCCATAGGAATGAGAGTGAAGGTCATTGGTGACCTTGGAGACCAACCGTGACCTTCCCTGGGCTGACAGGGCCCTTTGGGAACGACTTGTCACACGGACAGAGAGTGAGGACATGAGGAGGGCACCGAGTACTGGCAGTTGTTTTGAGGTGTGTGGAGAGGGCGAGGATGGTGGCTGAGTAGGGGACAAGGAGCCAGCGGACTGATGAGCACATTTAAAAGCTGCTGGGGGCGAGGGGATCCCTGGGTGGCTCAGTGGATTGGCTCCTGCCTTCGGCCCAGGGCGTGACCCTGGAGCCCCGAGATCGAGTCCCACGTCAGGCTCCCTGCATGGAGCCTGCTTTTCCCTCTGCCTGTGTCTCTGCCTCTCTCTCTGTCTCTCTGTCTCTCATGAATAAATAAATAAAATCTTTTTTTTAATAAATAAAATCTTAAAAAAAAAAGCTGCTAGGGGAGGAGTCAGTTGAAAGGGAAAGGTAAACATTCAAGAGAGAGGAAGAGAGAGCTGGTAAGTAACCCAAATGCCGTGGGGACAGGTGCCAGGCTGGGCTGGAAGGGCCGGTCCCCAGCAGGAGAGCGAGAGGCACCCCTGCCGTCATGTAACAGGACTGGGGCGGCCACAGCGTCCTTCTACCCACGGAGAGCAGGTGCATGTCTGTTAGGATGCGAGGGGGCCTTCGTCGTCCTGGCTGCTTCTTGTCTGTGGAGGAAGCTTGAGGTCCAAAATGTGGGTTCGGGGAAGGAGTTACGGGGAGGGTAGGATTGCGGGGCAGGGCTGGGAGCCAGTTCGAGGCTGCTGACCATGAATTTGGCGGGGGACCACCCCCCTAGAGCGACCTAGCGTGGTGCAAGGCTGTCAGGTGTAGGCATCGCGGTGTAGCGGGTTCAGCCAGTGTTGGGGTGTTAGCACAAGGCATCAGGAAAGGGTGGGAAGGCCAGGGGGTCTTTGCACTCTAAAAAGGTGTTGAAATGATGGACTGTGGGATTAAGGTGGGAAGGCTGCCAAGTGAAGAAGGGGGAGAGAAAGCACAGGGCTGCCTGGTGTGGAGGCTCTTTAGGGGTGGGAGGGAGAACAGCTGTGGGGCGGGGGGCGGCCAGCAGTGGCTGGAAGAGGGGGCCGTGCCTGCAGGTGCCCCGACGGCAGAGTGCCCACCAGGGTCAGAGATGCCAGAAGTGTCCTTCGGTTCCCTCACCACAGTACAGAGAATGATCGACGGACTTGAATTATTAAGACCAGCTAGTTAAGTCAGCAGTTGCCCGTCCTGTGATGTCTCTGGAATTCTGCACGTTAGGGAAACATGAGATGCTAAGGAAGAAGCACCTTGAATCTGTAACTTCTGAAGGCCCTGGGGAGAGTCGGGCCGGCTGCCTGCCGTGGTGGGCTGTGCCCGTGGCTTCGTGTCCAGAAGGATTAGTATCTGAGGCCGCTGGTGTGTTTGCAGTGCCCTGAGCCGCTGCCTGAGATCCAGGCAACTGACATGACTGCGTGAGTTGTCCCTGGCGGAGTCACGTCGGGGCCCCTGGCCTCCTCAGGAGCAGAAGGGTGACCCTGGCCGCCGCTGCCACTGGAGACCAAGGTCCCATGACTCCTCCAGGTGGCCTTTGCAAGGCTGCACTAATTGCAACAGTACGTGAAACGGTTATTGGATTAATAATTTATATTAATAATTAAGTTATGATCAAAATGACTGCAGTAGGGCAGCCCGGGTGGCTCAGCGGTTTAGTACAGCCTTCAGCCCAGGGCTTGATCCTGGGGTCCCACGTCGGGCTCCCTGCATGGAGCCTGCTTCTCCCTCTGCCTGTGTCTCTGCCTCTCTCTCTCTCTCTCTCTCTGTCGCTCATGAATAAATAAAATCTTTTTTAAAAATGACTATAGTAAAATAATTTGATGTGATGCCGAGATGATTGGAGGACATGAGGCACTCGGGCTTCGGGTTCTGATGGCAGTCTGTCCCTTGCTTGCTGTTCGATGGCGGGCTAATGACTTCACCTGTCAGTGCATCAGTGTGGCCATCTCTTAACTGTGTCATTGTCACTGAATTGTGGGGATTCAAATGGATGATCCAGCGTCCAGAACTTAGATGCTGGGCTGGAAACCATCCCTTTGCACCCAGAGCACTCTCAGCATCTTTCACTCCCGCCCAATCTCACCCCCTTTCCCTAGCCTCCCCCTTCCCGTGCCCTGGCACCCGAAGGCCAGGTCCAGGGCTATGAACCGTGCGCAGCTACTCCCGGCTCCTGGCAAGTCTCCATCCTGTGTTGTTTTCCTCCACCTCCTACACTTTTGTAAATACCTGCTTTATGAAACTCTCCTAAGTGGTCTGCTTTCAGTGTGCCTTCTGTTCCTGCCCAAACCCTTACTGATAGGGTTTTCAATGTTAGCTATTATTACCAGCCCTGATAATTAATAACGACAAAGGGAGAGTCTGTGCATCACCAAGAGAGGTTATACATTGGCAGAGGTCAGGGTCAACAGTGCTAAGGCCCTGTTTGCACAAGGCTTCATTGTTTAGAACCTGCTTTCATTAGGCTCTGGCATGGTTCCCATTGGCCTAGCCTCCAGCATGGTTTACCCCTGCCTCTCCTTTTTTTTTTTATTTTTTTATTTTATTTACTTATTCATGAGAGACACACAAAGACAGAGACAGAGACAGAGACACAGGCAGAGGGAGAAGCAGGCTCCATGCAGAGAGCCTGACATGGGACTTGATCCCGGGTCTCCAGGATCAGGCCCTGGGCCGAAGACGGTGCTAAACCGCTGAGCCACCCGGGCTGCCCTACCCCCTGCCTCTCCTATCCATAGTTATCTTTGAATGTTGGGCTGAGCCCCTCCTGCAGGAAGCTTTCTCTGACCTCACAAACCATGAGAACCTCCTCGGTGGTTTTTTGCAGCTCATAGTCTAGACACCTGGCCCTTCAGGATTACCTTCAACACTTACTATCTTCTTATACATATGCAGCAGGGAAGCCACCTAGCTTTCATCTTGGGTGCCAATTCTTACCCATTTGTAGCAGCTTCCGGAGCCCTGAGCTGAACAGGCCCTGTCTGAGCAGAGCAGGAAAGAATGTTTTAACTTATTAGTCATGTCTGCCACGGACACAGGAGAGTTCTAGCATGAGCAGTTCGTATTCCCCGTATATGAAATATCTCGTCTGCACCATGGCATGGTCAACTTCCTGAGGACGGGTTTTAAGGGCGCGTGGATACACAGTTAGTAGGCAAAAAGTGTGTGCAGATTTCTGTGTGGTTGTCTAGAAATGGGAGGGTTGGGGCTTAAAACCAAAATCTAAGGAGGATCTAATAAAACAGTCACGGTCCTGTTTGGAAGCCACACTTCACAACTTGGCTGTTTTTTAAACCACGAGGGTAGAAAATGAGGTGCTGTGCAAGTGTCTGCCCAGAAGTGGATGGATGTCTTCAGTTAGCGACTCTCTGCACTTGTATTCCACGAGGCATCACCTGTGATGGATGACGCTCACATGCTCAAGGGTCTTACAGAATTTTCTTGCTCTCCCACTAAGAAAAGCTTATCAGAATGCAAATGTGTGAAGGAGGTATTACTATGGGAATAACCTTGAATGTGCTCTGATTTTTTTTTAATGGGAAAAAGAAAGTATCAAATTTTAGTACTTTAGCTATTGTTGGTAATATATCTGCTTAAGGAAAGGTAAAACACTGCTGCCTTTGTCAGTAGTTTCATCGTCAAGCATTATAGAATCAAAAAAATCCCATAGGTGTTCTGAAGGAAGATCCTGAATTCAGTGCCAAGGAAACCAGCCTATCACCAGATTTCTCAGCCTTTCATACCCAAATGACGTTCCAGCGTTAGAGACATGGCACCCACAGATAAGAAAGTGAGAAAAAGTGTCTGATATATTCAAACGGACAGTTGCTTAAGGCCACAGAAACCAACATTAAGTGTCTGTGTTCTCGTACTACAGAAATCATTGATGATGCAGCATTGAGATCTTCCTCCTATACATGGACACAGTTTCACAGAAAGACTTTGAAGTCCCCAGGAAACCAATAGAGGGGGTGCAGGGGGCAGATTCTGACTGTTAAAGGCTGGCTGAGATTGTGCTTGGATTCAAACCCACTAGCCACAGTGCTGCTACAGCGGCTGGAGATGGGGGATGAGGATGGGGGAATTGGGATAACAAGACTGAGTTTGAACCCCTGGTCAGAGGTTTTTCTCTGACCTTGAAAACCATCCTGGCTTTGAAACAATGCTTATGACCGATGCTGATGACGTGACAACATAGTGTTGCCATTGTCTTGGCTCATGTCACAGACCAGACATATTTTCAGCACGAAGGATGCCAAGCCCGTATCCAAAACTGAGAGGAATAACGAAGCTGATGCCCAAACATCCAGACACTTCATTTAGAAAAAAAAAAAAAAAAAGGCCCAGACAACTGGGTGGGGAGGGGAGTGGAGTTATCCGTCTAATGGTACGGGGCCTGCCAGCAAATCAAAAGCACCTAGCTGGACCTCTCCATTTCCACCTGTTTATGGGCTGGGATCCAGAGACAGCCCCCGGAGAGCCATGTCCTGCGGTGTCATGGTCAGCAGCCCTGGCTGTGGGTGGATCTGCTTCCAAGGCCAAAGCAGCCCTACATTTGCTGCAGGATCTTGGACAAGTTGCAAACTCTCGAGCCCCATTTTCCTCCTTTGTGAAGAACTAGGCTTCTTTGATACTAGGTTTTTATTTATTCATATTAGGGTGTAGAATAGGGAAAGTATTAGGCACTTACCTCTAGGGTTGTGTGAGGTTGTGTGAGGTAAAGTCTGTAGTGCTTCGAGGAGCATGGGGCATGCACGCAGGCAGTGGTCAAGAGGTGGAGGCCAGCGCCCTTCAGGCACTGTGATGTGACCAATGGCATCAATGCAGGGACCACCTAGAAGACAGAAATCTCTAGGCAGGATCTGGCCATTTTGCGGCTTCCAGTCCCCCAGAATTGTTTTGTTTTTTTAAAATTCTGCTTATTCTGGGAAATTTTGGGAGAAGGGCAGTGTTCGCTGCCCCTCCTCTTCAGGAGGCTTTAAGCTTTAGTTGTACCCACTGCTCTCCAAACACAATGAGGCCTTTCAAGCCACGGCCTCGGTCCAGATTGCCTTCCCCTCACCTCTCCACTGTCAAACCGCTGCTCCTGCTTCCAGGAGTGCCCAACCCAAAGTCAGAGCCTCTGCATCTTCCTGAAAACCTCCTCCCTTCAACACACACAGCCCACCCTGAGATCTGCTCCACCCCGCCCGGCAATTCGATGTGCTCCTATAAACCCTGTCTCCCACTGCTGATCTCATCATAGCACTTATTACTATATGAATCCCCCACTGCCCACTCCTCCCCACACACGCAGTGTGGGCAGGCAGGGACCAGCGTCTGCTGCGGGCTCCGTCACACTGGGTTCTCCATCTCCAACAGTGACCAATGGAATGCATGAATGGACAGCTGGGGTCAGAGGGCAGAGGTGGGACTGGGTCCCCCCAGCCCCAGTGGCTTCTCCTTAGATCTACCCAACACCTTAGAAAGGTAACAGACCATCGTAGCTCTGGTTCCTTGGTCTCTCCCAGGCAGGGAAGCACATGGTCAGGCTGTAAAGCCTGCAGGCTCCATGGTCACATGCTGGGGTTCGAGAACACTAGCCTTGCATCCCCTTCCCTCCCACCTCCCTCCCATCACCATCTGTCTCTGATATTGCCTTTTTTGCATCTAGTGACTTCTTGCTTTCTTCTCCACTGGCGATGCTCACCCCACAAAGGAAGTGACGGGACAGTGTTGTTCCTACAGCCGACCAGCATCTAGAGATTTCGTAAATGTTGAACAGATGATTGAACGACTACCAGCAGGGAAAGGGTTGGCACTGGGCTGGCTGCTATTTTCGTTGTGTCTCACTCTTGTCCGGTGGAGAAGCACATTTACCCAACTGACAGCAAGGCTAATTCACTGACAGACCTCCTCGTCTATTGCATCTCCTGGTCTGTCGCATGAGGTACCAGCGAGGGGGTGGGGAGTGTCCTGGGCCCCACAGAGGAGCCTTCTTAGGTTTTAAAATGACAAAGGAGGGGGAAGAAAGTAGGTGAGTCCCCAGGGAGGGGGATTTGAAAAAGGATGAGGGTACAGACTTGTAATAAACAGAAGAGGAGGTGTTGGAAGGGGTATTGAAAGATGTAACGGTGGCTGGGTTGCCATGGAAACACTGTGTGGTGCCTGGACCGGAAGACAAGCTGCTCCTTCGAAGTGAATTTCAACCTTGCAGCTGGAAGTACGCCCTTCCCCAGCATACACCCTCCCCTGGGGCCTGACCCCCTGCGTTTGCCCATAAGCCTCTAAGAAGTAGAGGTCTGGTACCAGCAGTTCCCCTGGAGTAGGGGATCCACCAGACAAGTAGTTGGGGACCCGAGGGGACCTGCTGAGAGACAGGGAGGCTGTGTCCAGGAGGTGCTCACCACACCAAAGGCCGTGTCTACACCTATCCTACTTGAATTTCTGGGGCCTTTCCAAAACCGGGGTGTTCCCACATGGGCCACAGGGACCACCCACATTACAGCCGTGCTGGGGAGCTTCTCAGACATGCAGGTTCCCCAGGCTCGACCTAACACCTCTGAATCAAACATCTGAGCTTTCGGGTTTCAGAAAAATCTGAATTGTTCACTTCGGCAGGTGGGAATTATGCATATCCAAGTGTGAGAAAGCAGCACCTATAACCCAGTTCCTTCAATCAAAGGGTGCGTAGAGGCGTTGGGGCAGTGGGGCCACCCAGTGGCCTGGGCATCAGTCTCCATGGAAGGAAAACACCAGTGAGCAGTAAAGTATGACTGAAGATGAGAGGAGGTGGAGAAGGGGGCAGGAAGCAGGGCAGAGCGGTCGGTGTAGGGCTCTGGAGTGAGTCTGTCTGGGTTTGACTCGAGCCCCTCCACTCACCAGCTGATGGTGCTTCCTATCTGGAAAAGAGAATTGATCCTAGGAGCACTTCCTGATAGTGTCATTGTGGGGATTCAGTGAACAAATACCTACACAGTGCCGGGCCCAGGTCGGCAGAGCCACAAGGTGGAAGAGGCCGGGACTCTGAGTTTTGAGAAGGTCCGGTAGACCTTTTAAGACTATAAGAAACCAGCTTTTCTTGTGCTCGGCCATATAGGTGTGGGAGTTGTTTGTTACACAGCAGTGAGCATGGCCTGACTCCTACAAGGCTGTTAACAAGTAGCCTGTTAGCTATAAAGCTTCAACCAGTTGTAGGGGTGTGCAGAGATGCTCTCTCGAGGGAATGGGCAGTGGGGACCAAGCCTTTGGGTTGGTGAAGAGCCTCTATGACTTCACCCCAAGTTCTCTTTGGGAGAATTGTATATACGACTGGAAGGAATTCCCACTCACAGTCTCGGCCTCCAGGAGTTGGTTCTTTCCCAGAAGCAAAATGACCATTTCTCACCATTAACTTCTAGCTTGACCTGATGGACTTACTGCCCATTGTCCAGACATTAGGGAGAGAGTCCTGCTTCTCTACTAGGAGAGAGCCTGTGTGTGTGTGGGGGGGGGGGGGGTGCGGTGTTGGAGGCAGAGCCAGTGTCCTGGGAAATATCTCAAGTCACAAAATAGACAAGGGCAACTTTTCCTTCCTGGTGATAATTTAAAACATTTTCATCCTAAACCAATCGCATGGCACCAGATACAAAAAGGCACATTAATTTTCATGATAGAATTAGAGATTTCAGGAAAGATTCCCAATTGCTCCAGAAGACTTTCCCTTTCCCTAGAAGATGTGTTATCTTTCTCTGCCCCTAGAGCTGCTTTGAAAGGAAAGTTGAGAAACACTGATCTGGAGACCCCTGGATCCTAAATAGAAGTCCATAGACAACAGTTCTGAGCTGGCTGTATTAGGAATCACTTGGGACCCTTGCTGAACACTCAGATTTTTTTTTTAAAGATTTATTTATTTATTCATGAGAAACACAGATTGAGAGGAGAGGCAGAGATATAGGCAGAGGGAGAAGCAGGCTCCTCGCAGGGAGCCCGATGCGGGACTCGATCCCGGATCTGGGGATCACAAGCTGAGCCAAAGGCAGGTGCCCAACCACTGAGCCACCCAGGCGTCCCAACACTCAGATTCTTATGCCCATTTCAGAAAGCCTAATTCACCAGGTTGGATCGAGGTGTGTGTGTGGGGGGGGGGGGGGAGGAGGGGTTGTCTCTATATCCACTTCTCTCTAAATTATTAGTGAGGTACAGTTCACATGCAGTGAAATGCACACTTTAGAAGTGTATAGCTTAATCAATTTTGACCAATATTTATCCCGTGGGCTGTAACCACACCTCTAACATGCCTCTTGCCATTCACCTCTCCCAGAAGCAACCGCTGTTCTGATCTCTATCACCACTGATCAGTTTTACCTGTTCTAAAACTGCTTGTAAATCAGTGTTTCTCAGTCGGCACTACTGACATTTTGGGTTGGATAATTAATTCTTTGTTGTAGGGCTCTGTCCTGTGCATTGGAGGATGGTTAGCGGCATTCCTGGCCTCCACCCAGGAACAGCCTCCACCTGCCAGTTGTAACAAGCAAATACGTCTCCAGACGTTGCAAATGTTCCCTGAGTTAAGCACTAGTGATAAAAATTGAATTATGCAAAAAAAAAACTAAAAAAA
Organism: Canis aureus; assembly: GCF_053574225.1. Taxonomy (NCBI): domain Eukaryota; kingdom Metazoa; phylum Chordata; class Mammalia; order Carnivora; family Canidae; genus Canis; species Canis aureus. Next base: position 11,907,113 of record NC_135631.1, on the reverse strand, counting down.
ATTGAAGTATGCAGTATATATTTTTACGTATCGTGACATACATCCTTTCACTTAGCACATTTTTGTGATTTTTCTCTATTGTTGAGCACACAGATAATTTATTTCTTTTTATTTTTGAGGACTATTCCATCACAAAACTATGCCACAATTTGCTTAACCCATTTTCCTGTTGATGGACATCTGGTGATGCCAGCGTGGGGCTGGAATGAGTAAAGTTACTAATATTTTCATTGTCTCTGGATGAATACCTATGGGTACAATGGTTGGACCATAGGGTAGATAGAATTTGTCTGAAAGTACAAGTTGTCCAAAGTGGTTTACAGTTTTCTCTTCCAAGCAGTGTATGAACATTCCCATGAACTCCCATCCTTGCCCGTACTTGATATTGTCACTCTTTTGAAGTTTAGCCATTCTGGTAGATGTGTCATAGTTTACATTTTTTATGGCTTCTTGGAAAATTCTCCCAAACAGATGCATTAGTTGTATAGTGCCATCTAACAAATTATCCCCTAAATTAGTGGCTCAAAATCACACCAGATTGCAGTTCCTGAGGGTCAGGAATCCAGCCCTGGCATAGCTGGGTCATCCGGCTCTGGGTCGCATTGTCCAGGGCTGCGGTTATCTCAGGGCCTGACTGGGGAAGATCTACTTCCAAGTTGTTGGCAGCATTCAGTTCCTGCCAGGCCTTGCCACCTGGGTCTCCCCATGCTCCCCAGGCAGCTCTCAACATCACGGCCTGCTTGTCAGAGGGAGCAGACAAGATGAAATCTCATTCTTTTGTAACCTAATCTCACACGTGACATCTCATCACATATTCTATTCATCAGAAGCGAGTCACGAGGTCCAGCCCACAGCCAGGGGAAGAGAATTACACAAAGGGGTGCATACGAGGATGTGAGGGGTCCTGGAAGCCACTGTAGGGCCACCTGCGCCAGCAGCTCTAGTGGGAGAAGCTTGGTCTGCACCAGAGCTGCTCACACCATCTGTGGGAGAAGAACCTGTTTTGTCTTAACACCCATTTACCGAATCACAGAAGAGTTCGGGGACAGACCCCAATGCACGAACCCCACTTTGCATATAGCACTCGTCTCGACCCCAGGGTTAAACAAGTAGTTCCAACATTTGTTGAGGGTTTGTTGATGCTAGCCTCGGTGCTAGGAGCTTTATCTCGGTTCGCTCAATCTGACCCCAGGCCATAGGTGTTCTTGTTAGCATCCCCATTTAATAAATGAAGAAACTGGGAGCACAGAGAAGTTAGTGAATCAGACTCAAGATCATATAGCAAGTAATTGGCAGGACCTGGGCTCCAGCCACACTGTCTTGTTCTGAAGCTTGAACCACCAGGCTCCATCTGAGACTCTGGGACACGTTAGGGTGCATATCACTAGCCTCAGAGCCCAGAGTGATAGACGCTGGCAGCCTCTTTCTCCAGCCCAGCTGGAGGGGGGCTTTGCTGTGCTTAGCCCCAAACCCCAGCTGCAGCTGCAGTGGCCTGTGTTTGACATGATCCAAATACTCTAGGTTTGACTCTCTCCCCTCTGTCCTCTCCTTTTTTCCTTTTAAAGTTCAAGGATAAGGGATGAAGCCATCTGTCCCCTTTTCTAGCCAGAGTTAGCTTCGCCCACCCGTAACGTCCTGGGTGCTGTGATGCTTTAAGATGGATGCCCTAGCACGAAAGCCCAATTTAATAAACAGCCTTCAGGTGGAAAAATTAATCATGTCGCAAAAGGGGTCACCTAACATCTCTGGTAAGGTTAAGCGTTTGTTTACAGATCATTAACTGCATAATTAATTTCTCTTTTTCCAACACAGGCCCCATAAGTGAAGGACAGTGTCTGTCTTGTTCACTTCTGTGTCCCTAACACTTAGCATAGGACCTGGCCTGTAGCAGGGCTCAATAAATATTTGTTCGTTAAATGAAGGCTCGCCCCCTCCTCCCCACACCATCTGTCTTAGCCTGGATTAGGGAAAACTGAGCCTGCTCTGAGGCCTCTGTGCTGCTCTGCAGCAGGAAGTGCAAAGGGATGCGGGCGGGGGAGCACAGGGAGGACACACACTGGGGCGTTACTGAGCCAGCCACCACCTGGCATCAGGGTGATTGCTGGAGGTGTCAGCTTCCCAGAGGTGACTGGAGATACTTTTGGGAGGGGTAGGAAGGAGGAGAGGAGAAGAATTCAGGTCTGGCTTCCAGCTCGCAGTGGTCAAGCCCCCCTGACCCTCTAACGTGGGGGTGTATTAAGTCGTGGCACAGCCGGGTTGCCCTAGGGCGGGCCCAGAGTGTCCCTGGGCATCTCACAGGCTCAGCAGCCCCTGAGAAACCCCAGGGCAGATGGCAAGAAGGGAGTGGGGTGGGCGTGACCACAAGGCGCAGTGGGGCTGTGCCCTGTGAAGCTGCTCAGAGTCCACACTCAGCAGCAGCAAGTGGCCCAAGGCCCGGCCCCGAGACAGGTGAGGCAGGGAAAACCTGCGGAGACACACCAGAGAGATCTCTGTACCTGCCATGCCAGCACAGGTCGACGTTCCCTGATTGTTGAATGCCTACCCCTCTGGAAGCTTCCCCCTGATTCATTCTGCGTGGGTATCTCCACCCTGGGTTCAAGGGACATTGGAGAGAGAATCCCCACTTCCAAATCCTGCCCGTCTCGCCCTGCGGGGTTAGGCTTGAACGCAAGCCCTTGTTTGAGGATCTGCTCCCCTGTACCCCCCTCCTCCCAGCCATTCTTGCTTGTGCTCCACTCGTGATGCTTTCCCAGCCCCCCTCCCTCACTCCCAAACCTTTTTTCTGCTTCTGGGCCACTGGAGTTCCAGCTGTTTAAAGTGGAAACATAGATGCACGTGAAAGATTTGGTGGAACCAGAGTCTTGAAATGCAAGGAATAAAGTTTGTACAAGAGAACGGGGTAGGTAATCAGCTGCTGCTTTTCCTGCTTGAACAGAGTCATGTAGCAGTCATCGGACTCTGCTCTCTGGCCAGCTAAGGCCTGCAAATCACTCTCCACTTCGGGGAGCCATCGCCACACAGGATCTTACCAGGGCAGGGCAGGGCTAGACAGCGAGCGAGCACGCCCTTGGCCGGGTGCGGGGACATTCAGGAGGTGGGAATGGTGTCCGAGCCCTGGCGGTTTCTCTACCCCAGTCATGGTGTCCTGGGACGCCCACTGAAAATGCAGGGCATCAGTTCAGGATGCTCCCGGCTGCAAATCCCAAAGACCTCCCTCCGAACCAGCCTGAGCAATACGGACAGTACTGCTCGGGTGACTTGAGGGACAGAGGTGGGATACCAGGCTTGAGTGATTCAGGGGCTTAATGATCCCGTCACCGGAGACAGTTTCCTTTTTTCTCCCCACCCTGCCATCCACCACGTCCACGCTGGCTGAAGGCCGGCTTATCCCGTAGTCACCAGATAGGGCCACAGGCTTCCTGTCCAGCCGGGGAGGGGATCTCTTCTCCTACCGTGAAATGCAAGGCTTTCCATTCTGTCCGGGTTGGCTTTCCAGGACAGGTGCCAACCTCTGTGGTGGAAACAGTACCCGAGGACTGATAGGATCAGGCTAAACAGGTCCCTGCCCGCCACCCCACAGCTGCGGCTGGGGTGCGACTCAGGAAACCTGGCGATCTGGAGGGAGGGCAGCACGGACAGGACAGATATTTGCAGACAGCTGGGAAAACCCCGACTTTGTGCTCTGGGGCTGCACATGAAGCTCTCGTCAGAGCTTCATGTGCAGAGTAGGGAGAAAGGCCGACCCAGGCTCTGTGGAGAATTGAGGCAACACAGAGGGAGCCTCAGTCAGAACCGAGCCCGGTGATAATTTTCCTACGAAAAATGCAGAACCGGCCCAATGTGATCAAACTGGAAGGCAATCAGCATAGCCCTCTTTCCAAAGGGATTGAACTGGGTTTGAAACCAAACGTAAAACCACAAAAGTGTCCCCCAAACCAGCCAAACGACGTAGTTCTGGACCCAGCAAGTGACAGGATGGCTCCGAGAAGGCGCTGGGTGCCCAGTAGTCCCCGTGGGAAGCCGAGCGCCCTTGTCTGATGAACAGGATGGAGCAGCAGTGGCCCGAACCCGGACGCTGCCATCGTCACTTAGCATCCAGCGTCCAAGACAAACAGGAATTTGTTCCTTTTTTTTTTTCTTCTTTTTTAAAGCAGCTGCAGGGCAGTGGAAGTGATGCAAATTTGCAGTCAAAGTATCTGGAGGCCCTATCATATACCACTTGTCAGCTGTATGACCTTGAACTTCTCAAGCCTCTGTTTCCTCGTTGTACGATAGTGTAATTAATATATGTAACTCAGCCTTGGATGGAATATTGGAGGTGGGCGCCACTTGGTGGAGGAAAAAAGACATGGGGACATCAGCCCGTTGCTCTGTGTCTCCTTTCGGGGCCTGGGGCTCCTCAGGTCAGGAGCACAGCCTTCCTCCACCCCTATCCCCCCTGACCCGTACCCCACTTTCCAATGCCCCGAGGTCTAGCTCCCACCCAGGCTCCTCCCTGAAGCCCTCCCCGGCCTCTCAGATGCCTGCTTGCTGCCTGCACGCACCACCCGCTCGCCCCCAGACTGCCTGCTGCCTGCTTCTGTCCTGCCCCCCAACCAACTGCCAAATATACCTGTTATTTACTCTCCAGTGTGTGATCGACTCCCCAACTCACTTGTACCTGTGTATCTCTCACCTCTTCGTAGATCAGACTGTGGGAGTGGAACAAGCCTTGAAATCGCCTGTCACTTGAGGTGACAACTCAGAGGGGTGAAATGACCTGCCAGGAGTTGCTCAGCTCTGGCGGTTGGGGCAGTGCCAGAAACCAGGGCCCCTGATGCCCAGTGATGCAGTCAATGCGGTGGGTGGGGGTGCAAAGGGGACCTGATTTTGCAAATCATACAGGTCCCTCTGTGGGGTACTGGTCAGTATGTGTGACAGTGACAGACGTTTTCTGATGGGTGGGTATTGTGCCTGTAAAGGCTGGAAGGCTCAGGAAGGAGGTCGGAGCCACAGTGACAGTGGGCTTTGGAGCCAGGCTGACTGGGGTTGTAATCCTGCTGCCGCCCGCACGGTCTGCTCCTGGGCAGCTTTGTTCCATTTAAGTCAGAGATGCCAGGCACACTCAGCAGAGATGGGGATAGAGGTGCCTTTGCTGGTCGTACTGTCGTTTCCAAGAGAGGAATGAAGTGTTTTATCCCCTCTAAGTCCCTTAGGGCGTTGTAGGGCTGGGCAGCAACCTGCATGGTGGCCAGGAGACAACCAGCTCCTGCCTCTGGCCCCTTTGAGCCCTGGGGCACCCCTCATTTGTTATCTAGTTGATGAGGACAGTTAGGAATGCCTTCTCACTGAGATCCAGCCTCCCTCACCAACGATCAGGGACAGATGCCAATGAGGACAGAATGTCCAGGATTTCTCCTGGGATAGGCAAATGTCGAGTGTGCAAACACTGTCCACACACACTTTGCAGCAGCGTAAGCTTCTAAGTGCTGTCCCCCTCCAGGACCACATTACCCCCAGCCCTAACCCTGCTCCCACTCCCCAGCCCCTGGCTCATTGCTGTCACTAGAGAAAGCAGCCTTGACCCCTGGCCGGTTTGAATCCCTCAGGTAGAAGATATCTCAGCCCCTAATAGAGACAAAGATAGAAGATTCCACTCCTCTGTGTGAGGCAGCCCTGCAGATTTAAAGCTTCACAAGCGAGTGGGCCTTTGTGTAAAGAAAAAGACGCTCTTTCCCCTGGATGGACTAAGGCCCTACCTCAGGGCATACAGCTGGGCAAGTCGGGCACAGACTGCATTTGCCCCGCTTGCCCCTCATCTAGGCTCCTTTGTGCGGTGCACAAACCATACAGCTAAGCATGGCAGCCTTAGCCATAGTTTCATGCTGTGTACTCCCTCTGAGCAGACACCGGGGACACAGAAGGAGGAAGACAAGACCTAATGCCCCTGCTAATGGAGCCCCACGCTAATGGCCAAACAGGCCAACCCATAACAAAACAATAGAAGGTGAGCTCAGTGCTATAAAGCCAACAGCAGGATGTGGTGAAAGGGAGGGGACAGGCATGAGGGAGGGAATTAATTTATAGCAGGCCGGGGTGGGGAGTGGTTTGGCGGGGAGGAGTTGGGGGCCAGAAATCAGACCCAGAAAGAGTTCAGCCTGTTTGAGAAGCAGAAAGGTCAGTGGCTGGAGGGGTGGGAGGGAGGATTCTTGGGCCGTGTCAGAGAGGTGAGTAGGGCCGGGTTGGGCAGGGGCTCATAGGTCACTGCTTGAAGTTTGGATTTTGTTCAAAGTGTGGTGGGAATCCTGGTACTTCTGAGCCACTGGGTGGAAAAGGGAGGAAGGCAAGCAGCACAGGTGACAGTCCCGGATATCCCCTGGGGGCACAGCAGAGGACCAGTGGGCAGCAGGAGGGGGCATGGATGAACAGGACTGAAATGGCACTCAGGATGTCGTGGTTTCTGGTGGGTTCGGAGATGCCGTTTTGACTTCTTAGGTGGTGCCCCTAAATGCGGAAAGGGACCACAGTCTTCCCTCGGCCTCTCATGAAACGTCAGGTCACGGCATCTCCTCTCTGTGGGTAGGACACAGGCGGGACCCGGTCCCCTCATGGACTAATCCGAGCGATGTGTGTTTGCAGTTCAATGTTAAAAAGTCCACGGAGCCCGTCCAGCCCCGAGCCCTCCTCAAGTTCCCAGACATCTACGGACCCAGGCCGGCTGTGACAGCCCCGGAGGTCATCAACTATGCGGACTACACTCTGAAGCCCACGGAGGAGCCTGCTGCACCTGCCAGCCCCCAGGCCCCGAATGACAGCCGCCTCAAGAGGCAGGTCACAGAGGAGCTGTTCATCCTTCCTCAGAATGGTAGGGGTCTCCTGCCCCCGGTTCCTTTATAGGCAGGACTGGGGGAGGGGGCGGGAGGGGGGCTGCCTAACGGCGTCTCTGTAGATGCCGCACATGGCCAGCCCCAGCATCCATAGCATTGGACTCTGGGCAAGCAGGTGGGCCTGGGGCCGGAGCTACGGTGCTTTATTCCTGCAGGTCTATTGCTGCATTGCTTCCCTCCCAGACCTCCAGCTTCCCACTGGGCAGTGGAGGGTCCTCCAAGTCATGCAGAAGAGTTGTGATTAGATCGTGGGCTTTCAGCATCATGGGTTCGAGTCTCTGCCCTTTCATGTACTTGCTGTGTGGCCTTGGTCCTGTTGCTAACCTTTCTGGGCCTCACTTTCCTTATACACAAAAATGGGACTGCAGAATTATCTGCCCAGTAGGGCTGTAGTGAAGTGTAAATAAAATAACATATATAAAGTACTCATCCCAGGGTGTGGCCCAAAGGATGTAAGCACAACATATTGTTATTATTGTGTTTCTCTCCTTCTCATCAGTGTGGACTTCAAGATAGAACACCGTTCAGGGTACAGTGCTGTGCTGGGCTCTGGGGCAGATGTGCAAAGCAGACATGTCCCTAACCCAAAGGAGCATGCAGGCTTTCTTTCTTTCTTTTTTTTTTTTTTAAGATTACTTATTTATTTATTCATAGAGACGAGAGAGAGAGAGAGAGAGAGAGAGAGAGAGAGAGGCAGAGACACAGGCAGAGGGAGAAGCAGGCTCCATGCAGAGAGCCTGATGTGGGACTTGATCCCGGGTCTCCAGGATCACACCCTAGGCTGCAGGCGGCACTAAACCACTGCGCCACCGGGGCTGCCCGCATTCAGGCTTTCTTAAGGAGGCAAGAAATACGGCCGGGAGAATGGATGGCTGTGTGGTTTGGGGGTTTTGTGCATGTGGTTGGACAAGGAGATGGCAGTAGAGGAAGCAGCTCTGACATTGACCCCGATTTTTGTGCATCTCCTGGCCCGGGTCCAGGTGTACCCCATGTGGCCAGTGGACAGACACCCTTCCACCCAGACCTACCCAGGACCATGGTGATTAGCCTGGCATTTCTTGAAGAACAGATTCATGTAGCGCCTGTAGCATGAATGAATCTGCTTCACTTTTAGACTCCAGCCTACATTTTGTTTTTATTTTAAAGATGGTCTTTTTATTTGAGAGACAGAGAGCATGAGCAGGGGGAGGGGCAGAGGGAGAAAGAGAAGCAGACTCCCTGCTGAGCAGGGAGCCTGATGCAGGACTCGATCCCAGGAGCCCAGGATCATGACCTGAGCCAAAGGCAGACGCTGACAGACTGAGCCACCCAGGTGATCCAACCTGCCTGTTTTAAATAGGTAAAAATATTTAATATGGAGGACTTGAGATAAAAATATTTATATGGAGGACTTGAGAGCTAAAAATATTAATATGGAGGACTTGAGAGCTTAAGCTTGGAGGGTGGGGAAGAGCTTGCATGAGGAGCCTTGGGGGTAGTGATCAGAATCGTAATTTCTCAAAGCTCTGATGAAGCCAGGATCGGTTGCTCTCCACCACGAAGAGCAGGAGAGTGTGTCAGAGACTGGAACTTTGAAGAATTCAGAACATTAGCTCATCTTCTCTTTGTCGTCATTCCTCATTCTTTTTTCCCACCCCGGAAGCCAAGCACTGGCTCGACAGAAAGCAATCAGGAGTTGATTCTTCAGCAGTATTGGCCAGAGGCATGGGGGTGCCTATTGGATGTTGTCCCCAGGATGCTGGACATGTCTTGCTCCCAGCCGTGACGATCCTCAGCTCTCTGTGTAGCTCAGCGTCCCGTTTCTGGAAGCTGAATCCATCCCTGCATTACCAAGTGGGGCCAGCTTTGGTCTGGTTTTGATTTTGAAGGCTGAGGTCATCTGAGAGCAGAGAGCTCTGGGTGCCAGGCAGGCCCCCTCCTGTCACTGACCCTGCTGTGGTCCTCCGTGCGGCGCCCTTGGAAGCCACATGGGTCCTGCGTGTGTGTTGGTTTTGTTTTACTCATTGGTCACAGCCTGGTCAATCTGTTCCTTACTTAGATGCACCAGGGGAATTTTTCACCACATAACAAACCATTTGGAAGTTAAATAGTCCTTTAAATATCTACTCTCTAAATTTGTTCTGAAGATAAAAAAAAATTTAAAAATTCCAATTGGCCTGAAGTGGAGTCTGCTACAGCTGCTGAATCCTCTGATTCTTGGAATATGTTTGACTCATGACAGTCTCCCAGATGTTTGGCTCCTGTTCAAATGAGGTACAGAATGAGCAATATTTGTGTTTTTAGGAACTTCTGAATTAAAGATACGGTCATTCATTCATTCATTCCACAAGCATTTCTTCAGCCTCCCCTGAAGTTCCACCACGACCCCTGACCTTCCCCAGCATCCACTTGCCCCTTGCAGCCTCACTCTTTCACACTTATCTCCAGCTGTGAACACGAGAGGAGCAGGGATTAGAGTCTGGGACAGGTGGAGATGGGCTGGGCTTGGCTTGCCTGAAACAAGGCGACAGGGCCACACAGGCTGTGACAATTTCCCTTACTCAAAGCTCACTGTGGGCCGGGCCCTGGACCATGTACTTTCCCCGCTTTACTTCATTTCATGCAAGTAACTCTAGAAAAGAGGGACTATGATTAACTCCAGTGTAAAGATGAGGAAACTGAGAAGTCACTTGTCCAGGGTCACGTAACTATCACTTGGCAGCTCAAGTGTGACAGCAAAGCCCATATCATGGCCACTAGGCTGTGACCATCCTTCAAACTATAAACCCAGGGGCACCTGGGTGGCTCAGTTGGTTAAGCATCTGCCTGCAGCTCAGGTCATGATCCCGGGGTCCTGGGATCAAGCCCCGTGTCGGGCTCCCTGCTCCCCGGGGAGCCTGCTTCTCCCTCTCCCTCTTGTGAGAGCACTGCTTGTGCTCTCTCTGTGACAAATAAATAAATAAATAAATAAATAAATAAATAAATAAATATTAAAAAATATATAATCCCAGGACATCAGGCATCACTCTGATGTGTCCACCACGACTTGGCACTCAGCTAGAGAGACTTCGGTTTATATTCATGGCATAGGTGGCAGATGGGAAAGACAGGATCTAGAAGACAGGTCCCTGGCATGGGTGGCAGTGACGGCCTTACCTCTCTTACCAGGTGTGGTGGAGGATGTGTGTGTCATGGAGGCCTGGAACCCAGAAAAGGCTGCCAGTTGGAACCAAGCCCCCAAACTCCACTACCGCTTGGACTATGACCAGCAGAAAGCAGAACTGTTTGTGACTCGTCTGGAAGGTATTACTTTTATTTGACTTTCACGGGCTTCCATGTGTCCGTCTCCCCCGGAGGAGCTGGGCAGGGGGGATGAGAGCATCTGTGGCCCGAGGGAGCACTCTGTAATGAACGAACCCTGAAATGTGTGTATAGTTCCCGGCCCCTCTCGTATAACCTCCAAAGTGGAGAATCCTGATTGGCAAATATCTTTCTCCCAAAAGGGGATTCGGGGACCAGGCTCCTTCCATCAGGGGCTCCGTAATCCTCCCAGGCCTCCTTGTCATCTGAACCTAGCAGGTGGAAAGAGAGGGAGAAGAGGGAGAGAGCACAACCGTCCCTTAAAAGCCTGCATGGCCTGCACAGAACATGCGTCACTCCTGCTCGCCCCTGGAGCTCGGTCACATGGCCACTGGCTGCCAAGGAGCCTGGGACATGTGGCTTAGCAGGTGCTCGGCACAAAGAGGAAGGGGGTTTTAGTGAACAGCTAGCCATACCCTGCCGCAGGTGCCTTTGACATTGAATGGGGCTTTGTGCCGGATGTGGAGGGTGTTCTGAATGGGCGGTGAAGCTGCTGAAATCCAAGAACTGGGCAGTCTTTCCGAGGGGGTCAGGATGTCCCTGGTCTCCCTACCCCACCAGTTCACTTTACCATCAGCAAACAAAGCTGAGGCTTTGCAAAGGAATTGAGGTTAACAGTGGACCATTCTATGGCTCCTGGGAGCTGTGAGCAGGAGAAATTGGCCTTCTGTATTAAATTTTCTGTTTCTAGGGAGTGTTTCTCCTTTTTATGTTCTTTCAAGATTTTTTTTTAGCATTTTCACATACTTTATGACATTTGGTCTTCACAACAGTCCCATTTAGCAGATTAGTAACTGAGGCCTAGCAATCAGGTGACTTGTCTGAGATCACTCCAGCTATTGGTGCCAGAGTCAGGACTAAACCCCAGTTCCCCTGGAGCTTGGTGGAAAGTTCTAGCAGGACACATGGCTTCAGTTTTTCACCTTCTCTTCCTGGGAAAGGTCAGCTACCATTTCCCAGGGGATCATTGAGCAGCCAGCCAGAAGAGCATCACGGGTACAAGTTTCTGGATCAGTTCACACTGTGAAGCATTAAAAACACCCAAGTTTAGAATAAGAGAATGACAGAGGTAGTGGCCAAGCGAGTCGTGTCACCAGTGGTTATGTGGTAAATGTTTAAAGGACAGAACAAACAGGTACAGTATCAGAGCACAGAAGTCATTAGAGGTTTGTGGGGCCTGGCAACCCGGGGACACCTCATAGGCAGAGGGTGGGTCTCTGGGAAGCACCCCATAGTGTCCCTGTGGTCTGGGGACAGTGTGTGTGACACTGGCCACCTCGGGGAAGCTGCTGTTTCTGAGTCTCACTGAGAGGTGATTCCACAAAGCCACGGTGGTCAGCCCGAGGCTCTCAGACCCCGAGGTCACGACCACGAAGCCGGACCCGGCAGCTCGGGCCCACCTGTGCTTCTCCCCTGCCCTGTCTCGTTGGCTGCAGCTGTGACCAGCGGCCACGACGGAGGCTGTGACTGCTACATCCAAGGCAGCGTGACCAACAGGACCCGGACCGTGGAGGCCCAGACGGCTCTGAGGAAGCGGCAGCTGCACACCACCTGGGAGGAAGGCCTGGTGCTCCCCCTGGCGGAGGAGGAGCTGCCCACAGCCACCCTGCTGCTGACCCTGCGGACCTGCGACCGCTTCTCGCGCCACAGCGTGGTGGGGGAGCTCCGCCTGGGCCTGGACGGGGTGTCTGTGCCTCTGGGGGCCGCCCAGTGGGGTGAGCTGAAGACTTCGGTTAAGGTAGGGTAACCCCTTGCCGGGAAAGGTGAAACCTGGTAGTGGAGCTTGGGGTGGAGGCACTGGGCCAGCAAGTTTCACAAACCTTCCCAGTGTGTGGGTGTGCGTGATGCGCACGTGCAAGGAAGATTGGAGTGGTGAACCGGGTGGAAGGCTAGAGCAGACGCATAGCCCAGGCTGTGGAATTCCTGGCGTCTGGTTTTGCGTCTAGCTTGCCATGCAAAGAAGCCCCTGCCATCACGGAAAACATGTTATGAGTGTATTGGCTCGAACGCTGACAGTAATATCCCCATCTGAGTTCATGGGACGCTCCCTGTGTCCCTCCTGTGCGCCACGCACTGCACCGGAGATGACACCACATAGAGCCCCTCTCTCCATAGAACTTACAGGCCAGAGGGATACATTGGAGCAGGCGAGTGACGATGAAAGCAATGATACTGGACCTGTGTTGAATCCTAGGACATCTAAGAGAGGCCTAACCGAAGTGCCCTGATGGAGGGTTCTAGAAGGCCTGGTGTGAAGTGGTGTTTGTGTTGAGCTTTGAAGGACGGACTGGGTTGGGGCAGCCCCAGAGCTCAGAGCTCTCTGTGGCCACCAGCCCTGGGACAGTTCTCCCCACGCCTCTGCTGCCGGGGGAGCCGAGAGTGGATGTGAGGGGTCTGCCGAGAGGCTGCACTGTTCAGAGGGGGGTCATTTGGGAGCAAGCCATTGTTCCTCACAGTCTGGGCAGCGAGGGGTTGGAGAGGTCAGGACCCTAGGACAGTGTGTGGTTATTTAGGCCCTCGGGTCAGGGCCTGCCACCATGGATGGAACCTTCTGGGGACCAGTCTCAAGCAGCTGGTCAGTGCCTTATCGGGAGACCACCTAGCCCACAAAGCCCTACTGCCTGGCCCTTCACAGAAAGCATTCAGTGACTCCTGTGCTCGAGTAATAAAAATACTAAAAAGGGCATTCATTTTCGAGTACTCACCATCTATCAATCCCTGTGCTTGGAACGTCACTTCAGTTCTTTCTCAAAGCAGCCAGGTGGAAACGACGCTGTGACTCATTTACTGACACGGGGACTGGGGCTTAGGGTGGTTGGGTAACCCATACAGGGTCACCCAGCTGGGACGCCACCAGCTCGGCCTTGCGTCCAGGTTGGTCTGGCTGTAGGTCGGGTGCTGTGTCCTCGCCACGGTGCCATGGAAGTGCCCTGCTGCATGGGAGGCCCCATTGGCCACAGCCTTTCCTGATGGTTCCGGCCGATGGGGACACCTGCCCCCCCTCCTTTCTGCTACCATCTCTTCCTCGCCTTACTTTTCTTTCTTTCCCAGGCTCAGAAAGTCGATAAAAATTGACAGCCATTCTCAGCTGGAACCAGGCTGTTCCGAAGCACGCTCTCTAATGAGTGTGTGATTTGGGACTTGAACAGAATCACAGCCGGGGAAGAGGATCTGACACATTGGTTTATTCAGCTGGTAAACCAGCTTTCTCTGGAAGTGGAGGGGCTCCCCCAGGGCTTTGGAGACTTTCGTGCCATGGGGGCCGATCTAGCCTCTCCAGGGGGAAGTCTTGGATGGGCTGTCCCTCCCTCCTAGAAGAGCAAAACATGTTCATTCATCCCAAGAATACCTTGCCGGTTTCCAGCAGGTGCCAGGAGCTGGGGACACAGCGGTCATTAAGAGGAAGCCCATCCCATCACGGCGTGCTCACTGTCCTCAGCATCATGCTCATAGGTGCTACCGTGCCACAAAGACACCCTCACCCTCATGGCCCACTAGCCTGCTTCCACGCTTGTGAGCGATGTCAGAGGCAGCATGTTGGCAGACGTAGGCCCTGGCACCCCAGGCGGGTGAGGGTGGGTGGGCCTGGCCCCAACTGGAGCGTGTGAGCTGATGTGAATGAGATGGGTGCAACCTTCAAGTGGCTGCGGCCCCGGAGCCTCTCTCCTCTAGGCCAGAATGGGTTAACCAAGGGGCTGTCCGTGCCCCAGTTCGCACCAGAAGACGCTCAGCCAAAATGTGGCATGTGCGTCACCAAGGATCATGGAGCAACCCACTCCAAGGGCATCTTGGATGACTCATGGAGAGCCCAGGAGAAAGACGGGGGCAGGGTGAGGGTGAAGGAAGCCTTATTTTTGTCGGCAGGTACTTGAAGCAGCAGAGCCGAGGAGGTAGAGGCTGCTAAGATCGCCGGGCTGTGGTACAGCCGGTGGGGCTCATCCGGGGCTCTTGACAAGCCCTTCACCAGCTGACGGGCCCAGACTCCTCTCACCTGGCTTAGGGGAGACAGGACGCTGATGCTGGATTGTCCCCAGCTACAGCCCAGGCCAACCGTGGACCTCCAAGAAGTGATCTTGAATCGGGAGGTTGGGGTCCATGCAGCCCTGCTGCCACCCCTCTGGGTGCCCGGACAGGTCCCTGAGCCCACTTCCTTCACTGTGGAATGAGACGTCTGAAAAGCCCCGGGTTAGGACTCGGGCTTCGGTGTCAGACTAGACCTCCGTTCAAGGCTCGGCTTTGCTACTTCCCTTACTTTGGCTACATGACCTCAGGCAGTGACGTGCCCTCTCAGAGTCAAGGTCTTCTGCGTAAAATGGGAATGAGATTAGTGTCGCTAGGGTTGTTGTCAAGATTCAGTAGGATGTCTCACTCTTCTTTCTCACAAGTATTTGTTGTGTGTCAGCTGGATGCTACCTGCTGGGCAGTGGCTTTGTGGAGCTTCCAGCCTAGTGGGATAGATGATGCAATTGCACCGAGCACATAGTAAGTGTTTAATTAGTCTTAGCTGCTATTATTCCTGTCATTGCCAAAGTCCCTGGCAGCTCTTGAATCATTTTGTCATGTGACCTATTTACTCAGGGCCTTTTGAATCACTGGGGTCAGGTTGAAGATATTTTTTCCCACAGAGGACAGGGGTGACCCGGGCAGAGGGCTGGCCAGCCTCATCCAGCCCCCCTCCCAAAACCCAGACTGGCTCCTCTTCATCCAGAAACAATATTCCCACTTAGTCATCTCAAAAAGTGCTGGTTGTCCTTCCTTGATGATCAATGGTGATAATCTCAGCGGATAGTTCCACGGCGCTTACTGTGGGCCGGGCCCATTGGCGGGATATATTATTATTCCCATTTTACAGACGAGGAACTGGAGGCGTGGGGAAGTTAGGTAGCGTGCTGGAGGGTGCACAGCGAGGGAATGGTATGACTGGAGCTCAGCCCCAGATGGTCTGGTGCCAGAGTCTATACCCTCAGTACCAACTTGGGTCAGTGACAGACATCTGCCTCCTAGGGGGCTCTTTGGGTCATTTATGTCCCTCGGTGGGTTTGTTGAAATTCCAAATTATTTTTTTTAAAGATTTAACCACTTATTCATAAGAGAGAGAGAGGCAGAGACATAGGCAGAGGGAGAAGCAGGCTCCTCCCAATGTGGGAGCCCAATGTGGGACTCGATGCCCAGACCCGGGAACACGCCTTGAGCCAAAGGCAGATGCTCAACCACTGAGCCACCCAGGCATCCCAAAATTCCAAATTCTTGTAGGAATTTCAGCAGAGATGCTCTAAAGCCAGAGACGGAGGAGAGGCATGTTGGATGCTTCACGGAGGCATCCGTTACCTCCCGCAGAGTGTGGTTATTGCCAGTGGTCTCTGGGGCCCTTCCTACCACTGCATGCCCAGCTTTTCTGTTGACACAGTTGGCCATTCTGTTGACCAAGCAAGGCCCTGCTCAGCATTCGTACATCACATTATTGACTCTCAGCCCTACAGGGGCTGGAAAGAATTATCTTTTCAAACAGAGTAATGAATCACAACTCCCCACTGCCCCAGGAGCCTGACCGGTGGATGCAATGGTTCTCAAACTGTGTCCCCTAGAACCCTAGTGTTCTATAAAGATACCCCAAGACTTTGTAGGGGTGGTGGTAGTGAAGGGTCAGAAGGGGTCCTGGCCCTCTGCCCCTGCCACATGCTAAGTGTCATCTCTTTGATCTGTTTTCTGTGTTGGGTTTGAATACTTGATATTCAGAAAATCACATTTTGTGCAAATGAAAAGTTCTTATTAAAGCACATGCTGCCCATAATTCCTCTGTGCCCTCCTCCCTTCTGCGGGAAGGTACTGTTGGTGGGTAAAAGGTTTCTGGGATGCCTGTCGGGTACAAGTCCAGTGTGACCCCAGCCTCAGCTTTAGTTGATGGGTCAGCAGCCACCCCTAAGTGCAGCTCCCCTACATCATCCTCTCTGTTTCAGGAGCCATCTGCAGGAACTGGAGAGGTCCTTGTGTCCATCAGCTACCTCCCGGCTGCCAACCGCCTCCTGGTCGTGCTCATTAAGGCCAAGAACCTCCACTCGAACCAGTCCAAGGCGCTCCTGGGAAAGGGTGAGTGAGATCACACGCTCTTCTTTAAATTCATATCATTTACCCCTGAGCCAATCCCTTCCTCGGGCCTGGGTACGCCCTATCTAGAGCTCCCTACCTTGCAGACCCACATGTGAAGAACCAGTCTTACTCGTGATCAGAAGAAACTAAGGATCGAACCGTAGCCACAGAGAGGAGTATCTGGACTGTAGCTCAGCCTGTCACCCCCACTGGGCTGGATGCACCTCACTGGTAGCTGTCAGGAAGGCCAGGCTGCCCTCCTGTCTTAGCTCGCTATCACTGTGTGCCCCACACCCACCCCAGTCTCTTCTTTCTTCTCAGTTTTTGCCAACCTGCCACCCCCACACCAGCTGAGTGTGGGTGCTGACAGAAGGTGTGTGGGTGCATGGGCTGAGGCGGCCCGAAGCTAGGGCGTCTGTGCCCCATATACCCAAGTAAGCATCTCTTCAACATTCTGGAAGCCTCAGTTTTTCCTTCTGGATCCCCCAGCACAGACCTCGAGTCTTGGGCACCAAAGAGGCTCTCTTGTCAGAGCAGGAAAGCAAGCAGCACTGGTTAGCAGCGTGATACCTGGACCCAGAGCCAAGTGTTCATAGCAGGATATAAATAAACAGATATTTATAGCAGGATACAAATAAAGAATTACCACCGCATTCAGAACCTTTGAATTTGGGGCAAATGAAATCAGAAGAGCTGGTCTTGCCGACAGAGTCCCCAGCCAAAGTGTCAGAATTCAGTGCCTTTCCTCATCCCCTCCAGACAATTCTTTGCTTCCTGCTCTTTTTTTTTTTTTTTTTTACAGCTCCTGTCAGGACAATTACAACACAACACTGTCTCTCAAATCTATCTGCTGAAATAACAAACTAGCCACCCGGGGGTGATAATTATAGCCATAAATACCGAGGAACAATTATTCTCGCATTAGCTTCAGGAACCTTGACTAATGAAAACATAATCCAGCTTCTGAGCCTTGTGGTGTTCCATGCAAGCTTGTCCTGTGACCTGTGCTGATGTCCTGGGGGGGGGGGGGGCAGCTCTAGTGGTGCAGTACCTGTGGGGGCCAAGGCAGTCTGCCCTCACCCTCACCCTATGAAGCTGGGGTGCTCAAGTAAAATTTATAAACCAACAGAAGAGAAGAACTGAACCAACCAGCAGGAGACCTTCTATCTGAATAATCCACAAAAATGCTTGGATGGAGAACCGATGGGATAAAGGCATAGGGATGGCTCAGTTTTTCTGGTCTGAATTGAAAATCATAGCTGCAGTATACCTGAGCCATTATTGTGGACCTGGTTTGATGTGGGACATGAAGACACTTGCAAGGGTGCATGGCAAGTTGCGCTTCCAGCCTGACCCAATCGTGGGCCACCCAGTGACCACCCTGATGTATTATACTGTTGTTGGTTTTCCACACTACAGTCTAAGATCTATGGAGGCAAGAACTTTTGCTGTACCCCCAGGTCTAGTGCCTCAGGGTAGGCATTTAATAATTGTTGACCAAATGCATAACCTAGTGATGGCTGCAGAAAGGGGTGGGCCTGGAGAGGGGGAGCCTCGGTGTAGATCTTCAGCCAGAGATGCTGTCTCTCCAGCCCTAGGAAGGAGCATCACCCTGGGCCCACCACACCCCACAAGCTCACCCTTCTGTCTCTCTCTTTCCCCCAGATGTCTCTGTCAAGGTGACCTTAAAGCATCAGGCACAGAAGCTGAAGAAGAAGCAGACAAAACGGGCCAAGCACAAGATCAACCCCGTGTGGAACGAGATGATCATGTTCGAGCTGCCCGATGAGCTGCTGCAGGCCTCTAGCGTGGAGCTGGAGGTGCTGGGCCAGGATGAGGAGGGGCAGAGCTGTGCGCTTGGCCACTGCAGCCTGGGCCTGCACGCCTCGGGCTCTGAGCGCAGCCACTGGGAGGAGATGCTCAAGAACCCTCGCCGGCAGATCGCCATGTGGCACCAGCTGCATCTGTAGCCAGCCACCTGGGCTCCTCCCTTCTCGGGCACAACCCGGCCCGTCCAGCCCTGCTCTTCTCTGCAACGTCCTCTTTGTACCCCATCCTCATTCTGACACCCAGGAGACAGATGTGTTTGCAAAGGCCAAGACCCCGTCCCTCTCTTAGTACATTCTTGTTTCAAAAACATGAGCAGGGCAGTGTGTGGAAACAGGACATTTGGGTTGCACTGCAGAGTGCATTTTGCTCATCTGTGCAGTGGAAGAGACACTTGTCAAATACAGCCCATGGGCAGGTTTCGCAGGTGGGGTCAGGCCAGATGCAGGGAAAGTTTAATGTGGGGAATAATGTCTACAAAGAATGGGGGTCTTTAAAAATAAGCATTTCAAAACTGATGGAGGAAATAAAGTATCCTGGATCAACTCCTAGAGTTAGGGAGTGTCAAGGTGGGATGACCTCTTAGCCAGCATGAAATTGTGCCCCTGACCCATGACAGTAACCCAGTAACTGAGGTTCTCGAACCTTAGTGTGTGAAGATCACCAGCAGATCCCCCGGGGCCCACCTGTTGACATTCCAAATCAATATTCCTGGCCACAACCCAGGCATCTGCATTTTTAACAAGCACCATGTGGTTTTGATGCAGAGGTTGGAGCAGTGCACTCGGAGAAATCCCTTCTGCGACATTCCAGACAGGTTTTCCCAGAGTCCCGGTCGGGACTCCAACACCCTGGGGCAGCCAGCTCCGATGCTGGACATCTCAACTGTCTGTGTGAAATTTGGGAGGCCTCTCTGGTTTTTTTTTTTTTTTTAATTTTAATTATTTTATTTCTTAATGTTTTCATTTGTGCTCTTCAGATCCTGTTCTTGGATTGAACTTTGTGCTTTTTATTGAAGAACTCTGTTGTTTTATCTCAAAATCAGTTTATGTTATACTCGGGGAGATCTTCCTTAACAAGGTATAGGTGGGATCCCCTGGTCGTCACCAGGCGCTAGTTGTCACACCCACCAGCATCACCAAAGTGACCCTCTGAGACAGATCCATCTTTCTCAGCATTGCAGCCATTTCGGGAGGAATTCAGTGTGAGGCACATATTGATTTAGTCCATTGTATCTGGCTACGTGGAAGTGAGAGAAGAAGGGATCTTGAAATAAGAAAAGAGAGTCTTTTGCAAATGTGCCTCCCTTCCTCAATTTTCGGGGCCGCCACTTTCATCAGTAAGTAACCAGCAGCTAGGTTTCAAATTCCTACCTTCTTATTCCAAACAGCTGTCCACATGGTCAATTAAATGCTGAATCTTGCTGAGTGGGTATAATATTTGCCCATGAACCAGGATCCCTGGGTTCTGTTGTTGGCCACCTGTAAAATAGGCCCAATGACATGGCAACTCTAGCTCTGTGAATGATGAACTAGCGTTCAGAAACTCTAGGCGCTCCCTGGCTAAAAACAAACTGTGGCCACCCGCAGATCATCTTTAAGCTTCAAGATGGCAGCTGACAATGACTGGAAGGTGCCAGAACCATCCCAGGCACTTCCAGAACCGTGGATTCTGCATTTGGGCTCGTCGCTACTGATATCCAAACTGGGCTTTCAATTGTCACCCAGTCCTGTGATCTACAAGGGAACCCCCAGGCGAGGTGGGTAAGGGCCATGCTTCATGCCTGCAACAAGTCAGGCCATTCTTGGCCTCTCCATGAGAACCGGAGCAGGGGCCTCATCACCGTTGGTCATGACTTTCCCATTCTGTGCTGTAGAAAAGCATCCGAACAAAAAAAAATATCGAATCCCCGCTTAATTGGAAAGTCTTTCAGATAATTGGAAATCTTGCTCATTAGGGTTGGCCACCTCCTGCCAAGTTTTTTTTAGGCAAAGCATTTGTTAGTAATTTCCTATAACATGTTATTGAGGCTCCCCTCGCACTCTGGTCTCCCGGTTTTGGTTGGCATGGCCACAAGAAAACAAAACATTTCCTATGTGGGCTGACCAGTACTCTCTTCTTGGCAACATCCGCTACTCCAATGTAGAAAAGTCTGGATTCTAGACTGAAAATCAGGAAACATGGGTTCTGCTTCCTTAGAAATCTATGCACCTGCCCCACAGTTGTACTGAAGGATGTCTGAGGTGGGTTGGGGAGCCTCTGATGCCAGAAATATCAACTCTGCCCATGGCCATCCCATCCCATCCCAGTCATCCATTCCTTTGTACCTCAAGGATTTCGATTTCCAGATTCCAAACTAAAGATTGCCCCTGATAGGAGTCAAATGCCACCACAGAACATCTCACTTAGCAGCCATGCGCAGGAACAAGATAGGTCTTGCAGGTGGTTTTGCCCATTGTGTTCACCGCTGTGTTCCAGAAACCTAGAATAAAGCTAGCTCGTGGGGCCTCATTAAATATCTGTTGAATGAATTAATGAATGAAGATTGGTTAGGGAAGTAGACAGGAAAAGACACCTTATGGAAGTGACATAAAAATCAGTCTGCCCTGAGTCCTCAATGATAAAAGCATCTGCCATCTCAGCAGTCGGCCTGAACATTCACATGTGAGTACTCCCCTCCACCTGATGAGAGCTCGTAGCTTCCGTATAAATGTAACTAATGATTAGAAGAGAATATATTTGCTGTGATTTTCCACCAAAACTCCATCTTGGTGAATTGTAAATTGCCCAGACTGCCAAGTCGACAGACTTCAGTAATCTTCGCATCCGCGTACGTGGTACCAGACACATTTACAATTTACTACCAACCACAAGTAATTGAGCTTGTGTGAAATCAACTGATCATTTTTGAAAGGAGCAGCTTGTACTTGGTCAGGGAGTGTTTTCTAGAAAGGGCATGGAACAAGGTGAAAATAAAGTGAGAACCCATCATAGACAGGGCTGGGGCCCCCAGGATGACCTGGTTCTTTCCTAGATGCGGTGATGGGGATCGAGAACTGGGAGTCCACCCTCATTAATCCGTGACTCCACTTCTCACATCAAATCAGTGTGTATTGGCCGAGTGCCCATCGGTCAAGACCTGGCACGGGTCTATCCATTTCAATTTGAGAGATGACCTTGGTGTGGGTTGAGTGACCCATCACTCCAAATGACGCTGTGTAGAGAGGGTAAGTTGGAAGAGAGGCTCTCCGGGGGCAGTTCCTTTGGGATGGAAAGGTAGCCACGGCCTAAGCCAAATCGAGGCGAGGACCCCCAAAAGAGAGACCTAGTCCTTGTGATTTGTTTCTGCTGCCTGTGTTTCCTGTTGTCAGTGCTAAGTGTGTGTTTGTTTTGCAATCATGAACCGAAGCACAAAAAGACGCATGAGACATTGTAGTCCTATGTCTGGTGTCATACTTGGGAGCGAAAAACCTTTCAGTGGTAAATAAATAATTTCGAACTAGGTCAGGTGCCCGGTGTTTTCTTTTTCCTTTTCACTTAATATTTGACACCTATAAAATGCACAAACAATAATTTGATAAACGCTCACAAGCCACTGCTGAGTTTTACGAAATGTGGCAAATGCCATCCAAGAGCCCTCGGTCTCACTCAGGAGACCGCCGTGTTTCTCCCCACCCCAAGCAAGTCTTCATCCCTTCACTCCAGGTATTTGCCAACTCTGAGCAGCGTAAGAGTATTTGTGTGTGTTTTCGACGTGATTTAGATTGCATCCCACTATTTTGGCTCCATATTAGAATTTTTGGCTTGACCCACGCAGACATAGGTAGCTCTAGTTCATTTGTTTATTTACTTATTGATTTATTTGCTGCTGTATCCTAGTCCATTGTATGGGGAGGCCACAATCCCATTCTCTTACTGATGTACATGGAGATGTTGCTTTGTTTTTTCTATTACCGGACTGCTAGGGACATTACTGTGCATGTCCTCTTGTTCTGTGTACGAGGTTCTTTAAGGTATGTCCCTATGGGAGTGAGTAGAACTGCCAAATCATAAAGTTTTCTCTGTGTGTACATGTGCACATGTGTGTGTGTACTCAAGCACCCTGATGGCTTTGCTTGAGCATCGAATCAAAGCGGCTACATACAAGCAGGGATGCAAGCATTGGCCATGGCCTCTTGGGGCTCTGACTTCATTCTCGAGAAGAAAAATTAGGTAGGAGCTAGAGACTTCTTTCTCTAACATCCCCCAAAAGAAATACTCCCACCACTGGAAGATCAGTGCAGCAGCCAATGGTTCTCCTGCGCTCCAGAAGGTGGGCAGGAACAAGGGGACTGTGTCACCCTAGGTCCTCCAGGTGGCTGCTACAGCCCTGGCCTCTGGAGGAAGAGCCTCTGGCACTAGGCAAAGGGCAGGGCCTGAATTTTATAGTCAGTAGGGAACTAGCCAGGGCTGATTAAGACCAAAGTTCTTATAAAGGAGAAATAATCCATGAAGAAAGCCCCAAGATGTCTGTGCTTGCAATTCCTTGTTTTATATTAAACACATAGTTATTCTATTGTAATGACAACCAGGATTTTTATTTTCATAATTAAATAGGAGAAGTGGGTCCTATCCCACAGAGCCAAATATATGGACTATGTTTCGTGGATAACTATGAATATGGCCCACCAGAGCCTAAAACTAATATCTGAGAGTCTGGATGAGAGTAGAAGAGTTTATTAATCACTTTTTACAGGGCTTTCCACTGAACTGCCTTAAATAATAAGCTCTGCCACTGCATAGAAAATAGACTCAAGTCTACAGCACTGCATGTAGGAGCCGAGAACCTACAACCCAGCATGGCTATGTCCTCCGAGGCCTTGGGCAAGTCACTTGTGTTTGGGCCTCAGCGTCCACATCTGTGAAATGACTTTGGACCAGATGATCACTCGCTTTAAGGCTTTACGATTCTGTGATCTAGACTGGCAACAGCGAACCTTTCACTCATCTCTTTGGTCTCCTGTTTCGTGCATAAAACAAACTAAACCCACCTACTTGTGTATCTGCTCTCTCTGCCCCATGCCTGGTAGGTCCCCCTAGCACCTTCTGATAGTCCCTCCTGACAGCCACCCCCACTCCTTGAGACAACATCCAATGTCACCTGAGGCTCTGAGTCAGGCTTTTCTTGTATGCTTCGCTGCTAATGGAACTGGTGGTAATCTTCCACCCAAGAGTTTCTATTTTTTTACAGCCAGTTGGAAGCTCCACCATTCCAGAAGCTCAGAACCCTCATCTGTTCTGTCTCCCAGGGCAGACACCTGCCGAAGCTAGAGCCACAGGATTCGCTATGGATAGATTTAGGAGGTTGGGCATCTTCTTGGTGCAAGTTTTGAAGAACTGCCTCCATCCTCCCCTCCTTCTCCTCCTGCAGGTGAGCCAGCACAGATGGTGCTTGGCAAGAACCTCAGAAGCTTCCCCCAAGCCAGAGATGGAGGCTGACACCTACCTGGGAGGAGGTGGGAGGAAGTCAGTCTTGGGGCTGAAAGCCAGGCGTCACCAAGGGAACCAGTCTATGGTGGCTGCTGTGTGCTCAGGGCCCTGGGAAGGTTCTTCTTCAGCTGGATGTGGCCTCCTTACAAGTAGCCCAGGCTGGAGTGGAGCATGGTTTTCCGTTCCAGTTTCCCAGCACGTCTCTGGGGTGTTTCAGCACAACCCATTGGCAAGTGGGTGTGGGCAGAAATCCTGCTTCAGAAATCCAGGGGCTCAAACCAGGGACAAGCAAGGAGAAACTTGTTTTTCCAGCCAAAAGCAAACAAAACTACTCTGCAGCCCCTCTTCCCTTGAAAGCCAGGTGGGATGGACTTTTGCAGCAGAAGCAGCAGCCCTGGGCAGCCCAGGTGGCTCAACGGTTTAGCGCCGCCTTCAGCCCAGGGCCTGATCCTGGAGACCTGGGATCGAGTCCCACATCGGGCTCCCTGCATGGCACCTGCTTCTCCCTCTGCCTGTGTCTCTGCCTCTCTCTCTCTCTCTCTCTCTCTCTATCTGTGTCTCATGAAAAAATAATCTTAAAAAAAAAGCAGCAGCAGCTCTGAGCAGCAGCAGCTCTGAGGGTCACTAGGCTGAGAAGGAAAAGGTGACCCCCATTCAGGTAGAGGCGTCCAAATCAGTGGCCATTGTAAGCATAGGGGGCTCTATATTAAAAGTCACAGGCAACCCCTCATCGAGGGTAGCTGTGGGAATTCTGGGTGAATGAGGATGATTGTGGGAAACCATATAACTTCCCAGCACCTACTTCATCCTGACCCGAGAGGTAACAGTCTAATGATAATAATGATAAACAGCATGTAGGAGACCACTGCTCTGTGTTAGGCATTAAAGACACAGATTCAGATAAGTGACTTGCCCAAGGTCTCACAGCTTTTAAGAGGCTGAGGGGGGACTGAATGTGGTGTTCTCTCATCCTAAAGTTCAGGCTCTGACATCTGGCCAGTGACCCAGGGTCTTTATTGCCAAGGTAACTCAGATGCCCTCATAGTGGCTTTAAAATGCTGCCTAGAACCATGCACTGAGAATTACCAAGCTGCAAGTTGCTGGAGAGTTCTCTTTTCTCGAGAAAGGAGGGGACACCAGCCTGGATTGGGAGGGCCCATTATTCAAAGGCCAAGAGCAAGTTGGAGCAGAAGATAACTTAAGGAAGCATCTCGGGGCAATCCCCAGCTTTGTAGAAAGAGGAGGCTGGGTCAAGGCCAGATGTAGGCAGGGGTCAGATCCAGGGTCATCCTGATTGAATGAAGAGACAGATGAAGTGGAAGTCTCCAGGACTTCCCCTGTGACCAATATAACATTAATGGGATTATACTTTTATCAAGTGCAGCTTAAAGTCAGTCGTTTATCCTTTCAATAAACATTGATTAAATGCCTACTATGTGACAGGAACTGCACACAGTGGTATTAAAAATACTCCACTTTTCCCTTGTGGGCTTTATGACCTAGAGGAGGACCAGCCAAAGAACACACACACACACACACACACACACACACACACACGGGCAAATAAAGATAAATGTCATGAAAGAAAATACCAGGAGGAACAAGGAACAGTGAATGCCTTGAGGGTGGCCATTTAGAGAGGGACGGCCTCTCTGAATGAAAGTGGCATTTTAGCTGACCCTAAAAGACAAGAAGAGCTCAGCCACACACCCATCCTGGGGGAACCCATCCCGGGAAGGGGGTGCGGGGTAGTGGGAGGTCCTGAGGCAGAGAGGAGGAGCTTGGTGAGCTTGACGCACAGAGGCGGGCAGCGTGGCTGGAGCCTTGTGTGGAGGACACAAGCTGAGGGCAGGAGATAGGCGGGGGCTAGATTGCGCAAGGTGATGGTCATGCTCAGGACTTTGGAACACACTCCAAGGGCAATGGGAAACTAGAGAGTTTTAAGCAGAGAGGATGCCATGACTAGGTCTGTTTTCAAAAGATTGCTGTAAAAAGTGTCACATAGCAGCCCCTCAGGTCTTTGGGCTACTAGCCAGTGTCCTGAGTCTTCTTTCCGAATTGAACTCAACTTGTCCTTTGAATCTTGGAGAGAGTTGCTGGGGAGCAGCTGGGGAGAAGGGGGAAGGAAGGGAGTAGGCTAGACTTTGTCTTCGCCCCATCCTCGGCCAAGTGCAGATGGAGGACCTTTCCGTTCCTTGCTTCCGAGTCATGGAATCATTCACAGGTTCCAGATGTGGCTGCAAATGTACGCCCAATCTGGCTGGCTAGCAGTGGAGTGCCGGCTGACCCTGCTTCACCGGGCTGGTCGAACATGGACAGCGATGGCCCTTTGCTCCTTCCTTCCCTATTCCCCCTCCTCTGGAAAAAGAAGAGAACCAGAACATTCCATGGGAACTGTGGAGTGGCTTTCACGACAGGTAGCCCCTGAGTGACAAACTGCGGGCGTCCTGGGAGGGTCACAGGCTTGGAGGAAAGAGGACAGCAGACACTAAGAAGGCAGAGGTTAACAAGGGAGGAGAGGGACACCCTCCAAAAGGGGGCAGAAGCTGAGAATAAGAGAGCTTAGCATCCTGAGGAGAAGAAATAAAAACACTTATCTGCGTCTTTATTGAATTTCTGCCCACCCTCATTCTAAAACAATTTGGGCCAAGCATCACTCATCACTCACCGCCATGTCAATGCCATTAGCAAACCACTGGGGAAAGACCTGCCTCAAGGACCAGGTCTGCAGGTGGGGAACAGAGCAAGGCAGTGGGAGGGAGATCCGTCTGCAACAGCTCTGTGTGTTTCCTCCAAGAGCTTCTGTGGGATAAATGCATGCGGGGGCAGGTAGATTTATTTTAAATGGTTTCAGTTATATACACCTCCTCTTGGCCAGAAAGGTGGGTGAGGCACGTAGGTTACCTGCTGGAAATGGACTCAACTGGGGGAAGAGAGACAGACAGACAGGGGCTTAGAGGTCCCTTCTAGTTCCTTCCAATCTGGTAGCAGGCAGGCTCCTATCCTGACACTGGAGCCCTTGCAATGGGACCCATTCTGAACTGCCCAAAGCCTGGGCCTGGGATGGAGGCAAGGAGGCAGAGATTCAACCTGGGTGAGTAAATTTAAATGCTTTTATTAACAATCTTCTTACATTACAAGGATAATATGACAAAAGGAAAGTTTCTGCGTACATATTATGATAAACCAACATAGCTCTATTTGTATCCAGTGTTCTAGGTCCCGTCACACAGGTACTATAAAGCGTAGTCTGCAAAATAATAACATCAAGAGGTTTTTTTTTTTTAAAGAAAGAAAGTATTAACATATTAATATGTATATGATAATAGACTCCTAGGTATTTCCCCCCACCCCCACTTAATTTTTTTTCCTTTGTGATTGAAATGAACCGGTTCAGCAGCGTGGGGGTGGAGAGGAGGAGAGAGGGCCCAAAAAAAGAGCAGATCAGACTGCTGGCTCTTCCCCAGAGACCCGAGTGAAGACGAGGGGCGCCGAGGGCAGCCCAGCCCCGTCTTCGGGTGAGCAGTATTGTAACCGGCTGGCCTCCCCTGGACGGAGGGTGCCCGCGGGCCCCAGGGAATGCTCTCTCTCTGAGGTACAGTGCATCGTGGATTGCTTCCCGGGGATGCCCACCCCTGGCCACGGGTCTGGCCCACCGGCGCGGCAGGAAGGCTCGGCCGGCCTGGTCCCCCTGGAGGCACTGAAGGTGTTCCGAGCCCCGGCTGGCTGCCAGCTGTGGCTCAAGGAGACCCAGGCAGATGTGGAGGGGAGGGGAGGCGGCATCGGCTGAGCAGACCCGCCCCGGACTCCGGGGGTGGGGTGGGGGGTCTGCTGGAGACTGAGGTACGTTGGTAGATGGCAGGAGAGAGGAGGACGGGGTCAGAGGCGGCTGGGGGCAGAGGTAAGCGCCTTTGGAGAGCTGAGGGCCCGGGCCGGCCTGGGGCGCAGAGGACGCGGGGCTGGGGGGCTGGGGCCTGTCCCCTGCGGCCCATCGGCCCCTCCTGTCCCACGTCCCGGCCCTGGGAGCGGGCCGCCTGCTGATGGGGTCAGGGCCGCGCCAGCCCGCACCAGGCCCCGGCCGACGTCCCCTCCGCCGCGGGAGCAGCCCAGCCGGGAGGGCGGGTGAGCGTGAGCGTGGGGCGTCCGGCTCAGCCGCTGCCCCGAGTCGCAGAAGGACACACAGTGCAGCGAGCCCGACGTGCCTGCTGTGGCGGCGGAGGGCCAGGCGGGCGGGGCCGGGGAGAGCGTCGTCCTGAGTACAGCACAGGCCGCGCAGGGGGCCACCGGGGGCACCAGGGCCGGCGCGGGGTGCGTCCCTCCCGCCCCCTGCTCCCCCCCACCCCCCTGCCCCTCCAGGGCCCGGCCTGGGCGGCCTCGCTTCAGAGGCTGGGCCTCCGGGGCGGCGGAAGCACCTAAGCGGGGAGGGCGGCATCCCCCCCCTCCCCGCATCCTCCCTGGGCCCCCCTCCGGGCCAGTTGGCACCCTTCCTATTGCTGCCGGTGCTGCTCCTCCCCGGGGTGCGGGTGGGGGTGGGGGGAATTGTGCAGTGGTCCCTCCACGGGGGCCCCAGACCGCGTCCTAGTGCCAAGCAGCACTGACTTGCAGGGGTGCGGGGTGAGGAGGACACAGGGGGCTCTGCGGCGGGAGCTGGGGCGCCAGGGTCTCCTCCCGCAAAGGAGAGAAAGTGCATGGAGAGGGCGGGGACCCGGGGACTGTCCTCTGCTGCGCTGGGTCCCAGCAAAGCCGGCCTGCCCGGCTCCCGCAGCTCCCTCCGCACGACCCACGACCCGCGACAGGCTTTCCCGTTGCTCTCTCAGCTCTCTATAGACTCTATTTTTATATCTATTTAAAACATAGAAATGTATAAATATATAGGATATTATTTATAGATATATAGACGTGATTTAATCTCTTACTCTGTGTGTATCCGTACTGTATATGTCCATATATACAATATATATGCTGTAGCATTTGTATTATACACTGCACGTACCCCCTGCTTCCATGCGCTCGCTCTCCTAGGGAGACTGGATTGCATAGGTATTTCCAGAAAACACCACTTCAGGGGATGGGGCGGGAGGGGACCGAAAGCCAGATGGAAGAGGAGGGCCGTACCATCTTCCTCCCCAAAGGGCACTTTTTCTCCCTCTGGCTAACCCACAAGATCACGGCAAAGGCTCCCAGAAATATCACAGCTCCATCCGCTTAGCTAAAGGACCCTGTGAACAGAGAGCAAGAGAGGGTCTCCCTCCAAGCAGAAGTAGGGCCCTGGGTGCCTCTGGACAAAATCTTCATTCCTCAAGACGTGAGGAGGAAACCGTGAGCAGAACCCATGACCCAGCACCACCTCCCTCAGGAGGGTGGCATCTGGAATGGGACTGTCCCAAGGTCACCTGCTGTCCAAACTCGCCATTCCCACCTAAGGAGGCCTGGCCTCCCTGCTTTCACTGCCCCAGGCTGGCCTGCCTAGGGCAGCCACTGGACGGGGCGGAGGGACATGAGGTCCAGTGTCACTGGAGCCCTCTGCACAAACTGAGTGTGGGACCTAGAAAAAAGAATGATTCTACTTGGAAATCCACCCAGACCACATGCCAAAACCAGATCCGGATCCAGAATTCCTATCCCTGGAGGAGTGGGGGTGGGGGGAAAGGGAGGGGGAGGAATCTAGAAGTTCCACTTCAACCCCCAGTCCGCCTCCTGGACCCTGCGGCGGGGCTCCAGGTGAACGGCAGCCCCACAGCCTGGCCGGGCCAAGCTTCTAGTCTGTTTCTTGGTCGCCACGATCATTTTCAGCCCCCTACATGCTTTTCTCTCTTTCCTCCTTCTTGATATCACGTCCAAACAAATGGGTAATATTTAAACATTACCTTAAATAATTACAAGGTCCTTCCTCCAAATTACGGGGTCGACATAAGCAAGTCAAGGAGAGGGGGCTCAGCAAGACAACTCAACATGGAAACATGTAGTGGGGGCTGGGGCTCTTGATTCAGGGCCCAGCACCAAAGCTGGCCCTGCAGACAACCTGGAGCTCAAGCCTGCTCTCATTCTCCAGCGAGGATGAGAAAGCAAGGATCTGCCTTGTACTACCGGATGTCGCAGGCAGTCGTGAGTAAAAATAAAATAAAATACAAAGCTGGTGTTTTGGATGCCGGGACTCTCACATTCAACCAGGCAGGCAGAACGTGGGGATTCTACATGGCAAGAGCTGCAGACAGGCCTGGGCTGTCCTGGGGGTTCACAGATAGCAGATGGCAAATGGGGGTCTTTTCCCTCCACGGAGGAGAAGCAAACCATCTCATCCCAAGGGCTTGTGGCTCCCGGGCTCTGCAATGTATCAGCTTGGCACAAATGGCCATGAACCTGAACTCCCTCCCCACCCCTCTCTATGAGCCAAAGAAAGTCCCTAGTCAGCCAGCCCAATTAGGACAAGTCTCAACCCCAGAGACGAACATGTCATTCTAAGCCAGTGGCTGAGTTAAAGGGCTCTATCTCCTCGGAAGTGACCACATTTGGGATGCCAGGACCGCCCGGCCACAGCTTTTCATGCCCATCAAAGGGAGATTAGGCTACATAAGCATTTGATTCCCTAGGCTAGACCCTGTGGGTCCCATTAACCCAAGGGTCTTCCCTAAGGAGTCAGAAGAGTGGAAACTCCTATGATAGAAATCACATGCAGCATTCACAGGATGGAAGCACTGAGCCTTCTGGAAGCAACCAGGTTGAAAAAGACCCTGTGTAAATTGCAGTGGTGTGTCACCCACATTGTTCCCTGGTTACTCCCTGTCCCGAGGCAAAGTGGCCTTCAGAGTGCCTGGCACGGCCCAGGCCTGGCTGGATTCTACAGAAGTCACGAGCACCCAGAGTTTTAGAGCGTCTTGCCAAACCCAGAAATGCCCCCAGGAGAGCTCGACCTGCCCGAGGCTTGGAGCCCGGCTCGGCAGGTGACCACCCGCCGTCCTGTGCTGCTAGCAGCAGCTCACACCTCTAGCTCAGAGGCAGGCTACCGGCTCCCAGCTCTCTCGGGAGACACAGGGGAGATGCTGGCACAGGCCCGAAGGATTTATTCTCCCCTCTGGATAAAAATTTGCGCTGATTTTGGCCATGGCCTCTTGAAACAGTCACAGCCCTGACTAGTACTCAGGCAGACATCAAGAATTCTCTCTTCCTGGTTTTCAAATAAGTGACCCAGGGCATGGCTCCCAATGTAGCAGGTGGAGAGGAGCAGAAGGGAAAAGGAGAAGGTGTAAGGCAATTGGTGGCTAGAAAAAAGCATCCCAACCTACTGTTTCTGGCCCCCGCCAAGGCCCCCTTGCCAGCCATCTCTGCCCTCAACCCATCTTACTTATTAGCCTGTGCGATGTTCAAAGAAAGCCCCCACAGACGCGATAGTTTGTGTGTGCGATGGAGACGATGTCAGGGAGGGAAAGCTGGAACCTTGTGCTTTGCAACAGTATCCCACTTGACAACAAGTACTGACCCGGATGGGAAGAGGGGGGTTGGGGGGGTGGGGAGCACACCACCTTGGAGTACGGACATGATCTGAAGCTGGGAACTCCAAAGCCTCAGAAAGAGCTTTGGGCATTTCCTTGCCAGTTCCTGCTCTCTCCTTGTTCGGAGGAGGGTGGGGAAGTCTGCGGGCCTGGGGAGGAGGCTGGCGGGTGAATGTCACCAGGCAGGGGTGCATTGATTTGTTGAAGAAGGCAGCATATGAGGCCTGGCAGTGGGACAGTTGGAGAAAACCTGTTTTTTTGTTTCTTGTATCTTTTAACATGCTACATCACTGTTGAAAACAAACAAAAAAGTTTCAAAAATAATATATAATATATATATATAATATATTTATATAATGAAAAGCTATCGACTAGCAGCAATGATTCTAAAGTTATCTTAGCACCAAGACCATAGGGGTGGGGGAAAGGGACGTGTGGAGGGTGAAGGGACTGGCAGGACAAGGAAGGGGAAGTGACATGTTCAGTGTTGATGACATTTCCACTATGGTTCTCAACAGTGGCATGAGGCCTCGGAGACAAGATAAACCAAGAAGGAAGGAAGCCACCACAGTTTTATGTCTGAGCCAAGCAGGTTGGGGACACGGGGCTTTGCCTGTGGCCAGATCACACCATCCTTTGCCCACCCTCTGCCAAGTGAGAGGGGTGGCTCCCAGCAGAACTGACCACGGACAATGCAGCTCTTCCTCCGTCCCCCAGATAGGACCTGCATCCACAGTACAGGATCTCTGCATATCAAATATGCATAAATCAGATGTGGAAACATGAACAGAAGTTTTTAACAGCTCACGCACATTTTTTTTTTAAAACTCCCTTGCGAGGTATACTGGTAGTTAAATGAACAAAAGAGCATTGATCAGACTCCTCTAGCTTAAACCACTACTTGCCCCAGGGAGTAGGCAAGTGGCTATTTCTAAAGCTTATATCATGGTTGTGTGTGTGCAGGTGCGTGGGCGTGCATGTGTGTGTGTGTGTGTGTGTGTGTTTAGGCTGTTGCCTTGAGAGTCCTGTCTGACCTCTTGTTTATACCATTTCTTTAGGACATCTCTACCCTGTTCAAAAAAGGAAGCATTTCCAGGCATAGATTCAATGCCTGGTTTCCCACTGCCTCCTGCCAGGCTGAAGGGTCTGGTACCAGCCTTGTCACAAAAGAAGGCCTCAAGCTCTAGAGACCCTCCTTTGAGTCACGCATAACCCAGGGCACAACTTGCATTGACATCTCCTGCCACTGAACTAGAGCAGGCATTTGATTATTAAAGGAATAATAATAAAAAAAAATCCCCAACACGTTACGTGATTATAAAGACAGAGCATAAATAATCCATGTAAATGGAATACATACTTTTCATTTTACTTTGCTTTTAGCCAAAAATCACTGCCCTGTTAGGGTCTGGATTTCTTGGCTCTTCATTCCCCCACAGTCCTGGATCTGACTGGAATTATATTATTTTACCCCATGCCGTATAAGAACAGGAATGCAAAAAAAAAAAAAAAAAAAATCCCCCCACCCCCACCCACACACCTTATCCCTTCCCCAGGATTTCAAGCTTGGTTGTGAGGCAATTTTGCCTTCAGTATAACAGGTAATTAGGATCCAGGGGGCTGGAAGGAGGGAATCCGTAACCCAGGGACCGGAGAGGAGATCGAGGTGGGGAAGTGGTGGGTGTCACAGTTTGACCGACACATTTGTTTCTAAGACAGTGAAAGAACGCTCATCAGGAAATGAATACAAACCTCTGAGGCTGAAATCAGGTGGGAGGGGGAAGGAGTCACGCACCCCGATCCAGGTACAATACCCACCCCATCGGAAACCAGAGATGGGATTCAGCTCCACCAGCATGTCGACGCGGAGGCCCAGAACCCCCATCGTCGACCAAATGAGAAAAGCAAAGGCAAGAACATAATCCCAAACCCAAACCCCTCAACCCCCAAGCAAAAACATAAATGAAACAAACCACCTAAAGGTGATGACAGAGACCCGTCATTTTAGCTTAGGCTGTTGGTTGGCTGTGAGGTGGGCACGCGGGTGTCCCCAGCACGTGCTTCTGTGAGTGAAAATGATGGATGGCCACGTAGGTCGCAGCTGCCAGATCTTGTAGACAAGACTCCGTTTCCAACATCATTCCTTTGTGAAAGCTCCCAGTGGCTTCTGGTGGACGCGTCACCTTGGTTTTTAAAAATTTTCAGTGTGGGTTTATATATATATATATATATATATATGTATATATATATATAATATAATATATATTTATATAATATATCAAAGCTTATGAGTATAGATTAAAAAAATATTCAACAGCTTAGTGAACTCTGGGACGCCGGCCCCCTAGATGTCCGGGTAAAACTCGGACCCGTGGTCCACGGTCTGCAGCACCGGCTTCTGCTCCAGCGCGGACATCCTGCTGAGGACCTCGGCGGACAGCGCGTAACTGTTGCCAGACTTCTCCTCAAACCAGCTGTCCAGGGCTCGCTTGGCATCGAAGTTGGCGATGGGCGGGCCGTTCACAGCGATTGTCAACAGGTCGCTGAGCTGCTCCAGGGTCAGGCGGGAGCGGTGGTTTTTGCGAACCCGCTGCAGGGCGTTGCGGCCTTTCTCGCAGCAGGCGGTGGAGGTGGGGAGGACTTTGAGGACCTGGATGATTTTGTTCAAGAGCGGGAACCGCTGCTTGTACTTGCAAATGTGGCCGATCAGGTCCTTGAAGCCATTTTTGGTGTAGTAATCAGCCTTGAGTTCCCGCCACTCCATCAACAGGCTGCCCCGGGGGTCCAGCCCCTCCCTACAGACATCCCGGGAGAAGGTGGGGATGGCCTCCAGGTGGTCAAAGATCTGCACCATGTCCTCCTTGCCGTAGCTCATGAGCTCCTCGCTGCTCCTGGGCCAGGCAGCCAGGTCGAACACCTGGCAGGCCTTCACGAAGATCCGGCTGCGGGAATCAAACCTCTGAGCCAGGATCACCTGGGTCTTCTGACAGATCTTCTCCCTGACGGACTGGAACTTGGCTTCGGCCACCCTGAGGTTCTTCATGGCAATCCCATTGAAGCTCTCTCGAAAGTTCTCCTCGAACTCCTGCAGGTACTCCCCCGGGGAGTCGGCCAGCCGGCTGATCTCCTGGATGGCCTCCTCGATCTTGTCGTCCACCTGGGACACCAGGAGGTACTCGCCCTGGAAGACGTAGGCCAGGCGTGACAGCACGGCGATCACGTCCAGGAGGAAGTAGATGAGCTTGATGGACTGGTAGTCCATGAGGAACTGCAGCAGGGCCAGCGCGATGGCGGACGCGTCTGCCCGCTGGGTCTGGCTGCTGACGTCCTTGAGGTGGGCCACCACCTCCAGGTAGTCCTTAATGAGGGCGTTGAGGACGTTCTGCTCCCCGATGATCCACCTCACGGCCCGGATGTCCCCCAGGAACTCCGTCTCCTCGCACAGGGTGGAGGCCGTCGAGCGGAGCTCGCACATGAGGCGCGGCGAGTACCGGTAGAAACTCAGCAGCTGCTTCAGGTTGTTCTCCAGCTCCTCCAGGCAGGGGAGCTCCTTCCCGCTGATGGCATCCAGGATCTCGAGGTGGGGCCGGTGCACCATGAAAGGCAGGCACAGCAGCCAGGGCAGCGTCTTGCGGATGGTCATGAACATGCTGGCGCGCAGGCTGGCGGTGACGTTGGCCCCGTCGATGCCCAGGCCCACGGTCGGCTTCTCGTCCTGCAAGCGGATGCCCAAGGCCGAAAAGGCGCGGTCGAGTGCCTGCAGGTAGCTCTCGGTGCTGGAGAACCCGAGTTCCTGCAGGGACAGGAACTCCGTGGCCGGGGGCCCATCGCTGCTGGTGTACTGGACGTAGACAGCCACCGTGTCGGCCAGCAGGTCGTCGCTCTGCCCATCCAGGATGATGCTGAGGCAGGGCGACTGGCGGATGCGCTCCACCAGGTCTTCCCGCAGCGCGCGGGCGATGTGATGGATGAGTATCTGGCAGTCGCCCTCGTTCATGTACTGGTCCACCACCTTGAGCTCGCACTTCCTCAGGAGCTCGGCCAGGGGCCGGAAGTCCAGGTAGGGCCTGCCCTCGAGGGCCAGGTGGTAGGCGGTGTTGAAGAGCAGAGTCATGTTGCGGCACATCTCCTCCGTCTTCTCGGGGTGCATGCGCAGCTTGTAGAGCTGCAAGCACTTCTTGTGCAGGTTGCTCTGGCTGTGCAGTTTGATGGTGTGGATCTTGAACTGCTTGGAGCCGATGATGAAGGCCGACGTGCGGGAGGACTGCACCGTGTACTGGCGGCAGACGTGGCACCACATCTCGTTGAGGGTCGGGGAGTACCGCAGGAACCAGAACTTCTTCAGCCACTCCTGCTTAAAGCGTCGGATTCGGCGCCCGGTGGCAGATGACATCTTGGAGGGCTCGTCGGCGGCAGTCAGCATGTCATTGGAGACGGATTCGTCTGCAGAATCGACCTCCTGGTCATCGTCTTCCATGATGGCAGGGCCGGACACCATGCTCTCGGAGGCTGCAAGACAAATGGGAAGGAAGCATTTAAACTCTGGTGGCAGAAACGCGGGCTTTTCCAGAATGAATGGGAACGCTGCCCGAGAGGTCAGAGCCACCACGGGTGAAACAAAGGCCAATTCCTACGATGGACTGAATCCCAGCCTAGATTTTTTTTTTTAAATAGCTGCTCTTGTTATCCACGCGTGACGTTTCCTCTCTGGGGATTACCCAGGGTGGACACCTGCTCCAGGCTGCCTGCCTTTACCCTCCACCAGTGGGCGCTCAAGGAACTCAACCTTCTATAGCAACGGGGCAGCTGGGCCACGGCCACGGCCACCAGAGCAGATCTGCCCGAGTGAAGGTGGCACACCCAGCATTCCCAAGTCACACAGCCAGGACATGGGGCTCATTTATCTCAGTGCTAACATGGTCCGGGGAGGCGTCCTGCCCTCGAACAAAGGCAGTCTGCCATAGCTTCGGCTTATTTCAGGATCAGAATGCAGTTTAGTTAAGACGCATGCTTTGAATATCTGAAACACCTCATTCTGAGCTCAGGGATGTGGTTAAAATAGGAAATGCTATGTAAATACTGGGATTCAGCTGCAGCTGTGTACTGAAAAAAACCTTCCTGGTTGTCGACCGCTTCTAAAAGATCCAGGCAGCCAACAGAAAGGGGCCACGGCGTGCGGCCATACATCCTGTATCCCAGTCCTTCTAAAATCCCAGGCCGGGGAGCCAGGACCATGTGTGGCAGGACGTAATTCGGGAAGAGAAGCACGAGGCTGTGTTCCAGGATTGAGTTCGGGAAGGCTGGGAGCTCTTCCCCCACGAGATGCCCTGCTTGGGGCTGGGGAGACAAAGATTGGGGTTAGAAGTTTTGAGTGTAGGGTTAAGACACCACCAGGATCGGCAGAGAAAGGCAACGGGTCAAGAACACAGCACACACCCCTCCTGCAGTGGAACTTCCTTTATTGACAAGGAGGATACAAGGGCGAGACACGAAGTATCCCATGGGCGCCGCGGAGCAGCCCGTCAGAGGCAGGCACCTGCGGGCGTGGGCTGCGACCGGAG
This sequence comes from Canis aureus, assembly GCF_053574225.1. Lineage (NCBI taxonomy): Eukaryota > Metazoa > Chordata > Mammalia > Carnivora > Canidae > Canis > Canis aureus. The sequence goes on along the minus strand of NC_135631.1, from coordinate 11,870,474 downwards.
CCCGCCGCAGCATGACACGCCTTAGGCCACCCCCTCCCCCGAGGGTGGCTCCCGCAGAGGGCGCCAGGCCACCCTCACACTGCCCACCGGCTGCTCTTCCCTCCGACCACAATCTCATCCACGCCAACTTACCTGCAGGGTCGGAGAACTCCGGCAGCTCTAGTACCTGTGCTGGTAATACCGGGGGTTCAGGAAGCTTCCCAGACTTAAGCATGTCTAGTTCGGCCTGGAGTTCCCGGACCTTCTTCTTTAGGCGAATACAGTTAGGGCAAAAGGAGGTGGTGGGAAGCTCGTGAGGGTCGGAGGCAAGAGAGGCCTCGGCGGGACTGTCGGCCTTGAAGGATGAAGGCTCTTCTTCTTCATCCTCCAACGGGCCTGGCTCCTTGGAAGCCCCCTGGGGGATCTTCCAGTCCCCTTCCCCCTGGGTCCGGCTGACATTCTGCACGCCGTGCGACATGGTCATGGCACACCGACTGTATGCATCGTCCTGGTACTTGGGGACTTTCCTGATGACCAGCGAGGTGCTCAGAGCCAGCTGGTGCGCTTCCACCTTGGCGGATTCCAGTGATGCTTCCAGCACATCCTTGAAAATGAGGTCGATCTTCTTCTTCTTGGCCTGGGGGTGCGCATCCCCCTCGTCAAAGCCACGCTTGTACGGGCTTTTGCCCTGTCTCAACACGGGGAGCTGAATGGGACCCCTCAGGTCTTCTGGGTTATCCAGAGCCTGCTCAGACTTCTCCCTCTGCAACCTCTTCTCTCCTAGGAAGCAAAACCAGGCTGTGAGGAAGGGGGGAAGAGCCCCAAAGTGGAGAAACCAAAAGGAAACAGAGTGGGCCTCCTATTAGGAAGCCACTTGACACATCCCTCTGGGGGCTGGTCTTGTGGGGCAAGCATGACCGAAAGGCAGAGGCGAGTCACTTGGTGGATCCCGGGGTCTAGAGTGGGACCCGAAAAAAGTGGGAAGAATTCTCTAAAAAGACCATTTCAGGGGAGCCTGATGTATATGAGCTGCACATTCATAGGTGGAGGGAATGCTGGAGGGGAGGGCAAGTGGAAGTGCGGTCAGCCTAGAAGGTGACACCCCACCGGTCCAACTGGGCAGATGGAAACACACCTCAGAGCTCGGTGCATATGGATCCCCACCCTCCAGGCTTCTCGTCCAGTCCTGGCAATTGGATGATGGCTGCTTCGACTTGGTAAAAGGTACACAGGACACACCAGGTCTGCTCCTTCCTGCTCCCTGACTGCTCTCCAGACGGCAGGGCAAAGTCCAACCCATGACAACCATCCTAACTCTCCAGGACATCAGATGAAGAGGTGCCCATGAGAGGAAGTGACCTGAATGTCTGTGGTCCTCCCTGACAACTAAGGCAGGAGGGAAAGGGAAGATGGGGCCCCTCGGGGGGCTGAGGGCTCCCGGGGGGCAGAGAAGGGAGCCCCCAACAAGATAAAAAGCAGTGCGTGACTATACTGACCCAACGCGTTCTTGAAATACAGCCGTGTTTCCTTACCTGATCATTCAAAGGACCTCCCCTTTTCTATCTCTTTCCATCAAATGACTGACTTCAAAAACATTGGTGACCTCCCAACAGTAATTTTAGCCTGATGCTTTAAAACGGCGGACATGGTTTCATCAACTGGGACAGAAGTGTGCTCCCTGGGGATGCTGATGCTAAAGGGGGACCCTCAGAAGGTCCTGACAGCAGCCTGTGGGCCAGGAAATCTCAGAGGCTTCCTAGGTCAGGGCAGGGCCCTGCAAGATGACTCTGGGCAGTGACTTAGCCCAAATACACTTTGCAACTAGGCTTCCGAAAGCTGCATTAGCTAAAAACCTCTGAGTGAAGGCCAACGGATCTCGGGGAGCGATCCAGAAGTTCCAGGCTGTGACGGAGCCCTGGCTTCTTGCAGCTGATGAGGGGTGCTGGGCCCTGGGCCCTGTATGAATCCGGGTTTCCTACAGGTAACGGCACAAAAGGGGGTAACCTATTCAGGACACCCCTCTTCTGTCCTCACATGACTGTTTTGAGGAGCAATCTCATGTTCAAGGCCCCTGAAAGTCAGGTGGCTCTCACAGCCTACATTTCTATAATGGCTGAGGGGCAGAAAGGATGGAGATGAACGCTTGTAAAAAATGCAACGTGTTTGTATTACAGATCAGATATGACACTTGCCCATTCAGAATCTCTAAACATCGAGGGCCACCCTTTCACTGCTCCCGGACCAATCAGGCAGCAAAGAGCTGAGGATGTCGGGAGGTCAAGGCTACACATTCCCAGGGAGTCCTCAGGCCTCTCTGCTCAAAAGACAAGGTCATTCAGATTCCCTAGGATGAGTGGGAGACCTCTTTGGACTCAAGGCTTCCAGAAAAATCTAAGGGCCGATAAAGACCTTTAAAGTATCATTAAATTGATTTCAAAGCCTCTGTAAAAAAATGGGGAAAACACCATTGAATCAGTGACTCAATGTAGATCAAATAACATAAATTTTTTGAATACACGTATTAGATGCACCCTGTTCTTACAAGAACACCACCCAGGCATAATTTACACTGTCTTCAGGAAGCAGTTCTGGGCTCTGAGTAATAGCCCTACTTATGAAGGACTAATAATTCATGCTCTGGCCCTTCTCAGGGCTCCAGCCTCCAATTACAAAGAAACCTCCTTCCGCGCAAGAACTTCAGTGAGTGAGTGAAGGGATCCCCTTTCCAGAGCAGGGCTGGCACACCGATCTGAGCCTCCACTAACTATTCAGAATCTGCCAAAGCTACAGGCTAGAGACAGCTACACATCTAAAGGCCACAGAGCTCACCACTGCTCCCAAGAGCTTTAGGACCAAGCCTCACCACTGCTCTGGCCCCGCCCCACGGTGCCTTTCAGTTTCCTACTGCTCAGCCTTGCCAGGAACAGACCCTCCTTCCTCCTGCATCTTCACAGGTCTTCGTGGATTTCATTTCAAAGCTCTCTGCCACGCCTCCTTTGAACCACTCCTGAAAGCTCACTCCCTTCTCTGAGCATTCCCCTTGGGTCTCTGGGCTCTCTGAGGATTACTGCGGCTTCAGGTGCTTTGGAGAAGACCCTGGGGGTGAGGGGAAGGACATTACAAATCCAGAAGAATTCAAGAAGATTACGGCCAAGGGATGGAACCTGGGTCCTCAGATATGACTTCTCTCGGGTTTCTTTTCTTCTGGTGGTAGGATTCTTTTAGAGACTTCTTGGCTGTTTTCATTCTTCTTTTATCCGCTCGGCAAAGAATAATTGAGCACCTACTATGTATCAGACACATTTACAGAAGGCATCTTCAGAGGTCAAATGGAAACCGTGGCAATCTCATCATAGAAACATGCCTTCCCGAGTGAAATCAGAACCCCAGATCCGAAGAAGACAAGAGATGAGTATGTCTACTGGGTCTCCTCACTGCCCATCCGATCACAGATACCTTTTACCAAGTCAGGCAGCAGCTGTGCATTCAATGTCCATAATCTGCTTCATTCTGTTTTGTTTTTTAAAATAGCTTACTTGCAATGGGCCACCCCACCCCTGTTCATCTTCTCCACTCATACTCCACATGAAGATATATTTCCAACAAGTAGGTTGGTCCAGAATGTGATATGGTGGGGCTTGGGTCTAGCCCTGGTTCCTGGAACCACATGGACTCTGGGTATTTGAATATGTATTTTTTTAGTGCAAGGAAGGGCCCCCTGAAAGAAGGAGCCAGACTCGCCAGTTTGCCTTGGCCCGGCTGAGGATGGGGTAGGGAGGCAAAGGGCTAGGGCCTGGGGAATATTTTAAGCCACTTTCCAAAGATTCATTTAAATGGAGCCTGGATGAACATCTCATCTCCTGGGCACTATCCACCCCTAAGGTCACCTTCCCACCTCCCTCCAGCCTCCTCCTTCTAATAGAGCTTGTTTGTTCACAGCATGTCATTAAGACTTACTAATGACAAGAAACTAGTTTCGTCAGGGAGGTCATGTAACACTACAGCTTATAGGTCAGATCCTGGGCTGAGACAGACATGGATGAGAAGCCCAGCGCTGCCCTTCCTAGCCATGTGACCCTGGGGGAGTCATTGGACATATCTGATGTCCCATTTCTACATTTGTGAGCTGGGGATCATAGTCCACATGGGACCATTAGAATTAGAAACTTACAGTTGAGGGCCTGCAGTGGTCAAGGTGGGCATTGTTCTGCACATATGACGTAGTGTTAGCTACAGCTGGGACAGTGGGACGTCATAGCATCTTTCCATCAGTTTGACTTGGGGAAAGAGGATCAATTTTGATTAAATTTATGCGCTTGCCTTTGGGGCCTCATCTCTCTCAATACTCTAAAATGTCTGTAACAGGGTTTCTGAGGGAGGAGAACACATGGGAGTGCCTGCTGCCCTGCCCAGAGCTGCTGCTCACACCTAGACCACCTGTCTCCACCCAAGTCCCTCTGGGTCTCCCCATGGCTGGTATGCTGCATTTCCCATCCGTCCTCTTAGGACGGCTTCCTCTTAGGAAGCTCCCAGAGAAGCATTTCCGGCCTCCCCTGTGTTCGGTGGCAGGTGTGGCCCTCACCTCGGGGGAGGCTGGGCACTCACCTCTGGCCAGATTATGGTGGATGGTCTCCTGGGACATGCTGTGCAGGCGCTTCATGTAGTCCTCGCTGTACCAGACCCGGAGCCGCTCCCCGGGCCGGATGTCCCGACACGCTCGGAAGTAGATGCGCTCGCTGTGCTGGAACGCCAGAAGGTTCTGCTCCCTCTCCTCCCGGGAGATGACCACGTACCTGGGGGCGAGGGGGACAGGTAAGAACGCACGGGCCACTCATCAGCGAGTGCCTGCTGGGGCCAGGCATGGTGCTGGGCAGGGGTTGGAGGTCAGAGGACCACCAGCAGGTGGCACGTGTCAAAGTGTAAGGACAGTTGTCTGTCCGAGACCAGTCCCTGGGCTCAACATCGCCGTTTTGTGTGACTTTGAGCAAATCTCCGAGCCTCTAAGTATCTGTTTTCTGAGACTAGACATGCTGCCCTGCCTACCTCCCAGGCTCTGGTAAATATAAAATTCAACACCAGATACAAACCGAAAACTTGAAAGATCGTGTCATTTATTCCTCACTAACTTTTAAGTGCAGGGGTTCCCAGACACCCGAAGGCCTCTGATGGTGCTAAGTGTGGGGTTCTTGGGCTCTTTCCAGTATTTCACAAAGCCCAGCAGAAATAACCCATGTGACAAGGATGCCCAAAAAGTCAATTAATAAATGCTAAAGATCAGTATCTTTAAAAAGTGGGTGTCCAATGCAGACAGAAGATAAAGGTAAATAAGGTGGGGCTTGCGTCTAGCCCTGGTTTCTGGAAGAACCAAGAAAAGGAAGAACCTGGAAGAGGTTAGCAGCCACTTGTTAATCTAAGTTATTTTAAGGTTAGGAAACTAAGACTTGAGAAGTAAGTGACTTGCCCAAGGTCACACAGCTAATAAATGGGAGGTGGAGCTTTGAGGTCTATGTTTTCACTAGAACTCAGCTCAACAATGCCCAGATAACCTTTAAAGTTCCGCCAAACCCTCAGGATCTCTCCCTTACCCAACTCTCCCTGAAATGACATTTCCAACATCCAACCTGCCACCTCCAAAAGACGAGATGGCGTAACACCTACAGAGATACAGAGGCATGTAGAACATAAGGACCAGGGGAAATTATTTGGAGTTTTAAAGATCTGTGCTATGCGAGCCTCTAGGTAACTTGCAGTCAAAAATAAACTTATTTCCTTATGCTATGCTTTGTCTCAAAAACCAGGGAAGAAACCAAAGTCTGTCTGACTGGCTTAACCCAAAAAATCGTCTTTGGAGCAGTCCAGGGTAAACAATAATTCACAGAAAAAAAAAATCCAAGTGGGTAATGAACAAATGAAAAGTATTCAGCATCACTAAGAAGAAACACAAGGATGCACATTGTCTCATTGGCACGGATTTCTCTCTCTCTTCTTTTTTAGTGATAATATCCATATTGGCTAGAAAAGCATCTCCCATCCTAATGGTAGAGAATAAACTGGCACGGCCCTTTGGGAAACAAAGGGGCGATATGGACTCGAACAAGTATTCGTACAGCCACGTTCAGAGCAGCAGGAGTCACAACAGTTAGGAGTGGAGGCACCCTGAGTGTCCACTAATGGGTAAATGGATAAACAGAACGTGGAACACACATACATTGCGTATCACTCGGCTTTGAAAAGGAAGCAAATTCTGATACATGCGATACCGTGAATCAACCTTGAAGACACACACGAAGTGAAATAAGCCAGTCACAAAAGGACAAATACCGTAAGGTTCCATTTATACGAGGTACTTATATGAGTAGTTAAATTCATAGAGACAGAAAGTAGAATGGTGGTGGCCCGGGGCCTGGATGGGGCCAGGGGAATGGGGAGTTAGCTGTTAATGGGTATCTTGCTGCAGTTGGGGAAGATAAAAAGAGCTCCGGAGATGGATGGTAGTGATGGTTGCCCAATGCGAATGAACTTAATGCGACCAAACTGTACCCTTAAAAAAAAAAAAAGTCGCTAAAATGGTAAATTTATGTGTGTTTTGTCACAAGTTTTGCAAAATTTCAAAAAGGACTGTAAGATGCAGACCAAGTAGACAAACTCTGCACACCACCACCCCGCCTGTATCATTGTGCAAAAACAAAAACATCGAAACGTCTAATATTGGAGCGATGGTTTAGTAAACTGTGGTATATTCATACGATGGAGTGTTACTCATCTATAGAAAAACGTTTTCAAAGGATCTTTCATGACATGGGGAAAATGGTCCTGATAGAATGCAGAGTGAGAACAGTAGGGCTGGACACTATTTACCCTACGGTTCCAATCGTGCTTTAAAAACAAGCCTCAGTAAGCTACTCGAAGGAAATACATCCATGTCTTACCACTGATTATCGTTACAGGTGGATGGATCTACTTTATCATCTTTTTCTGCATTTTCCAATTTTCCTTATAGCAATTACTACAGTTACCTCCCCCCACCCCACTGCCACCCCCTAAAAAAAAGACACACCCGAACGCCAATACCAGTATTGGTGGCAGGTCCTGGCGGCCAGCCGCATTGTGAATCTACATTCACCGAGCCTCAGGTACTGCAAGCTTGAGCACATCCTGCTCCTTGTGGTTGGGCACAGTCCCCTGTGACTCTGTTCTACTTGGCCCTGGAGGAGGCCATGACCTTCCAAGGGGGATCACTAGAGTCCCGGGACCACTACAGCTGTCAACAGCTGCAGCACAGACCCTGGGGTGGTGGGGATAAGGCCAAGTGGGTCAAGAGTCCCCACCCCCTTTGGGAGGAGCAACCATGAGCTCCACCCTGTGGCGGTCACACTTGCAAGGATGGGTGGTGCTTAGCTCCCCAGAACTTGCTTGGGTCTCTGAACTTAGCCTCAATGCATCTGTGCTTGTCCTGCTGACAAGCACATGAGCATTGGTCGCCCTGAGCTGGAGACGCTACTGTGATATCCATGACACCCAGTGACGCCGTTAACAAAGAACTCGGGGGTAGGAAAAGAGGACCCCTGGCCTAGTGAAGTTGTTCCGAACCACAATTTCCAAGTTGCAACTCTCCAGCACAGGGGTCTGCATTTCTCCGGATCTGAGAGTCCTCCTGAATGTGCAAAATATTTTTCAGCCCCCAATTTAGTGAAAGCCTGGGATCTGACATCCAAAATTAATCACCCTGTGGTTAGCACAGAACTGGGGTAGATCCAAACTTTCCTACTCCCAGATTCGGACGGCAAACTATTCAATCACCTTCTCTCAAAAGAATCACTTGGAGCACAGAGCACAAGGAAAGAGACACTCTTCTCTCTCTCTCTCTCTTTTTTTTTTCTTGTGTTTAAGCAATCATTGAGCTCTAAAAGCTAGACTTACTTCCTCAGGCATTCAACTTTAGCAGCAAAAGAGATGAGGCACACGTAACTATCAGGGATTTCTTCAAAAGAGCAACTTCTAGACTACATCCGAAGGTTTAGACGGATTCAGGTCAATTTCCCTTTCTACCTCCTGGTGGTTTCCTGCCCAATAAGAATCAAGGTTTAGGAAGAGAACTCCAAATCTCTGCATTGATCACAATCCTCTAAGACAGATCAAAATTTGCTCAGCATCTGGTTGTATTTGGTTGTTTCGAAACTTGGCACTTGAAAAATGACATTTATGGCAACTCTCAGCAAATCGTAACAACCCGTCCGGTCAAGAGGTTTAATGGAGCCAGCTAAGCCCCAACACACATTACCTCAAAAGAGATCTCCTCTTTTAAGTATTTTGCAGGAACACCCCATGGTTTGATCCACTCCCAGAATCCTGTCTAGGATATTCTCTTTAGGAAGAGCAACTCCTGTCCTACTCCATGGCTGCAGACGAGCAAGCGCCCTCCCTGGGAGACAAGGCTTCTAGGGAGTGAACATCTCTCTATCTGTTGAGTTTCCAGGTCACCACTTCTTTGGAAAACAGGAACCGAGTATGTCAGAAGAAGGTAGAAAATGGCTAGCGCAGGCCACTCTATAAATGCTAGAGCTCATCTGATTGCTTTTCAAATCAGACCCACAGAGTTGGCAACCTTTGAAGCTATCAAGGGGGTGGATGGCCGTGGTGGTGATGGGGGGTGTTCTGGACTGGACGTTTCACGATGCTAATGGGTTGTTTTTATTTTGAACTCCTTGCGGACTTTGGGTACCGGGCAGATGAGCACTGAGACAACACTTCTGACACCTCACCCACTGTGCCTTATCAAACGCACCCTATTTTCTAGCTGGGTCAGGAAATGACTATCAGTTCTAACTGAAGAGAGAAAATAATCCACAGGGCATCCATTCTGTTGGAGTCGGGGCAGACAGAGGTCAGCCTCAGACGTTCCCACTCAGCGGGTATGTCTCCGATGGAAAGGAAACTGCACCCGTCACAGAGCCAGAAATGGGAAAGAGTGGCCGAGAAGAGGCTGGGCTTGGTTTTCTCATGAATTTAGGTCTCTGAGGTGGGCAGGTCTTCGGTTCATGCATCCATCCACCCACCAGATGGTCACCCGGCCTCTGACCGAACATCACCCACTCAGCCTTTCAAGAGGCCTTGGACCCTTGGGTGGGACTCCCCTTACGCTGAAATTGGCTCTGCGTTCACTTCCAACCAACGGCCCCAGTTTCGCCTTCCTGTTTTGACGTGCTAAACCCGCAAGCCCCACGGAAGCCAAGGAAAAGAAACTAAAAAAATTTCATCTGAAGTTCACAGGCTCTTCATCTCTCTGCCCCCTTTGCTTCCACTTGATCCCTTCCCTCCCCAGGACCAGAGCGGGGGGCCAGCCAGTTACTGCACGGCACCTAGACCTTGCTGGAGAAGATTCTGGGCCCAGTTTCAGTCTCTTTGCCTGTTGCAGAAATCAGACAAGTTTGATTTCCATGGCCGTGATTTTTGGCCAGGAACAGAAGAGGATGACCTGGATTCCGAGAGGTCAAAGGCGAGCTGGAACGTTCCAGAGGCGCTAGATCTTGGGGACTTCCTGCTTGGGAGGACCTCTCTGTGTGACTGGGAGAAAGCCAGGGCAACGCCCAGGTTGGGAGACCCCTTCTCTTCTCAGAAGACTCCCAAAGGGACCCAGAGGAACCGCTGTGGTTACTCTGAAAGCCTCAGATCTAGGTGGGCAGGGTCTTGCCTGTGACAGATCCCAGGATCAGTGGGGAGGCACCCAAAAAACAGTTCATGCCTCATAGTGGTCCCTGAAACACAGTGCCAAACGGATAGCCCCTGACCCTTCTGGGGTCTCCCGCCGGAAATGGGGATTTTTTTTCCAGGACCCCTAACTTCTTTTAGGGAATAAAAGGTAAAACTCACTTAGCAACATCCTGTTTTTGCTGTGCAGAGACTTTAAAAACGGCTGAACGGTTTCCTATGTGGTTGCTTCGCCTCACTCAGCTCATCGGTTCGGTTCTCTCCCTCGCCGGGCTAGCCAGCACGGTGCCCAATATACAGGGCATCCGAGCACTTTCGGAATCGGGAAATGCCAGGGGCACTGGAGCCCCTCTGGCCGGCATGCTTTCCCTCAGTCATCTAACCCCTGCTCTGGGGGCCTTGAGGTTTTCACAGGAAGCGAAGAAAGAGAATATACACCAAAGAAAGATCCTGGAGACTGGGTGCATTCCAAGTGTGAGATCAATTTCTTTTTATTGCCATCTTAACAAAAATACTTGGGAAGGCAATCTTTGATTCCAGCATTGGAGGGCAGGGGAATGCCAGGCAATAGTCAAGCCACTGGGCTGTCGGATGGGGGGGTGTTTGCTTTGGGGTAGCAGGAACCCCCAAAGAACCACAGAGTGGGGAGATGGAGCTGAGGACACCGGGACATTGCAGTTGTCCCCCATGCTCTCTACATGGGACAAAGCGTGGTCTGGGTTTAGAAGCAGCACTCCTGGAACAGCCACAGCAGGGCACTGGGTAGAGCTGTCCTCCCAGCCCCCACCACGGCTCTAGGGGGGGCAGACGTGGGAGACAGGAGGGCTGGGGGAGGACAGCTTCTGCTGGGGTCAGCCTCAGGCCAGGGAGCAAAGAGGACACAGAGCTGAGCTATACCTGGGTCAGAGCGAAGCTGGCCACTGCCACCCCGCCTCCCTCCCTGCCTCCAGGAACCTGGCTGCCTCTGCACACTCCAAAATGAAACTTGAAGCTAGAGATGTGTGTAGCTAATGCATATGCAGCCCAAGCAAGCGGAGGCAAGGCATGCTGGAACTTGGATGGGACAGGAGCCCTGCTGGGTTCTTCCAGAAGCCAGAGGAGGAGTCATCACCTCGTGGGTGCCGAGGCTGTGGTCCTGGCTCTCCCCAGCGCCCTGGCTGTCAGCCTTAGAGCCAGGGCAGGGTGGGGGACTCACCTCCTACACGCTGCTATTGCCTCCCACGGGCTGAGGCCAGGAGCCAACACCCCTCCCAACTCCAGATCTGGCCTCTGACAGGGGAGCTGGACAAATCCACAGACCCGGCTTCCGGTCCTGCCCCCCCACCCCCACCCTGCGACTAACTGTTGTGTCATCTGTCATCTATGAAATGCAGGTGATGGTGGTGACAGTAATACCCGGCTGGGCTGCCTCTCCAGCTGTCCTGAGAACCCACTGAGATCACACATCTGCAAATGCAGGGAAAGCATAAGGTGCTCTAAGAACGCCAGGGCAATCTTCTCCTTCCTCCGACGCCATCCCATTCTTCTCCCCATTCCACGAGAGGCAAGCACAGCAGCTGAGCACACGCACCGCAAGGGCAAGCGGAAGGCCAAGGCAGGGGCACCACCCGCCGTGCTCGGAGCCCTAGGGAAGGGGAGGACGGGCCCCTCCTGGAAGGACTGAGCTCCCCCTGCCCATCCTCAAGCTTCACCCGCTTCGGAAGCAGCAGAACCAGGGCATGGGAGGCGGCTGTGGCAGCCCTGAGGTTGGCAAGCAGGCTTCCATTCAGATGCTCCCCGCTCTTGCTCCCCTCTTCCCCACAAGGCCCGCCGCCGTGGGTGCCGACCGAGAGGAGGCCGCCGCTCCAGGGCCAGCAAGCATCAAGCAGGCAGCTTTCCCGCATCTTCAGCACCTGCCAAAGATGAGGGAGTGGGGCTCAATGCACACACTCTGTTGGAGCCCAGGGCCGCCGACCTGCACCTGGGGAGCAGATGGCGGTCTCCCCAAGATCCTACAAGGGTCATTGGTCCTGGACATGAGAGACTGGCTCCCATCTCGAGGCCAGGCACCCGTTCTCCACTTCTCTTCCTCCTGCTGTGGACTGGCTGCGTTAGAAATTGTGCTTTCTCTTCCGAGACCTGGTAGTCCGTGCAGGGGCTGGTGCCGGGGGAGCCTGCGGGGGCTCAGCTGGGGGCGCCTCGGCTTGAGGGGTCGAGCCCACGGGGGCAACCCCGCCTGGCCCCCGCTGAGATGCCTGAACCCCGTCTCGGATCTCTGTCAGCGTCTGGCACATCTGGCCGACGCGGCTGGTCAGCTCGGCCATGGTCTGGCCGATGGCGTGCATGCTGTTGGCCATGTCCCGGTGCACGGTCACCAGCTCCTGGCAAAACTGCTGGAACGCTTCAGTCTGCTGGACGTGGGCATGGAGGAGCTGCCAGTCAAGGCCTGGGCCGGGCGGGCTGGGGTGTGGCCGAGGGGTCCTGCAGGCGGCCTGGGCCTGGGCCGACGACCGGGGTAGGGCCTCTGGCTTGGGGCCCACCATCTCGGACTGGTCTGAGGAGGAGGAGGAGCGGACCAAGGTAGGCCTGGCCAGGTGGGCCTCTTCCTCCGCTGACCGCTGAAGGGGCACCCGCAGAGGCTGCCTCGAGGGCCCGGGTGCCTCCTCGTCTTCGTCATCTTGAAGGACAAGAAATAAAAAAGGGCAAATGGTTACCACGGAGAGAAAGGGTGCAGCCCTGGGCTCAGGCCTGCCCGCAGAGAAACACCTGCTCCCCACATCCCCGAGGCTCGCGGGCCAGGCGCCCCTGGGGAGGACTATGGGTGCAGCACTGCCCGGGCCCCCTTCCTCCTGCAGGGACAGCACCACTCTTGTGGGGGAGCCTGGGGACAGGGGATTGGAGACCAGGCCCAGTGTTGGCAGGTCCACCCGGTCTCTCCCTTCATCTCACTGTGACTCAGTTTTTCTGCAAAGATGATGCCTGCGCTGTCCACCTACCCGCCCCTTGCCCACCAAGCAGGGCTATCCAGGGCACTAAACAGAAGACCGGACAGGAAGGAGCTTGGTTGGCAAAGCCTAGAGTCGCACCTGCCCCAAGTTGCTCTGTGGTCCAGCCTCCCTGAGGCGGACTCTGACTCGCGGGGGCCACCTTGTGGCCTTGCAGGAATCTGCAGCTTTACGCCACGGGGGGGGGGGGGGGGGGGCTGGGGATGGTGCAGGAGTGGCCAGGCCCGGGGGTGCAGGGCAGGAGAGCCGCCTCTGCAGCCAGCCCTGATGGCCCCCCGACCCCCAGGTGCCCCCCCACCCCCGGTAGACACATCGCTCTCACCCTCACACCGACTGCCAGTCCCAGGGAGGGGCCTAGCCCCTGTGCCCTTGGGCCTTGGCTCTCTTGTGAGCAAGGCTATGAGCTGATTCCCATGGCCGGAAAAAAAAATATATACAGGTTCCCTGCCTGTACCAGAGGGGCTAAATTCAGAACCATCCTCCGCCCCACCCCCCCAGGAAGAGACAGAGGACAGACTCATCTTGCCCCCAGCCACAAGCATGCCTCCCCAGGGTCCCAGGGCCTCCCTTGGGCCCGCATGGGAAGAGCCCAGTCACTCATAACCGCACTTGGTGGGACAGCTGCCTCCCCCACCCCACCCCACCCCCTGGGGATCCCAGGACACCCATTCTGGCGTGGCAGGGCTGGAAGGAGTAGGACGGGGGGAGGAGATGGTGCTCCTTCCCTTTCAGGGCCCCCTTCCACAGAGCCCCTGGCCTCGTGCTATAACAGCTGGTCGACTGGCTGGGAAAGGGGGGCTGGCCCAGCCTGCAGTGGAGGGGTCCTGGGCCCCCTGCCCAGCCCAGGTCACATTTGGTAACCTCATTACCTTCTGTCTTAGGGAGATGGAGGAGAGAGCAGGGCAGGATTCAGGGAATGGACTTCCCTGTGTTCTAGGCCCCCTTCTTTTTCTCAGAGCTGGGTGGAATCACCCTGAAACTTAACAAAACACTGCTTCACAGGGAGCTGGCCGACCAGAGTTGGCACACATGGGCTTGAGCCCTGGTTCCAGATCTAGCTCAGGGCCACCTCTGCTTCTGGGGCTCAGCAGCCTTGTCTCCATAGCAAGGAAGTCAGACTGGATGGTCTCTGCTCCTTTCTGAGTCCCCAAGAACTGACTCAGAATGGCCACCTGTCAGGAGCCCCAGCCAAACAGGAAATTAGCACAATCCCTATCCCAACGGCCAGGGCCAGGGGCCTCGGAAGGGAAGCAGGGTCTTTCTGAACCACCTTCCCCAGGCTGGCCAGTCGCTGACTTCCCTGGAGTCCTCCTGCCCTACTCCATCTCTCAGAGGCCAGACTCCCGTTGGGACCGTGGGCTGAGTGTGAAAGGTGTGTGTGTGAGCAACCGAAGGGGGTGCAGCCCCAGCACAGAAGGGCCTTGACTGCTCCCTGCTTCAGGTGGGCCCCAGCTGGAACCACAGCCCCAACTATAGCCCGCTGGGCCAGGAGATTCCACAGTCAGGCCCCCAGCATCCAAGTCCATCCTGGGACACAGGAAGCCCAGGAGAAGGAGGCAGAAGAGAGGCGGAGGGGGACGTGGGGGCAGTCCGGACAGGGAGCAGACCTGGTGAGACAGGCAGAACTGAGAGAGGGCCCTAGCGGGGAAGAAAGGGGCAGAGGGCAGAGTGGGAGGGGGCTGCACGGCGCGGAAGCTCAGCAAAGAACACAGATGTAAAGATGTTAGGAAGAGAGAGAGAAAGGACCGATCCCCTCTTCTCCCCCTTCACCCCCCCCCCATGGCCTGGGCCCTGAAGACTTGGCTGGCTTCCTCCCCGGCCCCCCTCCCCCTCGCCTGCTACGCTGGGCTTCCCTGGCTCCTCTCTGTCCTGGAACGTGCCAAGCGCCTTCCTGATGCGGGGCCTCTGTACATGCAGTTCTCAGCCTGGAGGCTCCCCGCTCCCCTCCCCGCGCCCCATGCCGAGGCCTGGTTAACTCTTACTCACCCTGCGCCTCTCACTCCTGGGAGCCCTCCCCTGCCCCCGTGGAGAGCCAGTTCCTCGGCCCCTGGCCTTCAGAGGGCAGGGCCAAATGCGAAATTTGAATACAGGGCACCTGGTTCAAACACTATTATGAACTTAACAGGGCAAGAGCGGAGCGTTAAGCCCGCACACTGCCCTCGTGCCTGCAGAGCCCGAGGGGCGCTGCACAAGTGGCCTGGGTCATCCGCCCAGGAAGGCGGCCCGCTCTTAGGACTTCTGGTGTTCACCCCTCATCCCTTCGCTATGACTGTCCTTGTATGATGACTTCAAGTTCGCGTATTCCCACGAGTCTAGGGAGGACCCCAGAGCAGGGCCAGTGGAGGTTTTATATACAACTCTGTCTTCCCAGATCCCAGCACAGCTCCTGGCACAGAGTTCAGGAAATATTCTAGAATGAATGAACGGAAAGGGGTGGGGAAGACAGAGCAGGAGAAGGAGGGAAGGGTGCCTGGGAAGACTGGACTCATCCAGAGAAGGACAGGAGAGAAGGCGAGGGAAGGGGGGATGGCCTAGGAGGAGGCGGAGGGGCAGGGGCAGGGGCTGGGAGAGGAGGAGGAGGAGTTGGCCAGGGGCAGGCAGCCAGAGCCCAGGGAGGGGAGGCAGGTGGTACTCACAGCTGGTCGAGGGGCTGTCGGTGCCATCCAGTTCGGCCCTGGGGAAGCTGTGCCCGGAACGGGCTGTGAGCAGTGTTGACTCGATGGCCCTCTCGTGGGCAGTGAGCACGATGGTGGGGGCCCGGCCCCCAGCCCCGGGGCCCGACAGGGACTTCTGCATGAAGGCCAGCTTGTCCTTGGTCCTCCGTTTCATGTCATCCCATCTGTGCTTAATTTCCTTGACGGAGCGGGGCACCTGGCTGACGGAGGTGACTTTCCGAGCTATGCCTTCCCAAATCTTGTCCCTGTCGGCATGGGACAGCCGCATGGTCTCCCTCCCAAAGAGAACCGCTTCGTGGTGGGTCACCTCCGTGACCAGAATGTCCAGCTCCTCCTTGGAGAACTTGGGCTTCCTCTTGCGCTCGGCCAGGGGCGCCACATTCCTTGGGTTGAATATCCCACAAAGCACAATTGGGTAAATGACCGTCAGTGCGGGTGGTCCTCCTCCTTCCTAATTGCCGGCCCCCAGCTGGGGAGCCAGGAGGCACCTGGGCACCCTGGCCTGCTCACCACCACTACACCCTCCTCCTAGCCAGCGGCCCCTTCCACTACTCCTCGGAGGGCAGGAGGGCAGGAGAGGTGCGGCGGAGCGAGTGGGAGCGTGGCCCGAGTTAGATGCCTTCGGTGTCCGGCCCTGCCTGAGCCGGGGCCCGCTGGGAGAGCCAGGGCAGGTCACTCAGCCTCTCCCGGCCCCTGTCCCCGGCCGGGTCGGAACAACTGCACCGACCTCGGGGTTGTTACTAGGGAGGGGAAAGCAGAGTGATGAAAAGAGCTTTAAAGCCCTAAACAGGAACAAAGGGTCCTTATTGGGGTGAGGACCAGGCCATCGCCCGGACAGATGGCTCACAGGAAGAATATTTAAACAGGGAGACTATTTACAGCGGGCTTCCTGGTGTGTGGCCTCGCTGGTGATGCCTGTAATTAGGGTGTGGTCACAGAAAACTCATTCTGTACCCTGTGGCTCTCTTCGGCTCCTTCCCTGGCTCCCAAGTGCCCCCCAGGTCCCCACCTCTGGGTGTGTGTAGGCTCCCCTCCGTCTGGGCAGAGGAGCTCCTTTTGGGGTGGGCTGCTGTGGCCTTTTGGCGGCTCACGGGTAGAACGTGAGCGGTCCACGAGCACCCACTGACAGACAAGTTCTGCTTTGATGCAGGCCAGGAGTGACCTTGGCTTCCATATGCACAGAGTAGCCAGGGGCTGCCTGCCTAAGATCTTCGCAAGAACCACCCAAGAGAGGAACCCAAAGTACGGAGGGGAAACCCGGAGCCCGAGTCACTCCTCCGGCTGCTCTGCTCTCAAAACTGCGGTGAGAGGCTAGGAGCGCAAAGATCCTGCCGCTCTCACCTCCCCAGAACACCACAGCTCAGGAGGAAGGAAGGCTGGGGCTGTATTACCAGGCCAACACAGTGACAGGGGCCTGGGCCCCACACTCAGGTAGACCTGGAACTAGACACTGAGTGTCCTGCACAAACCCGCCTCCCCCTCTATACAATGAGGGTGGTCATTCTAGAGCCACCTCCCAGGGCTGCCAGGAGGAATTCGTGGAGCTTTTTAATCTCACCACGAATGGCATTTGGGGCTAGAAACTTCTTTGTGAGAGGGAAGGGGCATCCTGGGCCATGTAGGGTATTTCTCAGCATCCTCGGCTTCTGCCCAATAGAAACCGGTAGCATTCACCCGCAGACCTGTGACAACTCAACATGCCTCAAAGCCAAACAGCCCCTGGTTTCAGACCACCGATTTCATGAATGCAGAGCACCTGGCAGAGGGAGGCCATATAGTCAACACTCATTACGTTGATGCACATTCTCTTCCCCACCCACCACTTAATTGTTTGAAAAAACTAGCCAACTCCATTCAATCATGCACAAGACCCTAAGTTGTACAAGTGAAGGTATGTGCAAACGGGGGTGAGGTATTACAAAAGGAAGCTACACATGAAAGGGGAAGGCAGGTTGCCAGGATGCACTAGCTTTCCCCTCCAACTACCACCAGTGGGACATCCCCATGGCAACAAGCCGCATACCCAACCCCAACCTACTGGTTGAGCGAATAATGGCCCACCAGCTGGGATTACCCTGGTGCCATCTTGCATCAGATCGGGTTTGGCAGATAGGATGGAATGGGATGGGGACAGACCCCATCCCAGCAAGGTAGTAGTAGCAGAACCCACCCCACAACAAAGCCCAGGAGGCCATGCTTTTGCCTGGGCCCTTGTGCACAAGCAGAAAGGACACTGGCCCAGGAGTCCAGAGATGGGTTCATGTCCTGGCTCTGTCCCTGACGGCACGATCTTGAGTAAGATCTTGCCCTGCTCTGAGCCTCAGTTTTAGCACCGTAGCATGAAGGTCAGTATACAGTAGGGGTTCTTAACACGAGCCGTCAGAATCACTATGGAGAGCTTTAGAAATACCCATAGCATGAGCTCATCCTCAGCCCGACAGGTCAGAATCTCTGGGGTGTCAGGTGATTGCTCAGTTAGTACAGATGATGTCTTTCTTTGGGGTTGTGGTAAAGCCTTGTCCCCAAGGTGCAAGATCAGAGATGGGTGGAAGGATGGAACAGTCATCTCTGCCGGTAAAGCTTCCAGAGCCTCCAAAGCAACGGTGCAGAAAGGCCCCGATGCCAGACTGTGCTCAGACACTCCTTTGCTCGCCTAGAGCCAGACGGGAGCAACAGGGAACAGAAGCCCAGGCCGGGGGGTCTGGTCCCCACTTCTGTGTCTCTGGCCACAGTGCCCTCAAATGTAATCCTGGCCCTCTGGAGGGCCCAGCTCGAAGGCCCCCTCCTCTGGCATCTGGGCCCTTCACAGCACATTGTGCCTTCATTCAACAATCATAGCAGAAAAGCCAGCTTCCACGGTGGAAGGGGTGAGTCCTGGGAGGACCGGGAGGGTCAGTCCATCGAGGGAGCCCAGTTACACGGTCGGCTCTGCAAACGAGCAGGGAATTGCAGGTGCCGAGATGACCAGCACCCAGCGTTTGGGGAGAAGAAGGCAGTTAGGAGCATGTCCATGGCCTTCTCAGAGCCCCTTTTGCAGGGCACTGGCCAACAGGATGATGGGAAATGGGGCTGGAGGGAGGGAGTGCTATCCCTACACCACAAGGCAGGGGCCCACCCGTCCCTGGGCACCTCTGCTTCTGCTCCTCTTAAGTGGCAGTGAGAACAGCGGCTCCGACAAATAAGAGAACAAACCCTAGGGCCCTCTGAAGAGTGTAAACCGCAGCCCCTCTCGCCCCCACCCCCTCCACAGCTCTCAGGTGGGAGCACAGGTGGGCAGCAAGAGGAAGGAGACAGCAGACCTCGTCACAGCCTCCCCACCTCAAACCAACTTCTCCTTGTTTGGCCTGGAAGGTGTCAGAGTTTAAATACAGCAAACCCCCTCTGAGGAAGTTCCTGACCGCCCTCCCTCCAAGCACAACCTCTCCCGCATCCCCCAGCGGCCATGGGTCACAGGACTGCACCAACGCCTGACAGAGGGCCCGATCCACAGTGTCCCTGGCCCGGCCATCTAAGGCCTCCCTTCCCACCCAACCCAGATGTAAACCCCCAGCCACGGCTCCTGGGGCCCAGACAGGGGCTCCAAGTAGGCACTGGTGCAAGCTTGACCCCTCTGGGCAGGGCCCCGGCCCCCTGCGCAGGCCTGTAGCTCAGAACTGACAGGAGGGCTGTGGGCCAGGTCCTCCGTTTCTGGCTCAGACCAGCCACCCCCCGGCAACCCTGGGCCAGTCTCCCGCTCTCTCTGGCTGGCCAGGAAGGATTCTTCTGGTGCAAACTTCTGTCCCAAATGCTGCACCACAGCAAAACCACTCTTGAAAGCACTCAAGCCTGGGCAGCAAGTACCATCAAAGACTGAGCGAGAGACTGTGCCAGAAGCCTCCTTTTCCACAGGGGCCATGTAAACAACTGCTGGCAGCTGCACTGGGAGGTGTCCTGCTCCCCTACAGCAGGAGCCTGTACTGTGAGAGGGGTCATAGTCCTGGGAGGGGAGAGACACCCCCAGAGCTGGGGACCCTGGGAACTCCAGACACAGGGATGAATGTGCAGACTTTAGGGGTCCCTCAGTAACCCACAAGCCTCCTCCTGAGCCCCCTCATGGAAGGCTGGGGAAGCAAGAGGATCCCCCAGAGCTACACACATCCCAAACCCTGCAAACAGCAGTCCTGGGGCCCCTAGAGGCCTCCACCACTGGAGACTCCAAAGGCCCTAGCACGTTCCCTTGGCTTCCTTTCCAGAGTTTGGGCAAGGCTCCCAGGAAATCAGCAGAAAGCAAGACTCACCTCATCCAGTTGGCTTTAGTCTCATCTGACCCATCTATGGACTTGTAGCGGTTATTCTTGTCCACAATCTGGAAGACAGAGAGAGAGTCTAGAAGGGGCCACCCCAGGGAGGTTCTCGTGTCCCTGGGCTCCTCCCCAAGCCAGGGTGAGCGGCCTGGCACCTCTGCTACCTCACCTCCCTTCCTCTTGCCTTCCTGCTACCATGTCCCTATTGCTACAGGCCTGAAAACTGAGCTAGGGCCAGGAATCCCAACCCCTCTCCTGTCCTAATTGAAGACCCAGCAACATGGCTGATGAGCAGCATTGCTAGTAGCCCTGCAGAGACTGAAAAACAGAGGCCAGAAGTGGATGATCGAGCAGAGGTGAGAGGGTTCCTCTTCTTCCCAACCTTGAAATGGTCCAGGGCCGCAGGGCTGGCCTAGGCTCTTCTCATCTATAAAATGTCCTGATTTCCTCATCACTCTTGAATCAGAGTTCAGCTGGGTATGGAGTTCTTGGCAGACTGTTTAATTTTCTTTCAGCCCGTGGAAGATTGCCCAAAAGGCTGCCATAGGCCGTTCAGCAACCTACTGTTGTTCTTTTGCAGATAGGCTGGTGAGGGTAAGATTTAAGACTTTCCCTTCATTTTGAATTTTCTGCAGTTTCCCTCTGTGGTTCCAAAGTGGAGGACTGACTTCCTTAAAATTCTCATTACGAGCATATTACTTGGTGAAGACTAAGTAATATTCATATTACTTGAAGAAGACCAGCTCTTCTTCAATTCTGGAATATTCTGAAAAACTCTGATGTTTGTGAGTACGGCATCTCAGTCATTTTCTCCAGTCTCTTCATGTAGAATTTCTATTAAACACATTTGGAGAATATCCCCCAGGTCTTTTAACTACCTTTCTCTGTTTTCTCTCTCTTTCTGGGCAGTGCTCTGGGAATATTCCTCAGAACTCTCTTCCAATTCACTAACTCTCTCTTTGGCTGTGTCCAGTCGAAAATTTATCCACATATTAACATTCTTCCTTTCTTTTTCCTTCCTTTTTAAATGAGCATTTTTAATGCAATGAATACTTATTCCCAGAATCTTAATATCCATCTTTTCTTCATTCGAACTCTCTGATTCCCAATGTCACCTTCCTTCTTTTCCCTTTCCTAGCAGCTTTATTGACCTATAACGGGAATATTATGTGCCATCCGATAAATTTTGACAACTGTATACACCTGTAGCCACAATCAAGAAAACAAACATATCCATCACCCCCAAGCTTCCTTGTGCCCCAGAATCGCTCCACACCTGTCTCTTTCCATACCTCCCATCCCCAGTCCACAGGCAACCGGTGAGCTGCTACTTGTCACTATAGAGTACTCTGCATTTTCTAGGATTTTATATAAATGAAATAGGAGTCATGCGCTCAGCACAATTATCCTGAGATCTGTCCACACTGATGGGAGTATCAGAGTTCACTCCTTTGTACAGTATTCCATGGTGTGCATGGGCCACAATTTGCTTTTTTATCTACTTCTTGATGGATATTTGGGTCCTGTCTAGTTTCTAGCTATTACAAGTAAATCCGCTAAGAGAATCCAGTTACAAGTCTTTCTGTAGACACACATATCTCTTGTAAGCAAATACCTAGTAGTGGAATGGCTGGGTCACACCGTAGGATTACGTATAATTTTTAAGAAACTGCTAAACTGTTTTCCGAAGTGGTTGCAACATTTTACATTCCCCGTACAACAGCCTGTGGACCCACCGGCTGGTCCATATCCTTGCCAACACTTGGTATGGACAGTCTTTTGCATTTAGCCATTTTGATAGTCATGAAGCAGTATCTCATGTGGCTTTAACTTTATTTCTCTGGTGACTAATGATGTCGAGCATCTTCTTGGGCAGTTACTTGTCAGCGGCATATCTTCTCCGGTGAAGAGTTGATTTGAATCTCTGCTCATTTTAAAAATTGGTTGTCTTTTCCTTATTACTGAGTTTTGAGAGTTTTTAAAAATATATATTTTGGATCCAGCCCATCATCAGACGTATGATATACAAATGTTTTCTCCTCATCCAAGGCTTTTTTATTCATCCTCTTAATGATATCTTTCAAAGAGCAGAGATTTTAAATTCCACTGTTTTGTTCTTTTTGTTTGTTCTTTTTTAATGCACGTTATCCTTCCTTTATTTCTTCAAGGATCCTAAGACTAAGACTGCTAATTATCCCTCATTATCTACTGTGTCCTTCATCCATAGTAACAGAATCCCTAGATTATAACTGGGCACCTGGCTACCTGTAATAATAGAATACATTTTGGGGCACCAGGCTGGCTCAGTCAGGAGAACGTGGGACTCTTGATCTCACAGTCATGGGTTCTAGCCCCACGATGGGTCAAGAGATTACTAAATAAATAAACTTTAAAATAAAAAAAAACAGAATATATTTCCTGGCTTCTTTGCTAAGTTATGGCCAAATGGATGTAGGTGCAAGTGTCATGTGTCAATTTCTTGAAAATTTCCTCAAAAGACAGCTGATACAGCCTTTCCATCATGCTACTGCCTGGAATGCAGATGTAATGGCTGGAGTTCTAGCAACCAACTTAAAACATGAAGATTACCCAAGCACTGAGATAGTGATGAGCTGGGGTCAAACTTGGTTCCTGAAGGCAGAGCCACCACATCAGTCCTAGAATGTATTCATAATAGAAAACTTAAGTCCTATTTAGCTTGAGCCACTGTTATTTTTTTTTTTTTTTTTAGCCACTGTTATTTAGAATCTCAGTTACTCACAGTTAAACCTATTCCTGATAGGAATCCTAAAGAGTTATTTTAAATTCATTTTCAGAATATAATTTTCATTTTAGAGTGAATTCATTTGCCAATGATATTCAGAGGCCATATTTTGAACATTGTCTTCATTTGTTTTGGAGTTTTGGTCTTGGGGATCGAGGAAGGCTCATCTTTTTTTTTTTTTTACAAAAAAGTAAAAAAAGTTGTTTTTTTTGTTACAACTCTCGTTGTAACATTGGGGGGGGAAAAGGGTGGGGGGTAGAACAAAGCATGAACTCTCAATGCATCTGAACTAGAAGCTCCCCTGCCCCCTCCACACAGCTTCTCTACCTATTCTCTTTCTCTGGATATTCACATCTCCAGACTCTCAACTTATTCATTACTCGCAATTTTCACCTCAAGCCCCAGGTGTGAACATCTGACTTCCCACAAGACTTCCCTTCCCTGGGTGTCTCATGAGCACCTCAAACTCACCTCCCCCCAAAGTACCCTCCCCCCAGGTCCCACCCCCAAGCCTGTTCCTCTCCTACTTTCCTCATTGCAGGATCTGAAACCACCATCCACTCAGGTTTCAAAAAGAAAGCCATCCCTACAACCAAAAACCAGTGTGAATGTATACTTCACATGGGGGAGCTGTATGGTACATGAATTATATCCTGAAGAGCCTGTTTAAAACAACAACAACAACAACAACAAAAAGAAAGTCATTCTTCATCCCATGCTCTCTCAACACCTCCCCATCCAATCTCTCAACAAGTCCTGCCATCAGATGTCAAAACTGCTCCTCTCGTTCGACTTCGTCCTCTGCTTCCATGCTGGTCTGAGCCGTTAGCTCTCTTCCAGACAACTACAGGAGACCCTAACTCCCCTCCCTGATGGCGCTTTTTTTTTTTTTAAGATTTTATTTATTTATTCATGAGAGACACACACAGAAAGAGAGAGAGAGGCAGAGACACAGGCAGAGGGAGAAGCAGGCTCCATTCCGGGAGCCTGATGTGGGACCCCAGGATCGCGCCCTGGGCTGAAGGTGGCGTTAAACCTTTGAACCACCCGGGCTGCCCCCTGATGGCACTCTTGAGTCTCCACCAGTTTTCCTCAGAGCAGCCACTGTCATCTTTATCAATGTAAAGCACCTCAGGTCACTCACCAATGATCAGCAGCAGCACTTACAATAAAATCTGCACTCGTGGTCACAGCCTTCAAAGGCCCACACCTGCCTCCCTTCCCACCTTGAACCTCCTCTTCCCCTTCATGTGCTGCAGCCACAAGGACCTGACAGTGAGCCTTTACACTGGTAGGGTTCACAGCCTCCGACCCTTTTGCCCCACTCTTAAAAACTTAATAGTCCTGAAATTTTTCACGCATCCAGAAATCATAAAGAATAATGTGACTGACAATCATGTACTCATTAGCTAGAACCAACAAAAATTACCTCCGGCCACATGTTCCCCACCACGCTTGCTTCTAGAAAACACCTTGATATAGCTGAAGACCTTCTCCACCTCCAACTTCACCCTTCTCCAAGGCTAACCAGCATCTTGAAGCTGGTAGGGAGCCTTCTCATTTTTACTACACAAAGAGATTTCTAGAAACAATGTATGACAGTTTTGCATGTTTGCAAAATTCATAGACACAGCATCCCAGTGAACAGATCCTTTGTACGTTTTTCCCACTGATTTTTTCATGACTGGTCCCTTCTTATCTTTTGGGTCTCAGTTTCTGTCACCTCCTCAGAAGAAGCTTTTCCCGACCTGAACCTAAAGTAGGCTCTCCCCGTGTCACTTCCTGACCTCCTACACACAGCCCTCCACACCACTATCTCTATGACATCACCTGTCACTTCCTTTTAGAGACCTAATTGCATGGTGCAATTTTGATATTGATGGTGTTTATTTGGCAGTTTGGCAATTGACCACTGGTTGAATGAGTGAATGATTGGATGAAGGGCCTTTTAAATAAAAAATGAATTAAGGAAAAGTTATATAATGTTAATATTTTAGTTGAAAGGTAATGAGAACTGTGCTGGAGCTGGCTTGTACTGGCTAACGAGAGCTGAATCTTCCAGAAATTCATGAACCAGTTGTTAAATACAGCTGTTACTAGAAATAAAATTATAGGGGCACCTGAGTGGCTTAGTCAGGTAAGTGTCTGCCTTCGGCTCAGGTCAAGATCCCGGGGTCCTGGGATCGAGACTCACATCAGGCTCCCTGCTCAGCAGAGACTCTGCTTCTCTCTCTGCCCCTCCATACTGTTTGTGCTTGCTCTCTCATTCTCTCTCAGTCTCTCTCAAATAAATAAATAAAATATTTAAAAAAAGAAATTAAATTATATAAACTTACAATTCAAGAAATAATACTTTGAAGGTAATAAATACTCAAAGCTTACCACTTCCTTATTATTTTATATCATCTGTGTTCTTGAGGGAAATGGGCATTTAATGTATCTGTACCGTAGAAATGCCATAGTACACTTGCTACTGCCTATCTCTCCCACCTCACGCTGGTACCTTGAAATCAGCCACGACGGGAGCACTTACACCACGGAAATGGGCACACGTCCCCCCACCACAGGCGTTACCACGTTACTAGCATGTGTTTGTGTGTGCACAGAAAGTCTGGAAAACACATTTTGAGCACTCAACTCCAGTTACCTCTAGAGGAAAACAAAAGAAGAAAGCAGACAAGGCTTTTGCTTTGTCTATGAAGCTACATTGCCTTCGTGGTTTAAAATTCTCAGATAGACAAAAAGAGAGGACATGCGGCTCAGGCTCTACACTCCCCCTCATCACCCATCCAAACCCCAACAGTCTCCCTGGATGGTGCCCCAGTCCTCAGGGACTTTCCCTTGGAATTTCATAGAACCCTGTATTTTATCATTATATTAACCCCCCTACACTATCATTTTCTGATTAGTCCTCTCTCTCCTGGGGAAAAAGAAAAGCATCTCTTAGGCCCCACAGCCAGTAACAGGAGCACCCTGTGGGTAGTAAGGACCACGAAGCCAGAAGAATCCGCTTCACCATTGATAAGTGAGTGGTCTTGGGCAGGCAACTCCACTGGACTTGTGTCAGCTTTTGCATCAGTAAAATGGGATAAAAACCAACCTTGCCATAATGACTCATGTGGGAGGCACTCAATAAACAGTCATTACTAGCATTTCAATCATGACTGTAATCACAATCTTTGATCTCTTAATGAAGAGACCAATTGTTAGTTATCATTAATTCTGGGCAGTGGGAGGTCTTGGGGTGAACACTGGGTTGTTGTGATCTGCCTTTTTACAGCTTCACCTGGGCAGAGAAGCCCTGGGGGGAGCAGTGGGGGACAAGGGGACCAACCGCCTAGGGCCTCTGATGCTGGCTTCAGATCTGGAGGTTTACTGACAGATGCTTCTGGCCTTATTTTTCCCACCAATCAGGATTTTCTCCAACCAAGCATTCGATTATACATTCATTCACCAAATATCACTGAGGAAGTAGCTACAAGCTCTGTGGATAAAATGATCTGGGGAGACAATGTCTTTGCTCTCACGAAACTCACAGTCCAGGGAGACACAGAAGAGAGGCCACTGTGATGTCCCATGTTTAGCACTGTGGCAGGTAAACCTGTATAAAGGGGAACTCTGAGCCAGAGCCTGCATCTGGGAGTCAGCTGAGGACCCTCCTAGGAAACACAGAATCTGAGCTGAGGTCTTGGAGAAGAGGAAGGGGAGGGTGTTCTAGCTGGAAGGAGCAGGAGCGGGCAGGATCACACAGGACTTGCAGACCATGTCATGTGTCACTGCAAAGACCAGACCGTCCTGGGTAGAGAGCAGGTGGTAGGCCTCCAGCCCTGCGACTACAGTGGTCCAGGAATGGCCAGACAGGGCCTGATACTCCGGACGAAGCCCCCAGAAGGCTGGCCTCCCAGTGTCTCCCCTGCCTTGTCTTGTAAGGTCACCTCCTTGTGGCCCCTCCAAACCCAGCACTTCCCTAGCACCCGCCTGGGCTCTGAACACCGTGATGTGAAAAGGACCTTAAGAGTCTGGGCCTGACCAGAGAAGGGCAACCAGCATGGGAAGAGGGCCCCTTAGTCTGGAGAAGGAGGCCAGTGAAAGTAGAGCCATCATCAGATGTGGGGAGGCCCACCCTGTGGGAGGAGCAGAGCCAGGACAACTTACAGGGCACAGGCCTGACCTGGCACAAGGAGTATGCAAGCAGAACCATCCGACAGCAGAGTGAGTATTCTCATGAGGTGGTGAGCTTCTTGTTACAGGGAGTATTTAAGCAGTACCTGGATGACCCTCCATTAGGGAGGCTGAAGGAAGCATTTCCCCACAGAATGGAAATCTGTCCTCTATGACCTCTAAAATTCTGTCTAAAGTTCAGATTCTATGATTCTATGTAGACAGATCCTCAGAAAATAATATAAAACCTGACTTTAGGCCCCGGGGGCAAGCATGGCCCTTGTGGATGGGAGTGCTATTTCTGACTGTGGTAATGATTAACAAAGACATCGGGAATGGAACACCGGTGGCTCCCATTCAAAAAGCAATTTCAGGGGTGCCCAGGTGGCTCAGTCAGTTAAGCACCTGGCTCTTGATTTTGGTTCGGGTCGGTGGGATCCAGCACCATGGGATCACCCCCCCCCCCATCAGCACTGTGCTCAGCAGGGAGCCTCCTTGAGATTCTCTCTCTCCCTTGCCCTCCCACCCCCAACGTGCATGCACACGTTCTCTCTCTCAAATAAATAAATAAATCTAAAAAAGAAAGAAAGAAAGAAAGAAAGAAAGAAAGAAAGAAAGAAAGAAAGAAAGAAGAAAAGAAAGAAAGAAAGAAAAAGAAAGAAAGGAAGGAAGGAAGGAAGGAAGGAAGGAAGGAAGGAAGGAAGGAAGGAAGGAAGAGGGATGCCTGGGTGGCTCAGCGGTTGACCGTTTGCCTTGGGCTCAGGTTGTGATCCCAGGGTCCTGGGATCAAGTCCCACATCGGGCTCCCTGCATGGAGCCTGCTTCTCCTCTTGCCTGTGTCTCTGCCTCTCTCTCTCTCTGTGTCTCTCGTGAATAAATAAATAAAATATTTTCTTAAAAAAAAGAAATAGTTTAAAAACAAAAAAAAAAACAAAAAAGCAATTTCACTGTGCCATGGACTCTGACACACCATTTCTTGGATTCTCTTAATCTGTGAAGTAGCTGTAATCATCATCCCCATTTTGCAGATAAGAAAACAGGCTCAGGGCAACGAGGTAATTTGCCACCAAAGAAATGTGCGGTAAAGCCAGAGTTTGTTCAGACTCTGATCTCGGCTGGTACAGCCCACCTCTTAGGCACTCTGGAGAGAGATGGATGTTACCCCCAAGCTGCCCCTAATGACCTCGTCAGAATCAACCAGGAATGTCCCGGGGGGACCTCTGAACCTCCAGTTCTGCTGCTGGCTTGAGCAGATTTACTATGTGAAGATCTGCATTTTAATACAGAGGAACATCCCTCTTGGTGGCACAACGTCAGCTGCCACCAAGGGTTCGCTGTTGGGCTCCTCTGAATTGGTGCCATCACCGGATGCTGCAGAGATTAGATTTTCAAAAACCTGATTTGCTTGCAACTTTCCAGGAACCCGTGGAATCCATCAAGCATTCTGATTTTCAGCCCTGCACCTCTTCTTTGAGCAAAGCAGTTACAAAAATGATTTATGAAGCTATTCACAGTTGACAAAGCACTTCTGCACATCTCAGATGCTCCTCCCAGAACCCCAGGAGGCAGACAGCATGGCCTTGGTTCTCCAGCCACGTCCCAGCCTAGCAAACTGAAATGGCAGAGCAAAAAAGAGGCCGGCCTAAACCTGAGCTTGAACCAAACACTTGAGCTGGAAGGGGGACCTCTGAGACTACTTAGGCCCTGGTCGCCTAATCTGGTGTCCACAGCTGGACTTTGGCAAGGCGAAGGGGAGGTCCCTTAAAATGTGCACAGCATTTTGGGAATATTGGTATATGAGTGTAACTTCCTAGGTGACTCCGGCTGCTTAAGAACCAGATTAATAATGGAATTAGTGCCTCCTTTTATTGCTCTAAAACTCTCTTTTATTAAATTTCAAAAGAGGCCTGGAGACCCAGTAAAAGAGGCAGATTTACATATAATCCTCAATTCTGCATCCAGGTTTCACACACTGTAGTATCACTCACCACGCCCATGTGATGCTAACTGGAGATAATAAAGAGGTCTGTGATCTGTTCATCACTGTTATGCACCTGCACACAACAAGCATCAATACTCACAACTCATAAGGGAATGAGTGCTCCAACAGAATAAGCACCTAACCCCAAGACGCACGTCCCTCAAGTGGTAGGAATGGGAGTCCAGAGCCCCATAACTGATTCAGACAGCTCTTCCCCCCACTCAAGTCCCCCTGCTTGGCCTGTAAGAGTGCCCCCCTGGCCTTGTTACCAATCTCATGGCCAACTACTACCCCCTACTCTAAACACATTCAACCTCAAAAAATGTGGTTATTGGTGAAACCAGTGGGTTGAGCCCTTGGGCAAGAGCACTGGAGTAGCAGTGATGTTAGAATGGGCCAGTGGCCAGAGGGAAAGTAAATAGAAACAAACTTTAAATACGCTGCAGATGTGAAGGGTCTTCCAGGTTAACAGGGAAGCAGTTGACAGGGCTGATGTGAAAAGCACCCATGGAGTTGTCCAGAGCACAAGCAGCACGTCTGTCATGGGTGGCTCGTCCCCAGTAACCAGAGAAATGAACAAGAGAGTCAGAAAAAAGGCAGAGAGCAAAGCAAAGCTCCACACTGAGACAGCGCTTCACACCCACGAGGATGGCTAGAATCAAAAAGTCGGCTGACAGCAAGTGTCGGCAGGGATGGGGCAGGGATGGGAGGAATCTGCCCTCACAGACTGCTGGTGCGGATGCAAAATGGTCCAGCTGCTCTGGAACAGTCTGGCAGTTCCTCAGATGATTAAACAGAGACTATCAAGTGGCCCAGCAATTCCACCCCTAGGTAGTGCTGGGCCGGCTGGATCGAGGGGGATCGAGGGGGATCGAGGGGGATCAGGAGGCACCAAAAGAATGGCGGCGGACCCCCCCATCTGTGGCCCCCACTTCAGAACTTTCCCATCACCAGCAGACCGCCCGAGGACATGTCATCAGGGGGAGACAGGACCTATGCAGGAAACTGAACCGCACCTTACCCAGTCCGATAAGCCCTTCAGGGACCCCCGGCGGGAACTGCCCGAGCACCGACCGGCACAGGCATCGGTCAAATGGCCCTGGTTCCCGGGCAGCGGCCTGGAGAGGGTCCCTGTCCTCCGGTGTGAGGGTGGTGGTCCCGACAACATGCCAATCATGCCAAGTCAAGTCCCATGCCTGGGCCAAGTATTGGAATTCCTTGATATAGTTTCCCGGGTTGGCAGAGTAGGAGCCCAGCCGCTTTTCAATTCGGCAAAGATCTTGGAGTGAAAATGGGACCCAGACCCCATATAAGGGCATAAGCAGTTATCAGCCCATCCCGATTTCACCAGGAATATGCCCTGATACCTATCATCCCGATCTCACCAGGAATATGCCCTTATACCTACCTCTCCCCGTACAGACACCCAACCCCTTCCCCCTTAAAAGCCCGTTTGCACTCCCCTGCGCGCAACTTCCCCGCCCTCTCCCTCCCCTGCGGGCCGCGGAACCTCGCCCCGGTTTCGACCGACTTTGGCCTGGCCTCTCTATTTCCTTTCACTTCCGATCGGATTCAACCTGACGTTTGGTGCCGGAACCCGGGAGGAGATCGAGGCCGCACGCTGGTGGGGAGCCTCTCTCGTCTCACACCAGGACCTTAACCGAACCCAGCCGCTGGAAACGCCGGGTAAGTTCCCGATTCCGTGCCTCCGTCCGGGTGGTCCTGCCTGAAGCCGCGGCCGCGCCAGGGCACCTCCACCGAGCCACCAGGTGGCTCTCCGCCGGTCCCTGGGGATCCGGAGACGTCCTCGTCCTCACGGTGATCTCCGTTTCTGTCCGTGACCCTGAGCTGCAAACGGGGACGCCTGTTTTCAGTCTCTGGGTTACCCGGCGGGAATCATGGGAACTGCCCAATCCAAATTTGACCCCGAAACTCCGCTGGGTTGTCTACTGGCCAATTTCGAAACTCTGGGGTTCTCACAGGATCTCAGAAAACGCCCTCTTACCAAATTCTCATGGATCTAGACAATCCCTGTAGACGCCAGGGCAAGTGGACCGGGGCCCCACACGTGCAGGCTTTCTGGGACCGCCGCTCTCGCCCCTCCCTCTGCTCCCAAAGTTCGGGACTGCTCACGTCCTTCTGGCGCCTCCTTCTGCCCCCAAAACAAAAGCCCCTGATTCCTATCCTCCTCCTCCTTACTACGAAACCTCCTGCCCCCCCCTCCCCCTGTGTCCCAAACCCCTTACCTATCCCCGACCCTCTGCCTTCACCTCTTGCCCTCCGATCTCTACCCGCACAAGATCCCACGGGGTCTCTTCCTCCCCTGACCTACTCTATCCCTCAGGACAGGTGGCACAGGCAGAGGGCGTTGTACGTGTTCACGTCCCATTTTCACTCCAAGGTCTTTCCCAAATCGAAAAGCGCTGGGCTCGTACTCCGCTAACCCGGGAAACTACATCAAGGAATTCCAATATTTGGCCCAGGCATAGGACTTCACTTGGCATGATTGGCATGTTGTCGGGACCACCACCCTCACACCGGAGGACGGGGACCCTCTCCAGGCCGCTGCTGGGAACACGCCGACTGGGGCCATTAGGCCGGTGTCGCTGTGCGGGTTCCAGGGGGCCCGGCCGGGATTGTCAGGCCGGCCAGGATGGCCAGTCTCCTCGCTGGCACTTGGGTAGCCTCTAACAGGGCCTGCAACTATGACAAACTCCAGGAAGTCGTTCAGAACCCAGATGAAAACCCTGCAGTTTTCCTTCAGAGGCTCGGTGAGGCCTTAACCCAGTACACTCGCCGGAGCCTGCCTCCCCCGCCGGGGCTGCTGTCTTGGTGGCCCATTTCATCTCTCGGTCCTCCCCCCATATCCGTGAAAAATTAAAGGCTGCTGAGGAGGGTCCTCCAACTCCCATTCCCGACCTGGCGAAAGTGGCATTTAAGGTCTTTAACACCCGAGAGGAAGCGGCTGAACTTCAGAGGCAGGCTAGACTCCAGCGGAATGTCCAATCCAGACCCAGGCCTTGGTGGCAGCCCTGCGGCCGGGGACTCTGGGAGCCCACAGAAAGGGGGATCCAACTGCACCCTGCCTGGGGCTTGCTTCGGATGCGTCACCAAGGGACGGGACGCTGGGCCCCTCAATGTCCCGAGCCCCAGGAGCCAACGCAGCCGTGCCCTCACTGTCGAATGATGGGCCACTGGAAATCTGCCTGCCTGGGTCTCAGGGGATCATCGGCGCCTGTGAGTCCAGCCTTCCAACTACTCGGATTGGACGATGACTGATGGGGCCCAGACTCGGACACCCCCCTGCCCCCCCGACCCAGGCCGAGCCCAGGGTCCTGCTCCAGGTAGCGGGTAAGTCCTGTTGGACACAGGAGCAACCTACTCTGTTCGGCCTTCCTACTCGGGGGCCAGTTTCCCTCTCCAGTAGCGGTGGTGGGAATTGATGGCACCTCCTCTATTCCACGGACTGCCCCACTCCTCTTTGCAGCCTGGTTGGGTTCCCCTTCTCACATTCCTTCCTTATAATTCCTTCCTGCCCAGCTCCTCTCCTCGGCCGGGATATCCTACACAAACTCAAGGCCACCATTCGTCTTTCTCCCTCACCCACTGTTTCTACTCCCCTCCTCTTCATAAAAAATCCTGACATCTATCAACTTCTCCTCATCTAAATCCTGCTACCCTCCTACCTCCCCCCTCTACTAACTCAGAACCCTCCCTTTCCTGCCCTCAACTCCTGGAAGAGCTGACCCCTCCACATCCAGGAGTTTCCGATCAACCCCTCCCTAACCCTGACTGAATCCTCTTTGTGGATGGTAGTTCTCTCATCGGCCAGAGACATGCAGCATAAGCCAGAGACATGCAGCATAAGCCGTTGTTACCCTAGACGCCATCCTAGAGGCAGTTCCCTCCCCCTCGGGACAAGCTCCCAGAAGGCAGAACTTAGAGCTCTCACCAGGGCTCTTCACCTGTCCAAAGGGCAACGAATTACCATATACACTGACTCCAAATATGCCTCCCTCATCACACATACACATTCTGTCTTCTGGCAAGAGTGAGGGTTTCTTACCACCAAGGGAACCTCCATAATCAACGGGCCCCTCCTTTCAAAACTACTCAAGGCCCTCAGCCTTCCCACTGAAGTAGCCATTGTCCACTGTCACGGACACCAATCCTCCAAGGACCCGGTGTCCTGAGGCAACAACAAAGCCGACTCCACTTTCCGAGCTGCTTAGGCCCCCCCACAAGCTCCCCTCCTCTTCCTTAACACACCACATTCCCCCTCTTACACAGACTAGGAAACTCAGACACTAAAAGAGATGGGAGGAATAGCCGGGGGAAAAGGCTGGATCTTCATTCAAAAGAAACTCGCTCTTCCAAACCATTTAGCTCCCATCATCATTTCAGACATACATCAATCCCTACACATTGGTCCCAAGGCCTTATAGCAGTTCCTAGAACCCCTTTTCCACTATCCACACCTCTGAAAGGTTATCAGAGAGGTGCATCAGTCTTGCAAAATCTGCTCCACTGTAAATGCTCAAGGGGGAATTCGCAGGCCGGGACCCAATCACCAGCTCTGTGGCCACCAACCTGGTGAGGACTGGCAGCTTGACTTTACCCACATGCGACGCCATAAATCCTTTCGCTACCTATTAACCTTAGTGGACACCTTTATAGGGTCCACTAAGGACCTTTATAGGGTGGATAGAGGCTGTTCCCACAGCTCGGGAGACAGCGGATGTGGTGGCCACCGTACCCATCGAACACATCATTCCGAGATTCGGCCTCCCGCGGACCCTACAATCTGACAATGGCCCGGCTTTCATCTCCAGCATCACCCAGCAAATCTCTGAGAGCCTTAATATTACCTGGAAACTCCATATCCCATATCACCCCCAGTCTTCGGGTAAGGTAGAGCAGGCCAACGGCCTTCTCAAGGAACATCTCACCAAACTTACCCTTGAAACCCGCCTGTCCTGGCCAACCCTTCTCCTGCTGGCTTTAACAAGGCTCAGAGCTACCCCTAGAGGGCCTTCGGGTCTAAGTCCCTTTGAGCTTCTCTATGGGCAGCCTTTCCTGCTCACTCAAAATCTTCCATCATCACCTCCTCCTCTCCTATCCTTACCTGCCTTACCTAACTCTTCTAAGAGCCCTCCTGTGGGCCCATGCGGATTCACTCACCCCTACTCCAGAAGAATCCACACCAGATACTCCCCCAGCCCTGGCCCCAGGGGATAGTGTCTTGCTAAAAGAACTATACCCAGAAACTTTACAGCCTAAGTGGACTGGTCCCTATACAGTGGTCCTTACGACCCCCACGGCCGCCAAACTCATAGGATACCACCCGTGGGCACACATCTCTAAATTAAAGCGAGCGCCCTCACAAGATATATGGACGACACAACCTTTGGGACCTACTCAAATACAGCTTTCGCACCATCCTCCTCCTCCTGGTCCTATCTCCTAGTCACTCCACCACTGACCCTGGGTTTAGGTGGAGGTTTTACATGACAGAGACCTGGGACCAGGGAATTCGGTCTCGCCTTATTTCTACCACTGATTGTCAACCACTGGGGTTGCCATCAATTTCTCCATCCCACATTTCCAGTCAATTCCTCTATCCAGCTCTGATCCTATAATCTGTTTCACCCATGATCAGACCATCCTACCTGCCACAATTACTGGGGTGAAACCTACGGAGGCTGTTCTTATCGCTACTGTAATATTCATCACCTTGGCCACTTCTGTCGGGACCCTTTCACTGGCACCTTTGCAACCAGTGACCTACGATGCCGCTTCTACAACACAATAAGTATATCTTAACTATTTCGGACCCTTGGGATTCCCGCTGGGCGACGGGGGGTAACCGCAAAATTATACCACTGGCCTTTTCCTCCTACCCTACCGCCTCTCTCCCAATCTATAGAACATACGCGCAGGTCTCACTTCCACAAATCCAATCCACCCTAAGTAACCAAGCTCACACTACATGCACAGGAACAACTTCTCCAAACCCACCTACAGGCTAACCCAGCTCAGGACCAGGGCCCCTTCTCCTGGATTAAACTTATCCAACAAGGCACTTCCCTCGCCAGCCTTTCCAGCATGGGCAACCTGTCCCACTGTTTTATCTGTGCCACCTTGGGCAAAGACCCCCTGGTGGCCGTTCCCCTCCCTCATGCATTTAACTGCACCAACCCCACACCCACACCTTGAGACATTCTCCCTCTCTCCATAACATTCCCTTATTCACTGACCCTCTCAACCACCAATTCTCTTTCTGTTATTCCACCCTTAACTCTTCCCTCTGCAACGTCACCCTGTCAAATGTTACCTCCCATCATGCCCCATCAGTGGTTTCTTTTGGTGCAATGGCCCCCTTTCTAATCTCCCAATACTTCTGCCTCTTTCCTCTGTCCGCCTGTCTCCCTGATTCCGCGATTAACTCTCTATAGTCAGGCAGAAGTAGCCCTCCTTACCAGCCCCCCGGGAAAGCAGAAATGAGTGGTCTTTTTCCCACTAGTTGTCGGGGTCTCCCTGGCCTCCACCCTGGTGGCCACGGGATTGGGGACGGGGACCTTAATCCACTCTGTAGATTCCACCAGGAGCTATCTGAAAGGCTTCAAGTGGCCATCGAGGTCTCGGCAGAGTCTCCGGCTTCCCTCCAACGCCAGATGACCTCAGTGGCCAGGATGGCCCTCCAGAACCTATGTGCCTGGGACCCGCTCACCGCAGACACGGGCGGAGCCTGCATGTTTCTCAATGAAGGATGCTGTTACTACATCAATGAACAGGTGCAGTGGAGACCAATCTCCACACCCTCGCCAAAGTTCGTGAGTCTCTCCAAAGCTGGTACCACCCCGGCGGTCCAACACCTCAATGGTCGCAGACCCCACTAACCACACGGCTCCTCCCCCTCCCAAGCCCACTCCTAATCATTGGTATACTGTTAACGGTGGCCCCTTGCGTTCTCTGATTCATCCAGGAATGAGTTCGCGAAATGTCTCGGATATCTGTCAACCAACCCCTCCTACACCCCTACTCCTGCCTGTCCACTTCCGAGGGACCCCACGATGCCCCCTACTCAGCAGGAAGTAGCCAGATCTGAACCAACGCCCTATAACAAAATGATCAGAATGTTGGGCCGGCGGGATGGAGGGGGGGGTCGGGAAGCACCAACAAAATGGCAGTAGACCCCCCCACCTTGTGGTCCCCACCTCAGAACTTTCCCATCACCAGCAGACCACCCAAGGAGCCCAAGAACACGTCATCAGGGGGAGCCTGGACCTATGCAGGAAACCTGAACCGCACCTTACCCAGACCCCATATAAGGGCATGGGCAGTTATTGCCCCATCCCGATTGCACCAGGAATATGCCCTAATACCTATCACCCCCTACAGACACACAACCCCTTATTCCTCTCCCTTTAAAAAGCCTGCTTATGCTTCCCTGCGCCCGACTGCCCACTCTCTCCCTCCCCTGCGGGCCGAGGAACCTTGCCCCAGAGCCCGTCCCATTAAAAGCCAGTTTGGGGCAGCCCTGGTGGCTCAGCAGTTAAGTGCCTGCCTTTGGCCCAAAGCATGATCCTGGAGTCCCTGGGATCGAGTCCCATATCGGGCTCCCTGCATGGAGCCTGCTTCTTCCTCTGCCTATGTCTCTGCTTCTCTGTGTGTCTCTCATAAATAAATAAAAATTTTAAAAATAAATGAAAGCCTGTTTCGACCAACTTTTGCCTGGCCTCTCTATTTCATTTCACTACCAATCGGATTAAACCTGACAGGTAGATGCCCAAGAGAAAACATGTCTGTGTGTTGTGCACGGAAACCCATACACACACATTTATAGTAGCATTGTTCCAAGAGCCAAAAGATGGAAACAACACAACTGTCCATCGACAGATGAATGGATGAACAAAATGTGGTGTGCCCAAGTGATGGAATCGAAAGGCCGTTAAAGGAAGGATAATGCTACATACATAGTGATAATGTGGCACAACATGGATGCACCTGCAAGTCATCAAGCTAAGTGGAAGAAGCCAATCACAAAGGGCCACACACTTGTTTCTATGAATTCAATGATCTCCTATCTTATTCATACGAAAGTCCACAACAGGGAAATCTCTAGAGACAGACTAAATCAGTGGTTCCTGAGGGCTGGACCAGGGAGAGGGGAGAGGAAGAGGTGGCGGGACAGCTAAAGATAGAGTTTCTTTTTGAGGCGATGAGTGTCCTACAGCTGATGGTGGCAGTGGCTGCATATAGTGGTAAATATACTAAACACTAAATTACACACTTTATTTATTTTTTAAGATTTTATTTATTTATTCATGAGAGACACAGAGAGAGAGGCAGAGACACAGGCAGGGAGAACCTGCGGGGAGCCAGATGTGGAACTTCATCCCAGGACCCCAGGATCACGACCTGAGCCGAAAGCAGACACTCAACCACTTAGCCACCCAGGCGCCCTAATTATACACTTTAAATGGGTGAATTGTGTGGTATGTAACTGTATCTCAATAAAGTGGTTTTAAGAAATCTGCCAAGGGGCACCTGGGTGGCTCAGTTGGTTCAACATCTGACTCTTGGTTGGGTCATGAGGTCATGATCTCAGGGTCCTGGGATCGAGCCCCACATTAGACTCCAAGCTCAGCAGGGGCTGGGAAGGAGCCTGCTTTGTCTCCCTCTCCCTCTGCCCACCCTCCACTCATGTTCCCTCATTCTCTCAAATAAATGAAATCTTAAAAAAAACCCAAAAAACTCCAAATACTAAGCAGCAGCAATCAGACAAGGAAAGGGAAACCACCTTATACTATCTGC
Organism: Canis aureus; assembly: GCF_053574225.1. Lineage (NCBI taxonomy): Eukaryota > Metazoa > Chordata > Mammalia > Carnivora > Canidae > Canis > Canis aureus. The sequence continues at coordinate 11,833,122 of NC_135631.1, read as the reverse complement.
TTGCAAAGCACTCCCTAGACAATTAGAAGTTTCTGTGAGAGTGGGAAGACCAAGGATGTCCTGGGGGCATGCACCTATGGCATTAGAGATTAGGAGCTGGAGCTTTAGTTCTAAATCCTGGCCCCAGGATTAGCTGCATGGCCTTGGACAAGTAACCTGGCTCCCTGAAGCTCCAATTTCCCAATCTGAGCAAGGGGGGAGAAGTACATCCCTCTGAGAGCACCGTTGTGACGATACAGAGTTACAGCACACAAATCCTTGAGCGCCCAATGAACAGCAACTATTTGGTGGCTGTTAGGGTTGTTGCTGCCCTCCAATCCTCACTAGCTTTAGCTGAGGACCCCCTCCCTCAGGGGGCGATTTAAGAGTGCTGAATCGGGTTCCAACAAGGCCCTTCCCAAAGGAATCTTCAAACACCAGAATACCCACATTCCCTATTATTAAAGCCAGGGAGCTCACTGGAAATTAGTGTCTCTCAAACGAGATCCTTGGATATGTTCTCAAGATCCAAAAGCTCGCTCTAGGAATTCTTAATTCAATGTTTTCATTAAAATGAAAAATCCACATGTGGGAATCACTATGAGATTTCTGTCGTGAAGAGTACTATGCTTGTGGCGGGGTTGGCACCTGTAGTAGACTGAATTCGTGGCCCCAGTTCCCACCGCTCTCCATGGGCCTTGGTCATGTGATTCTGCACTAGGCTCTCTCTTACAGGTGGCCTGGACTTCTTTGATTCCCTGACCTTGGCTTCATCTCTGGGACTGTTCTGGCCAATGGGAAGTTAGCACACACCAAGCAAGCAAAGACTGGAAATGTGCTTGCGAGAGTGGGCTTGCCTCTGGGGCCTCTGCCTTCACCCGGAGAAGAGCTTCCCCAGGGAGCCCCTGCTCCTTCAGCCTGGGCCCAGAACAAACGCACATGGAGTAGACCTGGCTCCATGGCAAGGCGACAAGCTCGCCCCATGGGCTGGCGACACAGAGGCCCAGCCTCACCCAGCTAAATCAGACTCCTACGGTCCACCAGCAAACACACCAGACTAACTGAAGAACTGCAGTGTGGCCAGTAGATGCATGAGCAAGAATAAAGGATTGCTGTTCTACACTGTGGGTCAGCCAACTATGGCCTGCAAAGTAAATCCAGCTGCCACCTGTGTTGGATGGCCCATCAGCCAAGAATGTGCGTTTCTTGGTGGTTGAAAATAAACTAAGAGAAGAGTATTTCATTATGTGAAAGGTATATAGAATTCAAATTTCGGTATCCATAAACAGTTTTACTAGAATGCACCACACCTATGACTACTCTCCCACTACCAGGGCAGAACAGAGGAGGACACGTACGATCCACAAAGCCTACAATATTTACTATCTAGCCCTTTACACAAAAAGTGTGCAACCCAGGTTCTCTGCCACTGAATTTGGAGGTAGCCTGCTAGATGGTCACAGCTGACCACAACCAATTATTGTTATCTGCTGCAAGCTGGTGCAAAAAAAAAGCAAACGCAAGCTTAATAAGCACAGGATGCATTCTGGCAAAGAAAAGAGGCAGTTGCACTAAAAGATTCCCCAGTGTCTCAAATAGAGACAAAGAAAATAAAGGTGTCACAAGGCACATGAAAGCACGGGAACACCAAATACCAAAGAATCTGGGTGTCTGTAGTCATCACCATGGTCATCCTAAAAACAACAATTTTGTTCTAAACATCATCAAACACATTACACTGATTTCATTAATTTGAATTACGTTGGTTTGTATCGTTCTGTTCATTTGATATTTGTAAATCTGTCTTGGATAGTTATAGCTATTTAACAGCTCTAAGAAATGTTTCATCTAGATCTATGCTTATACCTTTTCAAATAACATTAACATAAGGTTAATGTAACACTGGGACACCCTCCCTCCCCACCCAATGAACATTAAAAGTCAGCTGACCAACAGGCACAGGAAAAGGTGCTCAACTTCACTAGCCATCAGGGAAATGCAGATCAAAACCATGATGAGATATGCCCTCAGGCCTGTCAGAATGGCTAGCGTCAATGTGCCAAGGGACTACAAGCGCTGGCCAGGATGTGGAGAGAAGGGAGCTCCTGGGCACAGCTTTGGGAATATACATTGGTGCAGCCACCATGGAAAATAGCAGGGAGGATCCTCAAAAACTTAAAAATAGAACTACCATGTGAACCAGCAATTCTACTTTATCAGCACGAAATGAAAACAGTTAATGCGAAAAGTTAACACGCAACCATACGTTCACTGCAACATTACTGACAACAGCCAAGACGTGGAGACAACCCGCGTGTCCCTCGGCAGATAAAGGAATAAACAAGATGTGGTAGAGATACACGACGGAATATTATTCATCCATGAAAAAGAATGAAATCTTGCCACTTACAATAACACACTGAAGAATGGACCTTCAGTGTAGGATGCTAAGTCAAATAAGTCAGACAAAGACAACACTGTACGCTCTCACGTATATGAGGACTCTAAAAAAGCAAAAAGCAAAAAGCTGAACTCATAGACGTGGAGAACAGATTGGTGGTTCCCAGAGGCAGAGGGTAGGGAGTAGGTGAAATGAGCAAAGATGGTCAAAGTAAAATAAGTAAGCCCTGGGGAGGTGACGAACAGCACAACGACTACAGTTATACCCATCTTTTTTGCATTTTTATTATTATTTTTAAAGATTTTATTTACTTATTCAAGAGAGACACAGAGAGAGAGGCAGAGACATAGGCAGAGGGAGAAGCAGGCTCCCTGTAGGGAGCGTGATCCTAGGACCTAGGACCCCGGGATCATGACCTGAGGTGAAGGCAGACACTCAACCACTGAGCCACCAAGTTATATGCATCTCTTAAAAGTCACCTCAATATGACAAAGGTGAGAAACACCACTGCAGCAGAAGTGCTGAGAAGACAAGGAATGGTGAAGGTCAAGTTAGGGGCTCCTTCACTCTGGAAATACTAGGCCACTTCAGAATAGCTCTTCATGCTCTACTTTTATTCCAAAATAAGAGATTTTGAGAATTACAGCCAGTTCCAGCCCAAATTGGTTCACCAGCATATTACATATTTAGGGGGAGTGTTGCCTTGTTTTGTGATTCACAACCAAACAACTAGCATTTGTCAAAGAGTTAAACAAGGCAAACCCATTTAATGCTTCCGATATTAAGAAGAATCTTAGGATTGAGCTGCATATTTTTATTCCTGGAAAAGCCGATATTGAATCGAGAGTGTTTTAAGGGTCCATATATCTTAGAATATGAGAAAAGCAACTTTTTTCTAGCATAATCTTCCACTCTTCTTTCTAAGTATACTCTGTACTTCTGCTATGCCCTATCACCTGCCCACCCCCCACAACAGTACTCGTGCCCCCGGATCCTTGCACATGTTGTGCTCACTGCTCATGATTCTGTGCTCCCTCAGTCCTCAGTGCCTCAGGGCACTCACTGCAACTCATCCCTCAACACCTAGTTCAGGTCTAGAAGCAAGGAGACCCCAGTAACTACGCGCACACTTAGTGCCAGGGATCTTGAGTTCTACACACCATTTCCACTATAACAAATTAGGGCTCCTAGGAGAGATGGCTAGAACATCTTTGTGCACCAGAAAAGTAAGGGAAGTACTAAAATAAGGACAAGAAGCCAGTCTGAATGGGCTCCCGCTGGCCAAATCTAGGACAATTTAAACATCAGAATGAATAATGACAGGAATGGACTAGAACACACTGAAGGGGGAAAAAAAGGATTCAAGAGTCCATACTGACGCTAAAAATAACTTTAAAATGAAGGATGGGGGGAGGAGAAAGTTGAGCATCTTTTTTTTTTTTTTTTTTTGCAGAAGGATGTCACGTAGTAAATATTATAGAACATAAATCATTTTAAACCGTGAATAATCATTGATGATGCAGGCAAGAATCATCAACAGTTGCTAAAACCACTGGGTTAAAGATAAGACAAACTGACTTCACATGCTTCCTGCAACCTACGGGGAGAGAGACACAACATTCTTCAGGCCAAAACTCTACAAGCTGAATCTATCATAAGGAAACCATCAGGCGAACCTAAACTGTGCAACATTCTGCCAACAGCTATCCAGGACTTCTCCAAGTGTCAATATCCTGAAAGAGAAAGAACAACGCAGGCCAACTGTTCTAGGAAAAAGGAGACTAATGACACATGACAATTCAATGCAGTCTGTGATGCTTGAGTGGGTCCTGGATCGGGGGGCAGACTACAAAGGCCACACGCCACCAGGAAAATCTGAATACGGATTGCAGTTGAGACACTGTCGTGTCTATGGTTTAATTTCCTGCATATACTAATTCTATTGTGGTGACACAGGACAGGGGTCAGCAAACTACTGCCTGCAGTTCAAATGCAGCCCCCATCTGCTTTTACACAGCTGTGAGAGAAGGGTGGTTCTTGCATTTTTTTTAATGATCAAGGAAAAGCTTTTTCATATTAATTTCATTTCTATGACTTTTCGGGTGAAATGTAGATGAAATTCGAATTTCCTTTGAACTTATGGGGCACTCACATTTGGCATTCATAAATAAAGTTTTATTAGAAGGACACCTGTGTGGCTCAGTGGTGGAGCGTCTGCCTTTGGCTCAGGTCATGATCCTGGAGCCCCGGGATCGAGTCCCACATTAGGCTCCCTGCATGGAGCCTGCTTCTCCCTCTGCCTGCGTCTCTACCTCTCTCTGTGTCTCTCATGAATAAATAAGTAAAAATATTTTTTAAAAATAAAGTTTTATGGGAACACAGCCACACTCATGCATTCGTGTACCGTCTCCGGCTGCTTTCATCCTGCGACGGCAGAGTTGTGTAGTGATGATGGAGAGTGCACGGCCCCGCAAGCCTGATGTCCTAGGCTTTGAGATAACCAGGTTTGAGATAACTGTATCTCAAACAGCTCAGAAAACAAAACAAAACAAAACAGAATGTGTGTACGCATGCATGTGCCTGTAGGTATCTATAGAGATTCAAACAATTGCTATAAAATGTTAGCAGTGGGAGAATGAGATGCAGGGTGTATGGGTGTTTATTACACTCTTCTTACAACTTTTCTAAGGGGTCTGAAAACCTCAAAATAAAGAGTTAATGGGAATTAGCAAACAAGCATGGAAAACATCTGCTCATTCTCTCTCTCACGTGCGCACACACACACACACACACACACACGCACACTAGCCAACCTCTCTCTAAATGTCCTTTCTTTTCTTCCTGGAGAAGCCCATTATTCTTCCCTTCTCTGAGCTCTCCCAAACTTGGTGACACCTGCCTTTTCCCGCTGACATCTCATGGGCATTGCAACTGTCTGCTCACGCTTCCATCTATCCCAGTCACTCAGGGGTTTTTTTCAGACTCTGTTTGGGAGGCTGTGTCACGAGCTTTTGCATGTCCAATTTCAAGCTTCAAAATAAACCTCCATTTTACCATGGGACTTGAAACGGAAAATACATTCAAGTACCATTTCCCCTCGGTTTCCCCCCAGAACGGTAGGAGGCTAGCAGGCGGAAGGGCTGATGGACTATAGGTGAACAAAGCCACACACACCCCTGCCCCCCCCCCGCCGCAGCACCCTCTTTCTAAGGACCCCTAGGGAAATCTCCTGTTCAGTACCAGTACCCAGAAGGGCAGACCTTCCCAGGAGTTAACTGGGGACTCTTCATGATATCAACAGAAGGCCCAGATAGCTGATTGGGCTTGCCTATATCCCAGTGGCTGCAAGATTTGGACCCCACATAACTAAAAGTGCACATGCAGGTCATTGTGGCGTACATTTTTAGCCTCATTCTTGGCTCCGCCCTTGCTTTTCTTTCTTCTGTCTCTCCCAGTTTTAATATGCTATGGTGTTCTATTTTATGCATCCTGCTAGGCTACCCTAAATCCCTTCTGGAACAAGACTGAGCCCCAAGGGAGAAATGTAGACACCCTCTGCTGGCGTCCCCTTTTTTCTGCCTGTTACCAAACCAGTCAGCTGCATGCACTCCCAAACACCTCGGGTCAGCAGCACCGTCTCTAGCTGCTGGGGTCTGAGGGCAGCCTGGCAACCCTGGCTATGATTTGTGGAATTTATCATTTCCAATGAGAGGAAAAAGCAGAGGAAGGTGGCATTTCTGTTCTAAGCAGCCAGAAGTGAGGGCAAAACCCCTGCAGAAGAGGCCAGGCTGTGGAGAGATGCGAAGTGGAAATGGTCACTGGGTCCATCTAAATGCAGGCCCTGGCCCCACACCACACTGGGCACCATGGGACCAGCCTTCTTCTAGGTTGAGGGGAGATGGAGAGGGAACCAGTGCTGGGCAGGAAGGATAAGGACAACAAAGCCAAAGGCCAGCAGACAGGAATAGACGAGATAAGTAAGGAAGGTGGAGAAGGACCAGGAGACAGAATGGGAGGAGTGGGTTCTGGAGTCCAGACTGCTGGGTTGGAACCTCTGCTCAGCTACTTGCTAGCTGTTCAGCTTTGTGCAGAATGACTTTCCTCTCCAGGCCTCAGTTTTCTCAGCCGTACAGTGGGTAAAATAACAGAATAATAGCTACTTCACGGGGGCATCATCAGGACCAAATGAGATTGTGCTGTCAAGTGCTGAGCACAGACCTGAAGCACTGTCTGTGCTCAAGAAACATGAACAGGTATGCTTCTTACTGGCCCCAGCATTATTTCTACTGGAGCAGTGTGTACACATGAGCAGTTGTGGAAGGAAATGTGTTGTGCTGGACGAAGGCCAGAGCTTGTGAAGGCAAGCAGAGGTCAAGAAAGGACATCGAGTATTGGTTTGGGACAGGATTTGACAAATGAATGCAGTTTGTTTGGGATGTGATGCTTCTAGCTCCTGGTCCAAAATCAGTGTGTGGTTCACCACCACCCTCCTTCCCACCTCCCTCCGTTCAACCAACCCATCACTTGAGCCAGCAGAGCTGTACCTCATTCCTGTTTTTCCGCAACTGAAACCCTGACTGAGGACACACACACACACACACACACACAGAGGCCCTGCTTTTTTGAGCCATTCTGCACATCTGTTCTCTCCCGGCCTTCAACGCCTCTCACCTCTCTGGTTCACAAAGGTGAAAGCCTCCACATGGTCCCTTGACCTCCAGCCACTCCCTCCCTGCCCTCATCCACATGTCACAGCCCCCAGCTCCAAGGCCCTAGGAAGAAACCTCCAAGGGAGCAACACTGCTGGCCACTGGTCCCTGAACTGCAGGCCACGCCCACTCTCGACTGGTAGAGCTGGTCTGTGAGCAGGCTGCAAACTCTGGGGCTTCCTCTTTCCCCTTTTCTCCAGACCCCGGACCCAGGCCAGGCTGCAAACCTGGGGAAGCTGCCTGCTTTCGAGATCCCAAGCTTGCTGAGCTGGGCTGTCACAAATTGTAGATTCTTGGGGCGGGGGTCCCTTCCTGGGCATAGGCCTAGATTTTCACCTCTGCTGAACTTCTACCCATCCTTCCAGACTCATCTCTAATCTGCTCAGTCAAAATCCATTCCCCTTATCCCTGGCCCTACAGCCTTCTGCAGGACTACAACCACAAGACAAGACAGCAGCACTCTGCCTCCGTATTACTAGGTTGGGAAAAGGCCTCCTGTCCTCCCATCCTTAAAGCTCAGCAGCGTGGAGAGGCGCTATCTTCACAGTCTACGCTGTGTCAGCCATGGGAGCTGGGGTGGCAGACTGAACCTCTTCGGTCCCAGGTGTCCTCTCCTGAACCAGAAGGGGATCGACCCTCGCCTACAGGACTGTCGGAGGAGGAATGTGGCACATAGCTGGCATATAATCATTGCTCGCCGGCAGCCAGACTTTTAAAAACAAGCCAGGCACCATTGCTGGCTCCTTCCCCTCACCTCCCACTCACACCTCAATCCCAGGCAGCAAAGCTTCCATCACAGAACTGCCTGTGGCCAGGACACAGAGATCCGTGCGCTGCTCCAGCCCCGCAGCTGTCTTCCCGCTTCTCTGCAAACCTGTCCCCACCGCCCGCCCCCTCCCAGGGTCTCAGCCGCATCCGTTGACATGCTTCATGCTCCCTACACGGAGGCCTCTGTCCTTGGCTGCCCCACACGCACCAGTGTGCCCCTGGACAGGCCACCTGGGCGTCTCACATATCCCACCTGAACTCAGCTTCGGCGCTCCCCTGGTTCAGGCCAGCTCTCTCCACGCATGTTAGCAGCCGCCCCCCGCCCCAGACACGGAAGCCCACTGCGTGCATTTCCCATCGCTTAACAAATGGCCACAATACGGTGGCTTCAAACATGGCACGTTTATTATCTCACAGTTCCGGGGGTCAGAAGTCCTCAGATCAAGGTGTCGGAAGGGCTGAGTTCCTCCTGGAGGCTTGAGGGAAGAAGATTCTACTTCCTTGCCTTCTAGAGGATTCTAGAGGCTGCCTGCATTCCTCGGCTCCTGGCTTCTTCTTCTATCTTCAAGGCCAGCGGGATAACATCTTCCAATCTGTTCTGATTCTTACTCTTTTGCCTCCCTCTTATAAAAATGCTTGTAATTCTATGCCCCCCCCATAATCCAAGATAATACCCCTATCTCAAGAGCCTTAATTTAATTATCTCTGGAAAGTCTCTTTTGCTGTCTAAGTGGACATGCACACAGGATCCAGGGATCGGGACATGGCCATCCTCTGGGGAAGGCGGGGACATAATTAGACCTACTACACTACCCTCCCTCCATCTGCTCCAGGCCTCTAGGATGTCCCTCCAGTGATAGGAAAAATGCTGACCCATCTCCCTCCTGTATGCAATGTTTTCACCTGAACCTTCTTGATAATAGAACAACTCGTCCACCAAGCCTCATCTCTACTCGATATGCAACTGGTTCTCTTAGTAGGACCCTCCCACCAGGTTTTTCAAGGTTTGTTTGTCCCTCTTTTAACAAAGCTCCCTGCCCCTGCATCTGCCTGCAGCCATCTCCTCCCAACTCCTGTCTCTCCTCCACTGGTCTTACTACCTCTGATCAAACCTCTTAAGAAGTGGCTCCACTGGTCACCTGGGTTCTAACAAGGTTCCCATCAGAGGGCTTCTCCACCACAGCACCATCAACCACTGAGGCCAGATCATTCTTTGTTGTAGGAGGCCAGCCTGTGCATTATGAAAGGTTTAGCAGAACCCCTGGCCTCTACTTTCTAGATGCCAGTAGCATATTCCCCGTCCCAAGTCGTGATGGCCAAAACATCTCCAGACATTACCAAATGCCCAGAGTGAGGGGAGCAGGGAGCAAACCGCCCCGGGTTAAGAACCACTGTCTGACAGTAACAGTTCTTGCTAAATAAAGTGGCTAGTGACCTCCCCAGCACTAAACCCAAGGGACGCTTTTGAGGCCTTCTCTTGCCTGTTTCCCAGCAGAATCCGACACCATTGGCCATTCTGCATTTCTCATCTCTTGGGCTGCTCTTCCTGTCGCCCCTGCAGGATCACACTCCCCTGCTGGACCCGCACATCACTGAAGTTCCTCAACGCTCACCGTAGACCCTCTCCACCTCTCGTTCACCTATTCTCCCTGTGGGCTGCCCTCTGCATCTCTAACCCCACTGACCCCTATGCACAGGTGACTCCGGAAGTGACATCTCTAAACCTCCTTTCCAAGCACCGTACCCATGTAGCTCACCGCCTAGTTAACATAGCCACTGGGTACCTTGCCGTCAGTCCAAAACCAGAATGGAGATCTGGACCTCCACCCAGGTCCTGCCCTGCATTCCATTTCTCAGAGATGCCTTCCTGACCTGCTGAGAGCGGAACTCTGAAGGACTTGTCCTGGCCAATTCCCACACCCTTACTTAGGCCAATCAATCTATTTCCAAGTCAATCTCGCCTATCTCTGAAACAGGTCACAAACTAGTTCACCTGTCTCCGTGTTGCCACCCCACCCTAGTTCAAACCTCCACCATCACCGATGTAGAAAATAACCTCTAACTTAGCTGTAGGCATCCATTCTCAACCAATGTCCCCACCCCCGATCTGTTCTCCAGGCTACAGCCAAAGTCACCATTTCGAAACATAAATGAAACTTCTCAGTGTTCTTAAAGAGCAAAAGTCCCAGTTTGGTCTACTGGGCCCTATACATCCAAGCTTCTGTCTCACCTCCCCCCCCCCCCCGCAGCCCCTGGATTTGCTGTACTTCAGGCACAATGATCTTCTTCTAGTTGTGCAAACATGCCATCTTCTCTCCTGACACAGGGCCTTTGCACATGCTGTTCTGGCCATCTGGTGGGAATTCTCTGCCTCTCGGGCTCATTGCTAGTGCCACACCAGACCTGTTGGAGTTTCTCTTGCTCAGCTGTTCTGTATGCACATAGCATTTTTCTGTCTCCCTTCCCATAACTGCTACTCATTCCTCAAGTCTCAGGCTGAAGGGAATCCTGCCCAAACCCCTCAACGACAACAATAATAATAGCAGATATTCACTGCAAGCTTCCTGAAAGCAGGCATAGTTCTAAGAGCTTCATAATGTTAACCCATTTCATCTCCACCATCACCTGTGATTATCCTGTTACAGAACAGGCACAAAGAGGTTAAATGACTCATCCAAGGTCACGTTTGACAGTAAATAGCAAAGTCACCTGACATAATGAACTTGGCTCCAGGCCCCAGGTCCCTGAGCACCATGAACACCACCGTCTCCCTCTGCTCCTAGAATGTCCTGTCTTCCCCCTTCCGTAGTAATGATCACATGTGCACGTACCTGTCCAGTGCCTGTTCTCCCCACCAGACTGTCCACTCCCTGAACATGAAGGGCCATGTTTCCTCTGGCGCCCAGCCTAGCACCTGGCATCACTGCTTTGTGGCCCCCAGACCCAAGTCACCCACTCCAGAGGAGGGCTTGGGTAAACCCCTCGTAAATGCCACAACATTTTGTGGGGCCCACCAGACGTACACACATGAACATTCACGGGGAAGTCACCCTGCACTCTGCCTGGCTGGCGGGCCATGGGCTCCCTCGAGCCCCGTCACTGGTTCTGCTGACTACGGCCAGATGGGCTCCTCAGCGCGGCTCTCAGCCACCCAGGGTGGCAAGCACTCAGCCAGGGCAAGGGGAGAGCAACATCCATCATCCCCACATCCTGGAGGGATGGCAGGAAAGCTCTTGGGCCAGGCTGGGCCAGCGTATGGCTCCCCCTGCTGGTTTCCTTCTAGGCTCGCTCCTTAGCACCCTCTCCCACGGCACAGTGGCACAGCCCGGGGACACTCACCAGCCAGGAGAAGAAGCCAGCTGATTTGTCCTGGGTGGAGATCTGCCCCTCATAGGGGCCGAAGATGTGGCCCTTGGGGATGACCTCATTTATGCATCGCACGTCATTCTCCCCACTGGCTTCCTTGACCACCTCCATGCCCTGCGGGATGGTGAGGGCAGCCCTGTCTGGGATGCCCACGGGCACTGGCGTGTCGGACACAAACACTGGGGGACCGTGGTTCGGGCACTCATCCACAAAGTACTCCTGGCAGGACTCGCAGACTGAAGGGATGGAAAGAGCGAAAGAGCCTCAGTTGCGGCAGGGAGGCAGGACGCCCACGGCGGAGGCGAGGGGCTGCAGGGAAGCCCACCCTGAGGACGGCAGAGGGCAGTGAGAAGCACACTGCGTGGGATCGGCTCCACCCCAGCCAGCCTCAGGCCCCTGAGTCTTCCGTGGTAATAACCCATGACCCTCCCTGGGGCCTCCAAGGACATGCCTGCCAATGCGAAGGAAGCCAGTAGCTGCCTTTGTTTTAAGTATAAAGCACAACTTTGGAGTCAGACGGATTTGGGTTTGAACTGCAACCGTGTGCATCTGTGGGCTGGGGGACCCGAGGCAAGGTTCTGAACCTCACCAAGCCCCAGTGTCCTCACCTGGAAAATGGGACCAATAAAAGCCACCTCGGTGGCTCACGGTGAGGATTCACAGAAGCCTGGCCCTGCGTCTGCTACATAACGGGCGAGTACCTATCATTACTATGGTGGCTGCAAGTTCCCTAAGCAGAGATGGGGCGCGGGGTGGGTGTAGGGTGAGGGGAGGAGAAACCCAGGCACAGCCCCAAGCTCCACTTACACCAGAAGTCCACTTGCTGGAAGCTTTTGGGCATGATGAGCTCACGCTTCCCCTTCAGTTTCTTGGGCTCCACTTCCATGGTTGAGGGGTCTGGTCTCCTAGAGCTGGCCAGGCCAGGGGCCGGTAAAGAAAGCAAAGAAGCCATCAGAGAGTGGCAGGCTGGTGGGCAGAGGAGCCGTGGACCAGGCCAGGAGGCCACGGGGATGCGGGGTGGGCGGAGGAGTCCCAGCCAGGCTGCCCGTTCAGTGCTGGGGATAGTGAAGGAGTTCTGAGACCTGGGCCTAGGCCTTCGAGGGCCGCGGTGTGGATTCTTCTAGCCTTCTAGAGCCTGCGTTCACATCTGCTCCCAGAAGCTGCCCAGAGAAAGTTAAGGAAGGTGGGCCAGGAGTGGGAACTCCCCCCGCCCGGGGGGCGTCCACCCCACCCAGCCTGGAGACTCCCCATTTTTCCCTCTCCTGTCCCCACATAAGGGCCTCACCAGGGCTGGCCATACTCCTGGTCTCGGAGTGGTGAGTAGACCTCGGTCTTCACCACGGTCACCATATCCCCCACGGCCGCCTTGGTCTGCGCCAGGCACTCCTTCATGTTCTCAGTCATTCTGTCCTGGGGACGCGAAGGCGGATGGCGCAGGAAGAGGATCAAAGAGACAGGGGAAGAAGGGTGAGTGTCAGAGAGGGCAAGCGGGGGTCCCGTGGAGTCTGGTTACCCTCCCTGCCATCCCCAGAGGAAGCGCTTGAGAACACAGACAACAAAAACAGCTGTAGCCCAGCCAAGAGGAAATGCCATTTCTATCCCGGGCTGGTCCTAGGGAAGACTGGAGCCACCAGCCCCCTGGGGTCAGAGGCCGCCGGGGGGCAGCTCAGGCCAGGGGGCAGGCCTTAGGGTAGCACAGCCAGGGACCCCAGGACTAAAGGGCAAGGGTACCAGGAGTCCACAGGAGCCTCGGCCCCAAAGTCTGCAACTGGGAGCAGGGGAGGGACCCACTCAAGCCCAGCTGGGGCCAAGAGGGGGGCTGGCAGATGAAACGGGGCCGCAGAGGCGGCGGCGCAGCCCCTCACCCCGAGGCTGCCAGGGAATGCGGCCAGGCCCGCTTTGCCAGCTCAGAGCAGGTACAGGCGGGGCCTGGGGGTCCCCGCGGGCCGGGGCCGCCCCGACTCCCAGCCCCACCCGCTCCCCGCTCTCCGGGGCAGTCTCCCCAGCCCGCTTACCGCCCTCCTCCACCACCGCGCCGGGCTTCAGCCCCTCCCTCGGCACCCCGGGGTCCTCATGCCAAGCCCGGGGACACTCTTCGGGCCAGGGCGGCGCGCGGCTCGGGCCGGGACCGCGCTCGCGGCCCGGGACTGGGCGAGCAGCGTGTGTGACTCACTACCCGGGGCCCCGCTGGCCACACCCCTGCTCCTCGGCTAATCAGCCCCCTGCTCCCCACCGGGGCCCCAAAGCCGGCGGCGGCTGGGAGGGGTGCGGGGAAACACGACGGCCTGCCCCCTCCGCCGAGCCCGCGGGGCCGGGGGCGCGCCGAGGGGGCGGGGGCGGCCCGAGTCGCCCCGCCCCGGGCCCCGCGCCCCGCGCCCCGCGCCGCCCGCACCCCGGCCCCGGCCCCGGCCCCGGCCCCCGCCCCGCCCCGTCCCGCCCGCGTGTCCGGCGGGGAAAGTGTGAGGCCGCGCGGCGGGGCGCGGGGCGCGGGGGCCGGGCAGGGCGCGGGGCGCGGGGCGCGGGGGCCGGGGCGCGGGCAGGGCGCGGGCCGCCCTCCGTCTCACCAACCTTCCCGGCGGGGAGCTCCCTGCCCTGCCCGCCCGGCCCTGCCCAGCGCCGCCCCCCGCCCGCCAGGCCCGGCATTCCTTGCGGGGGCATGTGGCTTCTTGCCGGCCCCGGGGGCACGCAGTTGGCTGGCGGCCGGGAGGGGGGCGCGCGGGGAGCGGGAGCGGGAGCGGGAGCGGGCGCCGGGAGGGGCGGCGGCCAGGGGCCCGCCCGGCGGGAGTCCAGCCCCCCGCGGGCCGGGGCCGGGGCCGGGGCCGGGGCCGGGCCGGGGGGCGCCGCGGGGGCCGGGGCGGGGGGTGGGGGCCGGGCGGGTCGGCGGCGAGCGCGGGCGGCCCCCCGCGCGCCCTCCCTGCGGCCGCCGCGGACTCGGCGTGGCTGCGGCGCGGCCTGCGGGCCACCGGGCACTCGGCTCCCTGCCGCCGCGCCCGCCCCCCGCCGCCCCGTCCCCACCTGCGCGGCCGGGGGTGGGGACCGGGCACCTGCGGGGCCGGCGGGGGGCGGGGGGGGGGGCAGGCTCCGCGCCTGCCGCTGGGCCGCCCTCCCGGCCCACGGAATGCCCCCCGCCGTGGGGGGCCGGGGTTGAGGTCCCCGAGGCGGGAGCCTAGGGCAGGAAGATGCCAAGATGTCCAGGGACTTGCCCAAGGTCACGCAGTCCATTCCTAACGGAGCCTAGACTGGAGCCGGGGACCTGCTCCGAGTAAATTGGAGACAGGGGAACCCCGCTTCAAGCGTTATGTTTCAGGTCTGGTTCGCCCCCGGGCCTCACTCTCAGCCCAACCTCTCCCGGAAGGATCACCGGGATCACCCTGGGGTGGGTTCAGGCCGCCCCCGAGCCCGGCTGCTGGGTCTGGGCAAGGTCTCACGGATTTATTTGTAAAGGATCACGGAACGCTTCCAGCCCCAGGAGCACTTGTCACTTGGATGGGCAACATTCACACACAGCACATCCTGAGGTGGCTCGGTCTGGTGGTTAGAGACCCAGGTCTCCGAAAGGAGCACTGCCTGCAAATCCCAGCGGTTGGTGGGTGTTAGTGGACTGAGAATTCGTGTGCCCCCGCCCGCAACCCCAATTCCTATCCCTAATGTGACTGTATTTGGCAACAGGGCCTGAGAGGAGGTGATAAAGGCTCAATGACGTCACAAGGTTAGAGTCCTAACCCAATAGGGCTGGTGCCCTTCTAAGAAGAGGAAGAGACACCAGAGCTCGCTTGCTCACTCTCTCTCTCCACCAGGTGAGGACGAGAAGGCATCAGTGTGCAAACCAGGAAGAGAACTCTCCCCAGGAACCAAACTGGCTGGCACTTTGATGGTGGACTTCCCAGCCTCCAAAACTGTGAGAGAGAAATCTTGTTAGGCCACTCAGTCTATGGCATTTTGTCATGGCCGCCTGAGACAGCAGGTTATCCAGCTTCTCTCTGCTCCCGTTTGTTCATCTGGAAAATGTGGCCAATGTTAGATTCTATCATAGATGCTGCCGTACGGAAATGGAAGAAGATGAGTTTGGAGAGAGTTAGACACAGTCTCTGCATATCTGCACCTGAAGAAAGCTGATCAGGAAGGTGGGTATACGTGACCTCCTTAAGGGGTGGCTTTGAATTCTCTCCATTGGGTTGGATTTGTTTTTTTAAGTCAGTCATCTGCAGACTGTGGCACTTTATTAGAAAAAGACTGCTCGGGACCATTTTGTATTTCTCCTGCTCTGGCCCCTCCATCCTCCACCAGCACCACCCCCATGCCACCCCCACCCTGCCATGGCACCTGTGAACTTGTGTCCTCCACTTGCAGCACACCTGAAAAAAAATCCCACGGATCCTTCAGCCCTCCCTCTCTTCTCCCAACCTCCTGAGCCATAATACCCTCTCCAGCTCCGCGTCCCTTACCTCGTGGCACTTGTCAGCCTTAGAACAGTCTTTTGTTAGCATGATTATTTGATGAATACTTGTTTGCCACAATACATTATAAGTTCCACAAGGGCAGGCACCTTTGCTCACCACTGAAAAAACTGCATTGCTGGCACTTGTAACAGTGCCTGATACCAGGGCAAGAACTAGTGAAAGACCAGCAAGGTGCTAGGGCATAAACTTTAAGGAGGCACCCCACCTCTCTGGGTCATGCCCTTGGCAGGAATGGCACCTGAAAGTGAACACATCCTTGAATTTGGCAACTTAGGTGACTTCTTGCCTTAGCCTAGTCTCAGCCTTGCCTAGCACACAGTGTATTCTCAATATTTGGCCAAATGAACGGCCAAATGACCCATGTCGCAATTTACCACCCCCTTTAATATGTCCTACTGGCCCCACTGACAATCTCAAGTCTAAAAGAGATCTCAGAAAGGAAGACAAGGTGGGCGGGTTATTGTTTCGAATCCTCTTCTCTTCTGGGTGCTTTCACTGATCTTAGCAGGGCAGGGTGGGTGGCCCAGTGGGTGAGGCTGGCAATGAGAGGCAGTGAGGTACAGCAGAGACTGCGATGGAATTAGATTCTGAGTCCGGGACCTGAACCTGATAAGAAGTCCTAAAGTGTATGCTCTGAGCACACACACATCACTTAAACTCGCCAGGCCTTTCTGTCTTCATTGGTAAAATGGAAATCATCCTGTTTGCCAGGTAATCCCCATAAGGAATAAATGAGGTAAAGGCTGGGGCGAGGCCTTGGGAAGAGCCAAGTGCTACGGGTCTGGGTCTGTAAAGGATATTAGTATTAAACTGGCCGCCCAGAGGCAGGGAGTGAGCAGGAAGGGGGGGAGGGGAGAGACCTGAAAGGGGAAGGGAAGGAGGGAAAAGGCAAGAGTAAGAAAATAAGGGATGGAGGGGAAGAAGGAGGGAGAGGAAAAGAGACATGCAGACATTTTCTGAGTCTTAAATGGAAAACCATTCCCTCTGAGAAAAGCATTCATTTATACCTCAAGATAGAGATGTCTACTGGCCATTTCCTTTCATATTTTACTTTTCACTTACATCCCACCTTCATCACGTAAAAGAACCGTGATGATTTGTAACACAAACACATACTCAATGGGACAGAGATTTCATGGAGAAAGATTGATGCCAATTATACCAAGAATCTGTTGTCAGATGGCTAGTGATCTAGCCGCCCATTCAGTGCTGAGCCTCCTGGCGGCTAGCGCAAAAAAGGAAATACGATGGCTTTCAGAGTACTCATTATTTGAGGCTTATTTATTGACTGCATGATTAAGTTCCCTCCATTCTTGGAGCAGTCCAGCTGCCAAGCGGTGAACCGGAACCGAGCCTTATTTGCATGACTGATGTGCATTAGGGCTTCCTGTGTCTGTAATGAAGGTGGTGGTGGTGGGGGGTGGTGGCAAGACTTCCACTGGGGAAGAGAGGGAGAACACCACAGGCTAGTATCCTTCACTGGTTCCATCTCAGCGGGCACTGGGAAGCCTGAGCTGGCTGAAGCTCCAGCAACTGTTTCTGCAGTCTGCTCTGGACCTGTTTGCCCACTGAGGGGCTTGGGGGAGGGCTGGCCCGCAGGCCTCAGGGAGGACTCCAAGCTGCTGGCAATGCTCCCTCTCAGCTGGCTCCTCTGAGTCTGCACATGCAGAGATTAGGCATGTTGCAAACCCAGCAATGAGATGCAAACCCAAGGTGGGGGGGCAGAATGCAGCTCAGGAGGGCAGCAGCTCTGTTTTCACCCTTGGCGGGGCGCCAGGGTCCTGGAATGCCCGGCAGCTAGTGTGGCCTGAGGACTGGGAATCTGTGCCCACTTGGTTTTCCTAGCGGCTGGCCCCATGAGAATCCGAGGGTCAGCTCCGGTGCCACCACAGCATCCTGTGTTGTTCCCTCTGATGACCAAGGGACAGGAGATTAGAGGGCTGGCCCAAGCCACCCAGTGAACTGGGCTGGGTATCCCGAGCTCTGGGTTTCAGTCCTGGCTGTGCTGTAAACTTTTTAGGTGACCTTGAGCAAGTTCCTGCCTTGCCCTGAGCCTCAGTTTCCTCAGCTTGAAAAATGAAAGGTCCAACACGGTTCTTCATAGTAAACCATGGGGGTAAATAGAGGAAGAACACGGAATCGTTACAGGGAACCGTTGAATTATATGCCCGAGAAGCACTGCCTCTAGATGGAATAAATTATGTGCCTTTAATTTATACATAAGACAGATTTATAAATGTATATAAATACTTTTAGGATGAAGTAAATGATAAAATGGTCTTAAAATGTTATTGAATTCAGGCAGCCCAGGTGGCTTGTCGGTTTTGCGCCGCCTTCGGCCTGGGGTGTGATCCTGGAGACCTGGGATTGGGTCCTGCATCGGGCTCCCTGCATGGAGCCTGCTTCTCCCTCTGCCTGTGTCTCTGCCTCTCTCTCTCTCTCTCTCTCTCTCTCTGTCTCTCATGAATAAATAAATAAAATATTTAAAAAAATAAATAAAATGTCTGTTATAAAGATGTTCATCCCAACAGAAAAAAAAGGAAAATAATACTTAAAAGGGAATTTGTAAAAGAAAGACAAATGGCCAACATGCTTTATGGAAAACCACAAAATTTAATAACCAAATAAATATAGATTATAATAAACATCATTTTACCTCTATTAGCAAAGATTTAAAAATCTCAGCAATATTCCAAGTTGGCAAGAGTGGGGGAAAATACCCTATACACGCCCCTGGTTGGAAAATAATCAGTATGAACTTTTTGGAGGGCGATTTGGCAATACATATCAAAAGACTTGAAATGAGCAAAACCTTCGTAGGAGCAACCCCAAATCTAGGAGTTTATCCTAAGGACATAATTAAGCTGTATGCAAAGATTTACCTACAAGGCTGTCTTCTGCAACACTATTCTTAGTAGCAGCAAACAAACAAACAAACAAAAAACACACAGCAGGGGAAACACACCTTGAAAACAGTAAAGAAAATATATAGCACATGGTGAAATATTAGACAGCAATTAACAATGCTTTAGAAGAATATTTATTGATATGGAAACACATGCTCAACATATTGTTAATGAAAAATGAAAGTTACTAAGTGAAAGATCATTTAAAAGGCTCCCTGCTGGATGATTCTCACTATATGACATTCTGGAAACAGGTAAAACTGTGGAGGCAGTAAAAAGTTCGGTGGTCACCCAGGGTTAGCAGGAGAGAGGGATGAATATGCAGAGCACAGAGGATTTGTAGGGCAGTGAAACTTACTCTGTGTGACACTGTAATGGTGGATACGTGTCATCATGCATTTGTCCAAACCCACAGAATGTACAGCACCAACAGGGAGCCTTGATGTAAACCACGGACTCTGGGTGATAATGACGTGTCGGTGCAGGTTCATCAGTTGTGACAAACGTACCACTCTGGGCACTCTCCCATAGCAGAGGAGATAGATCGTGGGTATGTGGGGCCAGGGAGACTGTGAGAATGCTATGCTTTCCCCTCATTTTACTGTGAATCTAGAACTTCTCTAGAAAATAAAATCTGCTTTTATTTTATTTTAAGATTTTATTTATTTATTTATGAAAGACACAGAGAGAGGCACATACATAGGCAGAGGGAGAAGCAGGCTCCCTGTGGGGAGCCTGATGGGGGACTTTATCCCAGGACCCCGGGATCACGACCTGAGCTGAAGGCAGACGCTCAACCGCTGAGCCACCTAGGCGTCCCAATAAAATCTGCTTTTAAAGATGAAAACTGTGAAAAGATAGATACAAAATAACTCCATTTTAGAAATACATATACACATGGATTTGCACACACAGGTCTAGGAAAATATATTCTGCGGGATCACGTGTGGTTAGTTGGCACAGTGTGTTAAAGAGAAAGAGTTCCCCTTCTTTTTGCTTATGAGAAAAAAGTCACTCTTTAAAGGAACTCTTTATAATCCTTTAACTTAGAAATTGCTAAAGACAATGTCTAAGGTTCCGACACCCTCACCCACTTGTCACTGGATGCTGAGACTCAACCAATTGGTTGGGAGGAAGAAGGACTCCAAATTAGAGACTGAACCCCAGGCATATAAGTGGCATCTGTTGCACATTTGATGAATGAATGCAAATCGATTGATGGATCAGTAAGAGCCCCGATATTTCTACCACGAAAGACTTCTATTTTTCTTTTTCTTATGATCCCCATTTTAAAAGATATTGTCTACCGAAAAGACTAAATATATCGTATAATAACTCATTCATTTTTCGGGGTGCCCGCATGGTGTAGTTGGTTAAGTATCGGACTCTTGGTTTCAGCTTAGCTCATGATCTCTGGGTCATGAGATCCAGCCCGTGTCCGGCTCTGTGCTCAGTGGGGAGTCTGCTTAAGACTCTACCTCGCCTTCTGCCCCTCCCCACTGCCCTCTCCCTCTGTCTCTAAAATAAATAAATAAATTTAAAAAATATATATTCATTCATTTTCCTAGTTTTTCCTAGACATGCTGGTAGGTGATAACCAGGGTTAACATACTGGTTAGTTGCTATCCTCCTATAAGCAAAAGCAGAGAGATCTGGCACGTTCATTCATTTGTCCTGCTGATTTCAGGGAACTGTAAATTTTCATTAAGCTTCTTTATGTTTACAAAATAGCTCGGTGGGTCAATTACTGTGCAGAAATGAGACTAACCAAACCACACTATCTGCTATCGTATGTAGTCACGATGCGAGAAAAGAAACGAGACTCCAAAGAGGACATACTGTATAATTCC
Source organism: Canis aureus (assembly GCF_053574225.1). Taxonomy (NCBI): domain Eukaryota; kingdom Metazoa; phylum Chordata; class Mammalia; order Carnivora; family Canidae; genus Canis; species Canis aureus. Next base: position 11,812,683 of record NC_135631.1, on the reverse strand, counting down.
ATTCATGTAAAGTCAAAAAAAAAAAAAAAGGGCAAAACTATGGTATTAGTTAGAAGTGTCCATGGTAACCCTTGGGAAGAATGAAAAAGGGATAAGGAAGGGGCTTGTCTGATGCCGGTCATGCTCTGTTAATCTTGGTGCTGGTCCACCGGGTGTACGAGTTTGTGAAAATACATTGAGCCACACTTCTATAATATGTGCATTTTTCCATATGTATTTATATGTTAGTAGAAACAAAGGAAAATATCTGCAGGGGTCCTAAGGGCAAAGAACTCTCATGGGCGAAATTGGGACCCAGTATAGCCCCTGATTTTGCAGCTGGAGGAACTGGGGTCCAGCCAGCGAGGCTCACAATTGGGTTTCAGGCCTTCATCTGCAGAGCAGTTGAGCACAGCTGGCCAGGGGTGGGGGGATGGGGGTGGGCAGTGGAACACATTCTCCCAAGGTGGTCCCTCCTGCAGAACCTGTTAAAGGTAACAGGCTGACCCCATCATTGATAAGATTTTGAAAAGATGTCGGGAGAAGCAATGTAAAAGTTCATGAGTCAACTTTTTCCCATGTTTGCTCTCAGAGTAGACACTGCTGGTGGCTTACTTGGATCCCATTTCCTCCTCCCCCTTAAAAGAACAGGACATTGTTCAGGTGGGACACCTCTCTCCCAGGACCTACAGAGATCCAGGAGGAGCTGGGCCTACCCTCAGCTCCAGGTGCGCACTCCAACTAATCAAAGACAGTGGTACAAGACCACTGCAAGACCATCCTCCTCCCCAGTTATTAGATCAGGAACCTGGACTTTGACTAGTCAGCACCTGACATTCCCCTTCTAAGGTCAGATACCTGACCTACTTAGGCCCATCCAAGGGAAGAAAAGGACTTCAGTTTCATGACTTGACCAAGAAAGCATGCAGCCATGTTGTGCAAAGCACCCTCAAGATGAAGCTAACACAGTGGAGCAGAGGGAAGGTGTGGTATAATAAGTAATATATTTGTTCTTTGTCCCCAGTTCCTGGCAGAGAGCACCTAAAACCCTTGGAATTTCCCAAGTAATAGGAGTGTCTGTTGCCCCTTTCTAGCTCACCTGAGTGTATGTTAGTGAGTGACTAAGGGCGGGGCCCCTACAGAGCCTCAGGATAGGGCTGGTCACCCCAGAACCCAGGATTAGAACGTTAGAACTTCCGGGCCCACCTGCTGACCTCCTGGGAGGGGAAGGGGCCTGGAGAGTGAGGTCTACAAAAATCCTTTGGTTCTTAAATTGAGGTATAATTGACCTACAACAGCATATTAGTTTCGGGTCTACCACATAATGATTTCATATCTGTATATACTGCAAAATGATCTCAGTAAATTAACATCTGTCATAGTTACAGAATTCATTTTCTTGTGATGAAAACACTTAAGATCTACTCTCTTAACAACTCAACTATGCAATACAGTGTTATTAACTATAGCCACCAGGCTGTGCATCACATCCCCAGGACTTAGTTTATAACTAGATGTTGGTACCTTCTGTCTCCCTTCCATGCATTTCGCTTCACCTCACCCCCGCCCCTCGCTGGCAATCACCAGTCTGTTCTCAGGGTCTATGAACTTGGTTTGGTTTTGTTTTCATTCTGCAGGTAAGTGAGATCGTACAGTATTTGTCTTTGACTTATTTGACTCAGCATAATGCCCTCAGGGTCAATCCATGTTGTCACAAATGGCAAGATTTCGTTCTTTTATATGGATAAATAATACTCCGCTATCTCTACCACGTCTTCTTTACTCACTCATCTGTTCATGGACACTTAGCTTGTTTCCAAGCCTTGGCTCTTGCAAATAGTGCTGCAGTGAACATAGGGGTGCAGACAGCTTTTCCAATTAGCATTTTCATTTTCTTTGGGTAAACACCCAGAAGTGGAATTGCTGGATCATATGGTATTTCTATTTTTAATTTTTTTTAAGGAGTCTATTTATTCAGTTGAGACAGAGAGATACACAAAGAGAGAAAGCATGAGCAAGGGGAGAGGGAGATGGAGAAGCAGATTCCCTGCTGAGCCTGGAGCGGATGTGAGGCTTGATCCCAGGACCCTGAGATCATGACCCAAGCCAAAGGCAGATGCTTAACCATCTGAGCCACGCAGGTGCCCCTATTTTTTTGAGGAAGCTTTGTCTCATCTTCCACAGTGGCTGCACCAATTCGTATTTCCAGAGCAGTGCACCAAGGTTCCCGTCCTCCTGGCCAGGGCTTATTCTCTCTCTCCCTCCTGATGCTAGCCATTCTGACAAGTGTCGGAACATCTCATTTCCCTGATGACCAAGTGATGTTTATTCATTTACCTGTTAGTCTGTATGTCTTCTGTGGAAAACTGTCTATTCAGCTCCTCTGCCCATTTTTTAATCAGATTGTTTGGTTTTCTGCTATTGAATCATATGAGTTCTTTATATCTTTTGGATATGAATCTCTTCTCAGATAGATGATTGGCAAATATTTTCTCTCATTCGATAAGTTGCCTCAAAAAATTCTTGATCAAGATTCGGAGAGCCAGGCAGCCCCGGTGGCTCAGCGGTTTAGTGCCGCCTACAGCCTAGGGCATGATCCTGGAGACCTAGGATAGAGTCCCAAGTCGGGCTCCCCGCATGGAGCCTGCTTCTCCCTCTGCCTGTGTCTCTGCCTCTCTCTCTCTCTCTCTCTCTCTCTGTGTTTCTCACGAATAAATAAATAAAATCTTAAAAAAAAAAAAAAAAGATTCCGAGATCCTCAGGGCACCTGGATGGCTCAGCAGCTGAGCATCTGCCTTTGGCTCAGGTCATGATCCCAGGGTCCTGGGATTGAGTCCTGCCTCAGGCTCCCTACAGAGAGCCTGCTTCTTCCTCTGCCTATATGTCCACCTCTCTCTCTCTCTCTCTGTTGTCTCTCATGAATGAATAAATAAAACCTTAAAAAAAAAAAGATTCAGAGAGCCTTCTGGGTGGAAAGAGGTAGCAGTGCTGGGGGGCAGGGTGCACAAGGAGGGGGCATGGAAGCTCCATGCTCCTTCTCATCTACCTTACCCAAGTTCATCTTTTCCATCTAGCCTGTATCCTTTATAGTAAACTATGATTGTCAGTAAAGCACTTTTCCTCAGTTCTCTGAGTCATTCTAGCAAATTATAGAACCTGAGAAGGAGGTTGTGGAAACCACTGATATGTGTTGGTCAGAAACATGGGTGTCCCAGGACCTGCAACTGGTGTCTCAAATGGGGACAGTCTTGTGGGACTGAGCCTTCGATCTGTAAATTCAGTGCTGACTCTGGGTGGTTAGTCTCAGAACTGCAGTGAGCCGTGGGACACCAGCTAGTGTCTGAGAATCAGAGGACTAGTTGGTGCGGGACAACATCTCAGAGATGTGGACTTGGGCAGTCGATGGAATCAGCTGCTCCTGGAACCTTCCCTACTTCTGCACTTCCTGTTAGGCTCCTGTATCACTCAGGCCCTTCCAGGACAGGTCTCTATGACATGCGGCCATCACCATGCACACCACCCACCTACCAGCTCCGGCTGTGTCCCAAACTCTGGCTGCGCCTCTCTAAAGGGTCCGCCTTGATGGTGCCTTGATCTCCAAAGAGCAAACCAGGAGGGCCTACAGCATCTCACCCCAGCCATGCTCTCCCCTCAGCCCAAGGCCTGACCTGAAGCTGTACCCCAAGCACTCTCGCACGCTGGTGGGAATGTAAGCTGGTGTATTTAAGGAGAGTGGTATAAGCCTGGGAACCTTTAAAAGATGCACATAATCCTCTATCCTGCCATTGCACTTCTAGGAAGTTCACTGAGATGAACGTCTAAGACTTTTCACGGCAGCACTATCTAGAATAGCAAAAGACTGGAAATAACCAACGAGTCCATCTGGAGGCCAGTTAAATAAATAATGGGGTCTCTGGACAACAGGCAGCTGTTCCAAAGAAGGAAAGTCATGGAACAAGGGCTCCACCAGCGTGGTCTGAGCCACTTCTCCCTCTGGCCTGAAGGGCTGCAGCAGCAGCCTGATGGTCTCCCTGCTGCCACTCTGCCCCTGCTGTCCATTCTCCAGCCCCGTTAACCAGTCAGATCAAATGGTCCCCTGCTCTAAACCCTCCACAGAGCAAAGCTCAGCCAACAGCAAACTCTCCAGAGTGACACAGTCTGCCCTCTGTGACCTCTTTCCTACTGTGCCCCCCTCACTCCCACCACTGCCAGAGGGGCCACCTTGCTCAACCAGCAACATGACAGTGCTCCCATCTTGTGCCTTTGCACTGGCTGTTCCCTCTGCTGGGAACGCTCCTCCCCCAGATACCTGCAGGGCTCACTCCCTCACTCCCTTCAGGTCTTAATTCAAGGTCACATTCTCTGCCACCTAGATACAACTGCAATCCCCTGATGGGTCCTATCCCTCTTGCTTGGCTTTTCTCCTGAGCTCGACTCACCATCACATTGATGTAGTACTCATTTATATTATTCGCCCTCTGCCTCCCCAACCAGAATGCAAACGCCAGGAAGGCAGAGATATTTATCTTCCATTTATTGCTGAATCCCCTGCAAGTAGGACAGTGCCTGGTGCAAAGTGAGTGCACGATAAACATTTGTTGAATGGATTATGTAATTGGTGGTGAAAACAAAACCAAGGTAAAGACCATCTGCATCATTAGAGAGGCAGCAGCAAGGGGTCGCTAAGAGCATAGATCTCGGTACCCAGCTCCCTAGGTTCTACTCTCAAGCTTCACTTACCACTGTGTGATGCTGGGGGCCTTCCTTAACCTCTCTGTGCTTTGGCGAATAGCACCTAAGGCTGTTTGGAGGACTGAATGAGTTAATATTTGCCGTATACTTAGAATGGCGTCTGACACGAAGCGAGCAAGCTGTATAAATGTTATATAAAATAAACATGCCCTATTTTAATAAAATAGAAAGGATATACACATTTATACGTGCTCGCGTCTGCACAAAAGAGTTCTGAGCTGTGACAGCCGCTGTTCCTGGGACTGAGGGCTAGCGGAGGAAAGGGCCTTACCTCTTATGGAGCTTTCCACCAGATGCATGCATTTCTGATTTTAAAAATAGATTAGTAATGCCTATGAGTTATTGATTATGGAGGAAATTTATTATACTCTTCGTTTTGTATAACAACAAATTTTGAAAGGCATGTTAGTATTAACATTTTAAAAAACAAGCTGTAGGCTGCCCTGCCACCTCCCAGGCAGGGAGCAGAAGGGGAGAAGGCATCTGCTGATGGAGGGAGGGTAGGCAGAGGGGGCTCCTCCTTAGCACCTGCTGACCCCCTGGAAGGGAACTCTGAAGTCCACATGAATTCCCCGAGGCTGACCTAGCTCCAAGATACCAGATATCAAGTTGAGCACAGACAAATATGGCTTGCGGAGAAGGGGGTGTGTGCCGGTGTGGGGGGGGGGGTGGTCTCTGGGCTGAGGCTTCCAGGGCCTCAGGGAGATTGCACTTGCAAATGATGAAGCAGGAAGGTAGGAGGTCATGAGTATAAGTGACCTGAATGTGTAGATGCATTTAAGGATGGTCAGGGCCATGCTGCCTGGATTGCCCGCCTGCCCGGTATGGCAGAAGCTGGCCACCCACAGGACCTCTAGTTTGGTCAGCTCCTTAGGTCCCCTCCCCCATGATGCTAATGAAGAGGGCAGGCAGGGTAGGGAGTTGAAGCCATCCGCACCCAAGGCCCCTGTGGGTTTTAAGGAGTAGGGCTGGGTAAAGTGAGCTTTCGCATCCCACTGCCTCCTCTAGGCTGTCGGAGCTGAAAGCCTGTATCCAGATTGCTAGATTCAAGACCCTCCTTTCCTCGCTAGGAAACTGAGGCCCAGAGTGGGAGCAACTTGCTCAGGGCCTCCCAGAGGAAGGTGGTAGGAGATAGGAACCCACCACCACGGTCTGTGCCGGGCTGCCCCTCTCCAGGCCCTCCTTTCTCTGTCCCCGGCCCAGGGTGTCCTGCACATTCTCAAACCTACAGTTAGCCCGCCCCATGGGGCTAGAGCCTCCAATTAGCAAGGTGGGGCCCTGGTGAAACCCCATGTGGTGTTCTGACTCCAAGGAAAGGAGTCCCTCTACATCACGAGACCAGAGGGGAAGGCCTATGGAGGGAGTCTGGTGGGGGGGTGGGCAGTGGACCTGGCACTGTGCCTTTATCTCTCCTGCAGTCTCTTCTTCATCCTCCTCCTCCTCCCTCACTGCTCCTTCCCACCCCTGCCCTTCTCACTGGCTGTTTATTCTATTCATCCAGTCCTGCCCGGCATCTCAAAATTAAAAGAAACCTCAAAAGTCACCTAAATCCTTGTTTCTGAATGTGTGGTCCAGACCAGCAGTAGGGGCATCACTTGGCACTTAGAAATGCAGAGTCCTGGGGCACCTGGGTGGCTCAGTGGTGGAGCGTCTGCCTTTGGCTCAGGTCATGATCCCGGAGCCTTGGGATCAAGTCCCATATCAGGCTCCCCAAAGGGAGCCTGCTTCTCCCTCTGCCTCTGCTTCAGCCTCTCATGAATAAATAAATAAAATCTTAAAACTAACTAAATAAATAAATAAATAAAATTCAGTCTTGTGCTCCTCTCCTAGGCCTCCTGCACCAGAGATGGCCTTAGGTGATGCACACACACAGAAAAGCTGGGAAGTACCCTTGGAAACTGCAAGGTGCTCAAAGCCATGGTACGTGTCAGCACCAAGCGTGATGAAGACCTCCCACAGGAGCTCACCATCAGCAGCCAGGCCGCCACCCCGTCTTTCGACAAGTAAGGTGTGCGTGCATGCCCGTGTGTGTGTGTGTGTGTGTGTGTGTGTGTGTGTGTGTGATGGGCCAGGCGGTCCCCCAAGGGTCCTGAGTGTCCCTGCTGAGTATGTAAACTGTTAAGGCCTCACCAGACTCTGACCCCAAGTCATCTCAGTAGCTTGTCACATAGGTAATAAGTAGGTTAAAGCGACCGCAGCATGGTGCTCAGCCCCAGAGAAGTGGAACCGGCCTGTTCAGCACTGGCTACCCAAGGTGCCGGCCCCCGAGTTCTTCCGATGCTGTGTAACCCACGGTCCACACAGTCACCGTTTGGGTCCACTGTGTCACCCTGTGGGACTTGGGGGTGCAGTAACCAAGGCCACCATGTGATGATCCTGCTATTTACTGCACCGGAGTCATTGTCCTGCCGACCCATAGAGTCTTGGCCATCAGATTGGGGTTCTTCCCTAACCATATGTGTGCATGTATAGGTGCGTCTGTTTGTCTCTCTGCGTGTCCTCAGCGGCCATTTACTAAGGTATCCATGGGAAGGCTCAGACTGAGACCTTGACTTGAAGGCATTCACAGGGAACCTGGCCTTGCCTGAACCCCCACTTTCTGCCAGCCCTGTCCCCAGGTGTTCCACTTCTTCATTCTGTCGCCTAATCCTCCCCCACGACCCCAGAGGGTGGATTACAGCCCCTTTTTACATCGGAGCTCTATCTGTAGCTCGGTCGCCAAACAGTAACAAACATAAATTATGTGGACACAGGCAGTAGAGAAGCAAAGAATGAGATGATTTTGGAGAATGATACCTGTGAATGCAAGGTGGTGTGATCAGCGATGATTATATTTACTGTTTGTCAAGCTTGCCCTAACAAACGGGTGTTCTGGGGCCTCCCCAGAGGAGCTAGCCAGCTCAGTACCAAGCAGCCGGTGCAGAACCATGACACTGCACCAGACAGGTGAAGCGGGCGAGGATGAAAAACCTTTATCCCAGCCCTCCAGGAAGGAGACAGGAGGGGCACCGCGTGGCTGATGCCAGGCTCTGTGCCAGGTGTCTGCATGCACTGTGGAGGATATCCATTCATTCACTCTTGACTTCCTCACATGCCAGGCACTGTCCTAGGTGCTGGGAACCCCAGGGTGAACTAGGTCCCCGCCCTCATGAGACTTGCAGCCTGAGTAGAATGTCTGTAGGTTTTCCTGCTAGCATCTATCCCCTTTCTGGCACAAAGGACCCTGGTGTCCTTGGAGAATCCCCTTTTCCAAATGCTCCATTCTGGGATAGGACCAACCAATCAGCATTCGAGTCTGCAAGTCATAGTGAACACTGCAGGCAAGGGTAAAGGGCCCAGCCAGTCACGAGGGGCAATTTTGGGGCTTTGGAGAAATCTGCTGGGAAAGAATGGAACGTTACTATGGATCTGCTGGCAGCCGGCCACTGTGGCACCACATACACTCGCAAACACCAGCCTGCCTAGGAGGGGAGGCGGTACAGAAGCAAGCAGAGTAAGAGGAACAGACTGAGTCCTGAGGACACTGTGTGAGCCCTGGATCCAACTGTTCCTGAAGCTGAACAGGACCCTGGACTTTGCACTTTGCTGAGCCCATAAAATCCATTTTTGCCTAATCCTGATCGACTTGAGTTTCTGTCTTTACTGTCTTTAAAACCCTTTCAAAAACCTAATGAGTACAGTTCTACTTTACTTGTTTTTCACACAGGAAACAGGCTCAGAGAGGACAAGTGCCTTGAACAAGGCTGCACAGCAGCTGTCTGGAATCTATCCAAGTCAAAGGTCATGCTTTTTCCACTAATGCCAGGTGGCAGTCTAGCATGGGGGGTGACAAACTACAATCAGGGGGTGGGCTAGGGGCTTCATGGCAGGTAGTGGAGGGACTTCCTGACAGAGGTGGCCCTGGGGGGATCATTAGAACCTGCTTCGACCAGAGACAGGCCTGTAGAAAGGCAGCAGAAGAAAGAATCCACAGGTTACAAACTGGTGCCTGGTTTTTGTCTTGGGTTTATCTTTTCCAATTTTTATTTTTGCCTTAGTTGCCAACTCTGAAAAAACAAGATTTCATGGAAAGACCCAATGTTCAACTTTGCTGGAAAATCGGAAGAACTGGCAACTGCAGGCAGGTGGCTCCATGTGGCAACAGTGTGCCAGAGCTGGGTGGCGGGGGCCCTGCTCAAAGGGCAAGGCGCTTACTCTTCAGACCTGCGGCCAGCCTGTGTCACCCAGGCGCCTTCCCTGTCCCAGCTGATATCTGAGGTCACGGCCTGTGCAGCCAAGGCCACAGGGCTGTGAGGACATCATCCTCTGAGAACCTGGCCTCAGGCAAGATGGGGGACTGGGGTGGGACCTCTGTCCCAAGTTCCCTGGGGCCCACGATGGTCCCTGGTACCCGGCAGGGGCTCAACACACACTCAGTGAGTGAACGAAGCAAACAAGAGGGTGGGAGCCACCCTGGAAATCCACTCCAAGAGGCAGTGTGGTGGATAACTTGGGGAATGGGGGCTCCGGGGTGAGACCGCTTGGTTGCGGATGGTTGCCTCACCACTTACAGCTGTGTCATTGGGGGAAGGGGCATTCTTTTCCTTTCTGTGCCTTCAGGTACCTCTCCATAAAAGGGGAATAAGAGGACACCTGGGTGGCTCAGTGGTTGAGTGTCTGCCTTTGGCTCAGAGCGTGATCCTGGGGTCCAGGATCCAGTCCCACGTCGGGCTCCCTGCAGGGAGCCTGCTTCTCCCTCTGCCTGTGTCTCTGCCTCTCTCTCTGTGTCTCCGTGAATAAATAAAAATCTTTTTAAAAAACAAAATAAAATGGGAATGATAATGGTCAAATCGGGTTCATGAGCAAAGGGGTCCACTGCCAGTAAATAACTCTTAGCCTGACCTCTTCCACTACCAGACATTAGACAGATTCCATCCCCCGTGTGAGCCCCAGTTCATCCAAGGGGGTTGGGTTTGATTTTGTCAGGACCCGTCAGCTCTGGCACTGGGTCACTATGAAAATTCAACATTCGTACAAACCCCTGGAGCCGGCCACACAAAAGCCCCCGAGGCCACGGGGGTCTCTCCACCAACCGCTTCACCACGGAGGCCAAAAGGGACCCTGACGGGCATCACGGGAAGGCCACACAACGCCAAATTCCTTGAGATTGAGCCCAAGTTCCAGCTCCAGGACCTGGCGTGGCTCATTTACTCCAAATCATGATGACCCAAAGGTCTGGGGACACGGCTAGAAGGAGCCAGCCCTCGGGGGCCCCTCATGGCCCCTCATGGGGGTCCCCGGGGGTCCCGGCCTTGCTTCTGAGAGCATGCTGGGCCCACCGCAGCCGTTTCACCGCGGCTGGCGCCGGGGCATCCAGCTGGCAGAGCCACGGCCATTTCTCTCACACGCCCCCGGATGGGAAATGATTCATGAAAACCAAGAAGGTAAAATTAGCCCAAAGGCTGCCGAGTAATTTATGCAGCCACCAGGCCCAGGAGGGAGGGAAGGCCCACGCTGCCAGCTCCTGCCTGGCCATCAGGAGCCTCTGTCTCTGGGGTCTTCTATTTCGGGACTCAGGCTCTGGGGCTGTTGGCAAGGCTTCCGGAACCATCCCTGACCCCCGCCCCACCACACTCAGCAGACCTATGCCTGTCACTGGGGACCTGCCGAGTGTCAGCGGGTTGCTGGGGAGAAGCTCAAGCATTCCACCCTCACCTCAACCTCGGGAGGGCAGTTTCACTCTCCCTACTTCCCAGGTGAGAAACTGAGGCACTGAGAAGTAAGACAGACAGCCACAGATCAGGGGCAAAGCCAGGATTCTGACCCAGATTTCATGCACTCCAAAAGCCGTGCTTTCCCCCCATGCTGGGTGTTGTCTGCCAAACTTCGAGTTCTCAGGGTGGGCCGAGGGGAGTGGACCCAGCAGGGATTCCCCAGCAAGTCCTAAGACACGCTTTTCACCATCTCAGGACTGGGCCACACCAGAACCAAGCCCAGTTGTCCCAGCTCGGCAAGGAGGAGGGACCCCAATATCCTAGTGTCTTAAAAAGGGGTTGAGAAAGTGGGGCATAAGTCATACCCCTTAATGGAGGCACAGAACAGTAGATGTCAGCGAGCCCGTGGCCTCACTTTACAGGGCTGCACATCAAGGCCCAGAGAGGGGAAGGGGCTTACTCGAGACCACACAGCAAACCCGTGGCAGAGCCTAGGACGGAACAGCATCTCCTGAGTCCTGCTACAGAGAGCCTGCTGTCAAAACTGTTTAGAACGACAGCAAATCCGAGTGGGAGGGGATTCCCCACCTGCCGGAGCAGCAGAGGCAGGAGTCACCCCAGAGACCCCCTGGGACACCCTGGTCTGGTTATATCTGATATTTGTTCATACTTTTGGAACCCACAGGGGACATGTGAGCACTTGGAGAGGGCTCCTTCTGAGGCAGTAGCTGGAAGCAGACTGGAATCCCACCCTACACCTGTGGAAACCTGCAAGTCCCCTCACCTCCTGAGCCTGGGTGAAAAATAGACTCAGGAAACTGATAAGAAAACACCTGGATGGGTGTGTGTGCATGCGTGCATGCACGTGAATCACCCAGCAGGCTGTGAGCGTTCAAGGAATGCAAGGGTCCCTCACGAACACCGTCACAGTGCTCACCCTTAGCCCCTCTGGCCCCTGGCTTGGCCCAGAGGAAGCCCAAGGCCAGCCATGGGTGACATCCCACAGCCACCCATGCAGAAAGAACCCACCTCTGCCCCCCAGGGCAGGCAGGTGAGCTCCAGTGCAATAGCTTGGAGCAGCACCACTCACTCATGGGACACGGTTCAGAGCAGCTCAGTGGCACTGTCTCCCCAGAGTGACCAGAGCAGCCATGGCCCGAGCCCTGAGCTTATCAGCACTTTCAAATATCAACGCACCGAGTGGATCCTTCCCATCAATGCTGGGGGAAAGGTGGCTTGGTATTCACTTCACTGACATCCAGAAAGATTGAGTTGCTTATTCACTTGACACACGTATAACAAGCACCTGCCATGTATCAGGTACCATCCGGAATAAGGTGTGCTTGGCCCTGGGGGTCCTCCTGGCCTTAAGAAGCACTGTGGTGGTTCACACACAACCTCTGAGTGAAATCCCAGTTTCACCACCATATGACTCTAGGGAGTCACTTAGCCCACCTGTACCTCAGTTTCCTTGGCTGTAAATGGAGAATACTAGTGGTATCTACCCCATAAGGTTGTTCTGAAGATTAAATGAAATGTTATGGGTCAAGACTTAGAATAGCACCAGCACATAGGAAGTGTTCAATTAATATGAAGTTTTTGGGGCACCTGGGTGGCTCAGTTGGTTAAGCATCTGCCTTTGGCTCAGGGCATGATCCTGGGGTCCTGGGATCGAGCCCCACATTGGGCTCCCTGCTCAGTGGGGAATCTGCTTCTCCCTCTCCCTCTGCCCCTTCCCCTACTTGTGCTCTCTCTGTCTCTCAATCTCTCTCAAAAAATAAATAAAATCTTTAAAAAAAATATATGAAGTTATTGTTGACCTAGGGCCCAAGCCCACATCCCTCTGACCCCACCAGCCATGCTCATAGCTCAGACTGAGGCCAGCTCAATGTCTTTGGTGTGACCCAACAACAAAGAATCAGGACATGGGCTTCACGTTTTTCCTCCGCCAACTGCCATCTCAGAGCAGCCCCTGTGCCTCTCTGAAACTTGCTTTCTCCACCCAACGGTGGGCTGCTCTCCTGCTTCCCTGGGAGGAGCACCCAGAGTCCCGAGGGTCGCTGCAGCCCCCTGCCCACACCACAGAGAGCAAGCCTCCCCCAGCAGGGCAGAGGGCTGCAGCTGAAGCAGCCACACTCTGTTCCCCGCACTGGCGACCGAGATGGCTTGTGGCTGGTGCTGGGGAAGGGCTGGGCCCCGAGCCAGCTACGGTGCTTCTTGCTTCTCAGGAGATAATCCCAACCCTCCGTGCCCACTCACCACACACACCACTGACCGGAGGACAAGAGGTCACATGGGGATGCCCGGCGGGGCATCTTCTGCCAAGACTATCAGCGCAGGTGGCCTCAAGAAAAAGAACTGGACAAGAATCCAGACAGCCTGGGTATGTTGTCAATGCCACCGATGGCTAACCGTGTGGCTCTGGGAAGACTTTCCCAGACTTCACCTCTCTGAGCCTCAGCATCTGCATCTGTGAAATGGCCCCAGCCAGGCAACCCGCTTCACAGGGTGGCTGTGATGAGCTGGTGAGAAGGTGACATGAGAGGTGGTTTAGAACCTGAAGGGTGGGGAAGAGGTGAGGGAAGAGCAGAAGGGCCATCCTTTCCAACTCTAACTACACAGTCACAGGCAGAGATTTGCCCCCCACCCCCCCCGCCCCGGAGCAGAAAGGCAACCCCAAGCCTGGACCAGCCAGTGTGGCCCAGACGGGCCCCAGGGCTCTCAGGGGAGAGGCTGGCCCCAAGCTGCTTTCTTCTCCTGCCCACCCTGCAGGCCAAGAGAGATCAAATCCCCGGCCACAACAGGCCCCATTGAAAGCTGGTAAATCTGCCCGAGGTGTGGGGTTACGTTACCAGGCTCCCGGCCACCACTGCCGAGCGAAGGGTCAGGCTGACCTCCTTCCCTCCCCGTAGGCCCCAGTCCAGGACCTGCAGGGCCGAGCCGGGAAGTATTCCAATCACCCGCCGCATTCCCAGGCAGCAGCCTCCTCTGGGAAATCAGCGAGTGGACAGTGGGATAAAACCGTTGCAGAGGCCAGAGCCATCCCAGGCTGCCCACCAGGGACACAGGCCCCCGTCCTCAGAGTGGGGTGCGGAGCTAAGACAGGCAAGAGCCCCCAGGATAGAGTATTAGTGGGATTTTACTGTGTGCCTGGCACAGCATCCTGCACTTTACCCGTGTCCGCCTCCTTGGTCCTCACAGAAGCTCTGTGACACAGATGCTATTGTCATCTCTATTTTACAGAGGATACAACTGAGACTCCCAGAGGTTAAGGAGATTTCCCAGAAACACCAGGATTGGAACCAAGGACCAAGAACCCAGTGACTCCAAAGTCCACTTACCACAAGAGCCACCCAAGAGATGGGTCACCCAAAAACATGCCCTTTGAGTCAGGGTAGAAATACCCAAGTGTGAAGGAAAAAAGTCTCCAGGAGCCATGGCTACTATTTCCAGCTCTCTGGGGACCACCAGGAGACAGGGGAGTAGCCTTTTCTCTCTGACTCTAAAGAAGACACCAGGAATAGTTTGGGACCTACAGGGAGACATTTGGCTCTGTCCAAAGAAGTCTCAGTGGACGCCTTTTAAATATTGTGCAATCATTTATTAAAAAAAAAAAATGCAACAGGCTCCCATACCCAGCAGTAGATAAGCCCAGAGAGGCACAGAAATAAAATTAGAATTAACTTAAATGTCCAGCAGTAGGAGAATGGCTAAAACTACCGTGTATAAGAAAGAAAGAAAGAAAGAAAGAAAGAAAGAAAGAAAGAAAGAAAGAAAGAAAGAAAGAAAAGAGAAGAGAAGAGAAGAGAAGAGAAGAGAAGAGAAGAGAAGAGAAGAGAAGAGAAGAGAAGAGAAGAGAAACGAAGGAGGAAGGAATTATGATAGCTTTCTAGGTAAAACCATGACAGATTTCCTAGATCCAACATTGAGGAAACCATTTACACAGTGATCTGTAACCCTTCATTTATTTTTTTATGTAACCCTTCATTTAAACATGTACACACGCAGACACACACACATGCGTGTTATAATAGCACATCTTCCTCTAGGTTCTGTGAGTGGATGTATAGAGAAGTATCTAGAAAGATATATACCAAAGTAATAACCGTGATGATTGACCCTGCAGAGGAGGCTGGAATATTGTAGTTATGAAGGAAGATAGTACTTAGCTTTTTAAATCATATTGGACTTCGGTACAACAAAAATGTATCTGTATATTCCTTACATAATTAAAACTTAGTAAAACAACATAAAAAAGACACAGCAGGTTGCCTTGGAACCAATGAGCTGCTGGTCCCTGGAGGTATGCAAGCATCTGCGTTTGGGTGGAGTGATTCGAAAGAATTTGAGGAACACAAAGGCAGGTGGGCTAGCTGGCCTTCCAAGCCTCAGAGCCTCAGCCTCAGAGCTTTGTCAGGGGAGTGCGGGGGGGGGGGGGGGGGGGGGGGGAGCCCTTAGTCTCTCTGCATCAAGAGTGGCTTTAAGGAAGCACTGAGCATCAGAGGCTGGAGGCCCTCGCCATGACCTGGGCAGAGGTGCACAGACCAGTGTCTCCCTCTCCCCTTGCCCCCTGTGACTCCTAGCCCCAGCCCCTGGGTCCCAGCAGCCCCCCAAACACTGGCCAGTATGCGTGGTGTTAACCTCAGACTCCCAGGGTAGGGGCTGTGTATCTGGGAGAACCTCACACCAAGGACAAGAGTTCAGGAAGGAAGAAGAAACGCTCATAAGGCTGATGGCTCCTGTGACACTGAGCCCAAGCCATAGCCATGCCACATGGTGAGCCCAGTCCCCAATGGGGTCAGCCCCAGCCCCAGCCAGGGCCCTGGCCCCTGACAATCTAACAAGCAAAGGTCAACTAAGCTCTTACCTTACCTGGCAAGACAGCAATGTGGTCAAGAAAAGAGCTGAGATACAGGCTTGGGTCCCAGCGTCTGCCCCTGACTTCTCATAAGACCTTGACAAAATCACTGAACCCCACAGCGCCTCAACCCTCTCATCTGCAAAAATGGATGGACAGTATCTAACTACCAAGCCTGCTGTATAAATACAATGAGATATCAGCCACATTAGCCTCTTTGTGGACTCCCACAAAATGTGAGGCCCCCAACCACGCCACGGACACTGAGAAAAGGAGGCGGTCACAACGGAGTTCCCAAAGCAGCCAGATGGGCTGCAAGTCTGGGAGCCCAAGGGCAGCCAGAAAGGGGCCCGTTTCTGACCCCAGGGCGGGGATCAGGAGGCAGCATGTAGAGGGATTCTCCAGGTGGAGAGGGACCCATGGGAGGAGACAGGACTGAGCCCGAAAGAGCAGTGGAGCCTTTCCTGGCCATTGTCCTGGGCCGAGGGCCAGGGTGCTCAGGGAGGGCAGGGAGCCACTGGCAGGTGCCAAGGAAGAGTACAGTTTCTACCTGAAACTAGGGGCGGGGACCCTGGGAGCTGGGCCAGAGAGTCCTTGCCTCACCAGTAGCCAGGGAACTGGGGCAGAGGCAGGCTACGGATCCACAAAGGGAAATTAGGAGGAGGAAGCGCAAAGCTCAGGCACGGAGAGCCCAACACAGGCTGCAATGAGCCAAAGGGCTGGACGTGCCCCTGGGTCCTGGGCGCAGCCCTGGAGGATCCGATCTGGGACACAAAGTGGCATGGACCACACAGAACAGGCTCGGGGTGTCCTGTGATGAGAAGGGCCCTGGAGAAGCAAGGAGGTCCCACCCAGTGCTCTGAGAAAGGGCAGGCCCCAGAGCCACACGACCCCACACTGGGGAGACCCTAGGGTTATGGCAAGCACCGAGTCCAGTGTGCGGCCAGCCCAAGGCAGAGAGCCAGAGAGGTCCGAGGACTCCAGCCTGAAGCCTCCGGACACAAGCTAGGCCACTGTCAAAACCAGAGCTCTTCGGTGACTGCTGGCGCTGAAGCCAGGACCCAGCCGGGCTGCAAACGCCTCCCAACCCCATCCTGCAGGATCCCGGGCAGCTGGACTCCCCCCTGAATGGCAGCCAGACAGTCCAGCCTGCTGTGTGGGGCCCAACTGATGGGGAGCCCAGCCGATGGGGAGCTGCAGGGGGGGGAGCAGAAGGCTGGGCCACTCTGAGCAGGGGCCCCGAGGAGGAGGGTGTAGGTGGGGCTGGCAGGAGAGGCGCTTCCCACAGCTCCCTCCCCGCAGGCCGGCATTCTCCGTGGACCTGTGGCCACATGCAGGCCCAGGCACACTAGTGTCTGTTCCCAGCAGCCCCCAGCCAGGGAGGGCTGGCTTCTCTCCTCCCCAGGCCGCACCACGGCAGCAACTACCCGCCACCACGCTGTCTGCTCACCTGCGCTGGCCCGGGATGGGACACCAGCCATCCCTCGCCTCCTGGGCCAAGTGTTCGCTCCTCAGGCCACACGTGCGGGCCTCGGCCCTGACCCAATGGATGGTTCGAGGAGGAAGCTGTCCACTGCTCACCTCCTATTCAGACCCCACACCATATCACACACCAGGCCCTGTGCCGGGCCAGCCCCCACCCCCACCCCATCCTCAGATCTCCGCCTGGTCTCCTCCTGCCCACGCTCCCTGGTGTGGCTCTGGACTCCTTGGGGGTAGTCGCCGACCCCCCCCCACCCCCCCCCCGACAGCTCACAGCCCTGGCTGCATCAAGCAGGAGGATAAAGGGGCTCCGCCACAGCCAGCCAACCACACCAGATGCCAACCTGCTGACCAGGACGGCCCGGGAAGGCCTGCTGCTCGCACCCGAGAACTGCCTGCCTGTCCAGCCAGGACCAACTTGGGGGCCTCCAGGCAGAAAGCACCACCACGGGGCTGGCTGCCTCAGGAGGGACAATGACAGGCCCGCTCCCCAGCAACTTAGCCCGCAGGCACCAAGAAACAGCCGTCCTTGAAGGCTGAAGATGGAAGCAACCACCACCTGGATGGCCCTTTCGGCCACTGAGAGCACCTCCTCGGCTGTGACTTTATCCCCCACCTCAGGACCTCTGTCTCCAGAACACTCTGGTCACTTACTTCCTCTAAGTCCCGCCTCAGCCTGGCAATCAAGGCCCTCCCAGTCTGGCCCTAACCTGCTTCTCCAAGGCCATCTCCTCCACCTCTTCTCCAAACACCCGAGACCGCTTGCCCTTCCCTGAACCGCCCTATCCTCATGCTGTCTGCCTTTGCACATGCTGTTCCCAGGACCTAGACTGTCCAGCCCTCTTCCTCCACCCGGCAAACTTCTACTCTTCCTTCACGGTCCAGTGCCATGCCTCTTCCCCTGGGAAGCCTACCAGGCTCTCCCTCTCCCACCGCTGGTGGCAGAACGACTTGCTCCCCTCCCCCGCCACATCCTCCAGCAAGTAGGGCATTTCCTACCTTCAATCACAGTTAGGATCTGGGCCAGAGCTGCTCACACTATTTGTGGTAGAGATTTTTTTTTTTTTTAAGTTTTCCAATCTGTTGCCAACTGAGGCTTTTGTAAATTACAACTAAAAAATGGCTCAGTGGGCAGCCCCGGTGGCCCAGCTAAGGTGTAGCGCCGTCTTCAGCCCAGGGTGTGATCCTGGAGACCCGGGATCGAGTCCCACATCAGGCTCCCTGCACGGAGCCTGCTTCTCCCTCTGCCTGTGTCTCTGCCTCCCTCTCTCCCTGGGTCTCTCATGAATAAATAAATAAAATATTTAAAAAACAAATGGCGCAGTGATGTCAAGTTGTGATACGAGTTTTTTGACACTCTCAGCGTTGTAACTATCTCTGCTGCAGACCAGCGACACGCAGCTCACGGATGGGCGGGGGGCCGCAGACCACCCTCTCTGGGTACAGGGCTCATCAAATCATGTGTTTCTGTTTGGCCCTCCGGAGCCCAAAGGGGAACTCCACGAACGTCTCCTGACCCAAAAATGGACGGGAAGGTCCCAACAACGGAGCCACACCGGGAGGCACCTGTGCCAGGCTGTGCTGCCCATTTCTCAGGCGAGCACAGAGAGGCCGATCGGCCTGATGCCACAGATGGCCCATGCTGTAGTTTCTCGGTACTACTCAGCGTCACAGGGGCAGGCGCTTGGAGCCTGCAAGCCTCCCAGACCACGCTCCCTCCTCCCTCCCAGCACAGCCTCCCACAGCAGTTCCCAGTACAGTGACAGTGAGGCAGCCCCCAGGCAGTAGAGAAAAGCTCCGTTCTGGAGTCAGCAGACCTGGGTTCGAGTCCCAGCTCTAACCGTTCATAGCTGTGTGGCCTTGGGTAAGTCACTTCACTTCTCTGGGCCTCACTTTGTCCTCCATAAATGGAGGCTACTGACACCAGCGTGATGGGGCAGCGCACTGCTTCAGACACGGCCCGTCTACACGTACGAGGTTCGCTCAAGTTTGGCTATTCTGATGTTTTTTATTATTTATTTATTTATTCTGATGTTTTTAAAGGCCTGGATCACCCAGCCCAAAACTTGGCCCTGTATCCTCCCTTTCTGCTTCTCCTCTACCCAAGGCCCAATGTCCTTTTTTTGGGAGGAGGTAAACTCTTCCCTGGCTGCCAAGTTTGCTGATTTCCTTTGAAGATTTCACCGCCTTGAATCCCCCTGCCCCAGTCTAAGCACCCTGCCCCTGCCCTTGGGACACCTTGAGCCTCTGACCTCTTCACCTCCTCTCTAAATACCAGCCTCCCTGGCTGGTCTGGCTTCTCCTCTGGGGTACGGCTGTCCTGTACCTGTCCTGCAACAACTCCGTCCTGTTTGGGTTGGGGCAAGGAAGGGCTGGGCTGTGAGGTCAGGGCCAGGCCTCAGCTTGCAAATGCCTCCCCCACCTCCACCCACCACCAGAGCACCCTCCCTCCCTGTACCTTGGGCCATGACAATGCTGAGTCCAGCCGGGCTGGGTCCCAGTCAGCCGCCCCCACGAAAGGCTCACTCCCTGCTGGGGCCGAGGGTCCGCTGGGCTGCTCCCCATGCCCCTCGGCTGTCCCAGAGCCTCCCAGGTCGGCCATCTCCATCCCATGAGCATCGGGCAGCAGGATCCCTTCCCGGCCCTCACCCCTTTCCCTTGGGGAAAGTGAGAGATAGTGGGAGAAGCCACTCTGGGAAAGCTGACACTGTGGGGGTGGTTCCATATTTACTTGCTTGGTGACGTCCATACCAGCCCAGCTCGGTGCCCAGGTCAAGCTGCTCGTCTTGTCTGCTGGTCTCACTCTGGCCCCCAACCTGGCCATGAGCCCAGGAAGGAGAAGCCCCACTGGCCACGACCCCCTCCCCACCCCTGCCCTGACACGCACATTTCCGGGGGTCTGCTCAGGGAGGGGTGAGCTGCTGCCACTGTGGACAGTCAAGCAGTGACCCCACAGCCTCTCCTTTTGGAGAGCAGGATTTGGAGACGGGGCCAAAAGTCCTGAGAATTCCCCATCCTGTTCTGACGATTGCAGGAGGATGGTGGGTGCAGAGGAAGGGTCCCAGATTTGGGGTTTAGCTTGGTCACCCCCTAAATGGTACAACCTCCACCATACGGCTTCCCCTCTGTGGGCCTCCGTTTTCTCAGCTCTAAGATGGGAGACATGAGCACCGGGCTGCCAGCCTCACGGGCTATAGACAAGGGATCTGGGAAAAGGTGAAGTTGGGAAGAGTCCCTGTTGGCCTTATGGGTCGAGTTGAGGAGGTTGGAGAGAGTGGTGGAAAGGAAAGCCCTAGAAAGCTCTGAAGGCTCCAGAGGCCCAGGTGTGCCTTTGCATGCAGGGTCTCCACCCCTGGGCACCCACTGGGGACCTGAGGCTGATGCTGGGGAGCAGGAGAGTCAGCAGCCTTCTGCCGTGATCCCCTTTCCACTTCTCCCTCACCTCACCCTGTGTCATTTCTTTGGAGACCCTTGGTCTGTCCCAGTGTGCTTGCAAGTTCTCACCCATGAGGTTCCCAGGTGGGGAGAGGGGCCTGGAACCAGCTGTGTAAACCGAGGGCTTATAAATCAAATCCTACATTTACAGCACCCAGGAAACCTGCTGGGAATTGTTACAGGACACAGGTAGGCGACCCCTAAAGCTTCTTTTATAAATGTGGGTTTCTCAGAGTGATTGGAAAGATTAGATTATAGCTGTGTGATCTAGAGCTAGTCACTCAACCTCTCTGAACTTGACTGAGCTTCCTCATCCACAAATGGAGGTCGAAGACGCCTCATGGGGCACAATATGTGTTCCTCTTAAATTTGGTCATGAGAACAGGGAGGAAAAAAATGTCTTCCAAAGAATGTAGCACAGGACTGATATGACTGTCTCCATTTCTAGAAAGGGAAACTGAACTCCTTGACCTTCTCCAAGCCTTCTGCGTGCCCATGCCTTTGCGCAAGCCATACCCCACACCAGAATGCCTCTCCCTTCTTTGCTGTCTGTTCACCCTTCAAAAGCCAGATCAAAGGCCGCCTCCTCCTCCAGGAAGCTTTCCCTGACTTAGAGTCAGTGGCCATCTGCCTTGCACCCATCTGCTAGAATCTGTAATTGTCTAGTTAACTGCTCACTTCCCACGTTGGTCCTTGAGTTCTGTAGGGGCAAAAACTGGATTTGACATACACCTCCGAGCCCAGCACAGTGTGCCCCGACCTCCTGATGAAGGCGGGGAGGGCTGAAAGATGCCCCAGGCCTCCCCTCTTACAGAACCTCAGCCAGGGACGCTACCACGAGTGCGGCTGCACCGCGTGAACATCGGGCTTTCCAACACAGATACAAATCTGCAATAGGAAACAGGCTTTTTAAAAATAACAGCATATTTTTCTTTTTTCTTCATTGTTTTTTTTCTTTCTGCACGGCTTATTTTTCCGGCACAGCCCCTGGGCCAGCTGCAGGGAAGCCTCTCCTAGGCCCCACTCTGAGACCATGGGGCTCCAGGGCCTCCAAGAACTCTCAGGCCCCAGCAGGGGTGGAGATGCACCAGATGGTTCTAGACTGGCCCTGGCACCAAGGCCACCAACGAGCTCTGAGCCAGCAACCCACTCGCACAAACCCCAATGTTAGGTGGGTGTTACCTCCTAGAAACATATTCCCCAAGAAGGGTTTTATAACCCCATGTGGCATTTCCAAAGGCAGGTCTGGGGTTCCCTGCTCTCATTCTAAGAGGGCATCCCTAAGGAGGTGGCATCAGAGTGCCAGGGTTCCAATCCTGGCCATACCACTGTGCAACCCTGGATCCTTTAGTCCAGCTCCTGAGGCCTATTTACCCATCTGTGAAATGAAAATAACAATATATACCTTGTGGAGTTGTTTCCTGCATAGAGACATGCTCAGGACCATACGTGGCACACATTTAGCCCTCAATAAACATTTGCTGCCTTCATCATCATTATCTTCGCCATCCCTGGATCTCCTATTCTGTGGCTCCTTCACTGAATCATATACTCTCCAGATCAGCAGAAGCCTCAGGGTTTGTTAAATCTCACCCTCTTGCCCTCTTGGAAGGTCCTCTCCTATCTCCCAGCAACATGGTCCTTCTGGAGCACGGACACCTGTAAGGATGGGGAGCGTAACACCTGTACTCTACAGGCCAGTTTGCCCGCCAGGGCTGATGCCTCCTTCCCTGCCCTGACACCCGGGAAACAGCATTCATCTATTCTGTCCTTTGCCCCCCAAATACAGCGAACCCGCAGTCAGTGCTCAGGAATTCTTTGGAAGAGCAAGTCTTGTGTGCAGATACTGGAAATACAGCAGCACACACAAGCCAACCCAGGCCCTGTACCCGCAGAGCTCCTGGTGTGATGAAAGGGGGAGACCACCGTCAATAATCATATCCACAACTGTAAAATCACTACAAAGACGAGTGCTGCAAAGGAGAGGGACGTGGGGCCATGAAAAGCTGTAATGGAGTGTTTGATCTAATTAGGGGGGCTTCCTTGAAGAGGTGATGTGGAAGCTGAAAGATGAAGGATGAGGAAGCCGAAGCAGGGGGGATTGCGGGGCATGGTCAGGGCCTAGGGGAACAACATGAGGAAAGCACCATGTCAGATGGGACACGGCAAATGGAATTATGCAAAACAGTGTCCCCACGGGGTCTGGAGGGCAGCCCCAGTTTTTCTGTCTTTCTCCTAACAGCAATGGGAGTCCCCGAAGGTTTTTCAGGCAGGGGTTGATAGATTCACATCTGTTTGTCAAAAGGGTCACCATGGCTGCTAAGGATGAGCCTTCCCGAGTCCCTGTGTGTGTACTTGTCTCTGCCCGGAATGCTCCTCCAGTCCTTGTACCAGTCAGGTGAGGCCAGGCTATGCTGTGGTAACAAACAACCCCCAAATCTCAGTGGTTGAAACAGCAAAAGTTGAAATATCACTAGAGCTGCACGTCCATTGTGGGGCACCAGGGGGCTCCATCCCACGCGGTGACACAGGGACCCAGGCTAGCAAAAACACCACCATCCCACTGACCGCTAGTTGCCACACCACAGGAAAAGAACACTCTGGAGGGTCTTGCACCAGCCACTAAGTGCTTTGGCCCAGAGTGATTTGTGTCCCTGTAGCTCACAACTCACAGGCCCACCACATGGCCCCACCCAAGTACAAGGGCACCTAGATCCAATCCTACCCTGTGCCTGGGTGAGCTGGAAATGTCTAAGGATAGGTTAAAGGACCATCGGACGGACACTCTCCCACTCCGCCTCGCCCTTTGCTAGCCTTAACTCATTCATTAGGTGGCGACTGTTTCAGTATTCCAGAAGGAAGGCCGGTACAGGCAGGAAAGAATAAGACAGGGAGTACAGCGAGATCCAGAAGAGGGTACGAGATGAGGCCAAGGAAGCGGCCGGGGCCAGATCACTCCAGGGCTTTTAGATCAGGGTGGCATTTTGGTTCTTTATCCCAAAAGCGACTGGGAAGACTTGTTGGTGTTTTAAGTGAGAAATATGAGTCCTGATGTGATCTCTTTTGGAACAGATCACTCTGTGATGTGGAGACTGGCACGGAGGAGAGGCTACAGGTGGACAGTTAGAGGAGACTCTGAATGTTGTCCTGGAGGAGAGCTAGGAGGCAAGGGACAGCCTTGGATGCCATGTATTGGTCATGACAACGAT
Organism: Canis aureus; assembly: GCF_053574225.1. Lineage (NCBI taxonomy): Eukaryota > Metazoa > Chordata > Mammalia > Carnivora > Canidae > Canis > Canis aureus. Next base: position 11,789,275 of record NC_135631.1, on the reverse strand, counting down.
ATAGCCAAGAGGACAGGCCAAGGAGGCAGCTGTAGAAGCACGTATGACTTGTGACTCCTAGTCCAGTGGTCTTTACTTCCTTCATACTTGCCAGTGACCTAGAACCAGGGAAACCCTGCTTCCCCATCCAAGTCCCTGTGAGGAAAGACTCAGATAATTGAAGTCATACTCAACACCAAGAACACATTTATGCAACACAGGAATCCAAGGGGCCTAGAGGACAGAACTCTAACTCATGCCAACATGGTATCTGAGTGATGGTTGTAGTAGCTGATCAGGGCTCTTGGGACAAGGGAGGGGAGCCCTCATGATGGAGAATGTCATTAGGGAAGAGAACTAGCTCCTGCCCCAGCTGCTCCTTGGAGGCCCTGTCAGTTTGGAATCGGACGGTCCCGGGTGGGGCCCGGCAGGCAATTCTGATATTCCCCGGGGGATAGCATGTTCCCAATAATCCCAGACAGACAACACTTCTCAAATCATGTGTGGAGCATGCACCAGGCATTTTCTCTCTATCGCTTTTAATCTCACAACTGCCTTGCCAGACAGACTGTGTTGGTCCCATTTTCGGGATGGACAAGCAAGGTTCAGAGAGGTCAAAGATAATTGTGCCAAACCCAAAGCCATGCAGGTATGCAGTAGAGGGGAAAGGACTCCAGTAGAGAAACCCCTCAGTAAACTAAACTGACCAGCTCAGGCTCTTCCCAGCAGGTGTTCAGACCCGTGCCCACACAGCACTCTGCCCACCTCTCAGAGAGCTGGTGGGTGAAGACCATGCCCCTGCCTCACAGGTAGGGAGACCACAGCCTGTTCCAGACTCCAGCCAGCAGACCTCACACCCCCAACACCTCCCTTCCTCTCAAGGGTCCTATGGTCAAAGGCAAGCTTGGGTGTCCAAGGCATCAGGCTCGGTGGAAAATTCTTTTGCTCCAGCCCAGACCAAAAAACCCCTAAGTTTATCGGGTTTCCAGGCATCGAGCGCAATCTCTCATTATTGCCTCCTGTCCCTGAGCACAAAGAACTGGGTGTGTATCCTCTGAGCCACTCTAAATTATATACCACAGCCTCTCTCCACACGAAGCAAACGTCTAAGAAGAGAGATTTAACATCTTTCCCCTTCTAAGTCCCGGCCCAACCCAGGGGTCAAGCCCCTATGGCCCAACCCCGTCCAAGACACAGTGCAACTTTCCAGCCAGCATCGCCCAACGCTCCGGGAACGTGTATTCTCCTAGCAGCGACTTGCCTTAAGGGCGAGCTGGCCTTGACCGGAGAAAGGTCACTGGCCGCTAAGTTTCTGCAGTTTCTGCAGGCGAGAGCACCTTGGGGACGGCGAGTGGGGGAGGGAGGCCACACTCCGGGGAGTCGACACCGCAACTAAGACTTAAAATACATCAAAGAGCCGGCCTCCGGCCCCGCCGCGTTTCGCGGGAAACCGAGGGCTGCGCCGGCAGCGGCCCCGCCGCCTCCCGAAGGGCCCGAGCCCCCCACGCCCGCCGCGGGCGCCGAGCCGAAGGCGCCCCGAGAACTAGGCCAGCGGCCGCCCCGCGCCCTCGCGCCCTCCCGCCCTCGCGCCCCGCCCCGCCCGTGTCACCGCGTTCTCATTCCGAACGCCCGGCCCGGGCCGCCGCTCCCATTGGTCGGCGGCCACGTCCGTCAGCGGGCGGGACGCCGGCGCAGAGAAAAGGCTACATTGTAACAAGGCGAGCGAGCGAGGAGCGAGCGGGGAGGAAGGAGGCGGAGGGGCGGCCCCCGAGTCCCGCAGCGGCGGCGGCGGCGGCGGCGGCAGCTACCTGCCGAGGGTTAACCCACCTCCGGGCCGGGACGAGCCGCCCCCCCCACCCCCGGGCCCCCCGCGCCCGCGCCGCCCGCGCCCCCCGCGCCGCCCGCGCCGGGCCCCCGGCCGCCCGCGCCCCCCGCAGCCGCTCGCAGCCCCTGCACCGGCGGCCCCCGCGCTCGCTGGCAAACTGCCGAGCGCTTTCCGAAGCCATTTTCAATGGCCACATTGGCTACCGGGGCTGACTCACCTTCCCGGGAATGCTGCGGCAGCCGCGGGGCCCGGGCGGCGCGGGCGGCCCGGCGGGCGGCTCGGCGGAGGCGGCGCGGCCCCGGCTGGCGGCCCCCGCGGCGGGAGCGGCCGCGCTGCGGGCGCGCTGGTCCCCGGCGAGGCAAAGTTTCAGCGCCAGCCTCGGCGCGGCGGCGGCGGCGGCGACTCGCTGCTGCTCTCCTCCCCTGCTTTGACCACCATCTTATTAGTACAGGAAATGACATGGAAAACGGAAGAAAGCGGCGTTTGGGGCAGACGCGGACCCCCCAATTCAGGGGCCGGAGCCGGGACTCAGCAGCCGCGTCCCAACCCGGCCCCGGAGAGAAGTCCCGGGGCCCCCCTCGGCCCCCGCCCCGCGCGCTGGCCCGGAGGGGGGAACCTGGCTCCTCGAACCCACACGGAGGCGGCGAGTTTTATAATCTAGCCCGCGGAGAAACCGAGAGAAAAAAATAATAAAATAAATGAAAAAAGAAAAGGTTAAAAGAACTTTCGAACTGGGACACTTTTTTTTTTCTTTTTTTTTTTCTTTTGGTTGGTTGGAATTAAAAGTTCTAGAATTTTAAGAAGTCATTCCGTGGGGGGGCGGGGGGGCTCCCCGGCTCTCCTGGCCCCGAGGCTGCCCGCGCTGAACAGGATGGTCCCGGGGAATGAAGGCGTTGATAATTTTAACCCTTTCGGGACACCCCGCCCAGCGCAGCGGGCCCCCGCCGGGTCCCTTTTAACCCTTTGAATGCCCAGCAGTTTGCAGACACGAACTAAAGTTGTAAAGCGGGAGACCCGCTGTGAGCCCAGGGTATGGAAGGGACTGGGGGGAGGGGGGGGGTTCGCTCGAAATGTTAACCGTTTCGGTGGGGCTGCGGTTTCCAGTGGGAAAGCTCATTCGCACGTGAGCTTCACATCGAAATTCGTTGGAGGCTTTGAGATTCTGAGAATCGGGCCCGGCTGGTCCCCCCCGGCCGACTTGGGAAAGACGTTTGTTGAAGCCGCGCGCGGTGGCTCGGTTCCTCAGTTTCTCCATCTGTGAATGGGACTCAGTGTCACGGAGACACCAGGTAGCCAGGGAAAGGTGGGGCGGAACGTTCACAGACACAAAAGTGTTGGGGAGGCGGAGACGCTGCCTTCGGCGCCCACGAAGCCGGAGGGGTGGCGATGGGGGCAGAGGACACCGCGGGATGGCGTAACCAGGACAACCATTCCCAAAATAACCCCGTGCTCCTGGCATTGTCTGCAAGGCTGGTTGGTGGCGGAACGGCAAGGTCTCCTGCCCCGGGAGGCTGTGCGACGCCGGCTGGAACTCGGGAGCCTAACCGCACCCCCCACCCCGCGCGCCCACAGTCGGAGGTGCTTGGAGGGGTTCGGTCCCACGAAGGCGCGGAGGTGGGGCGCTGCCCAGTGAGGGCGCCCCCTCCCCGCCCCCTCAAAAAATCCATCGCAGCCCTTGCAAGAGCTGGCACAGGCGGCCTCCGCTGGGTACCACCCCAGGGAGGCCTCCCCCCGGGGGAATGAGGTTCCCACTCAAGCTCGCTGCTGGCTGGGAGCCTGGCCCTAAGATGGGCGTCCACGGTCAGGTCCCGGAGTCTGGATGTTGGGGATGGGGGTGGGGTGTGCAAAAAACTTTAGGCACCACATCATCCTTCCCCCCCCTTAACTTTGACATCAAAAACACAGCTTCTTGGGATCCAATGGCTGTTTCTAGCTGTGTGATCTTGAGTAAGTGACTTCCCTCTCTGAGCCTCAGGTCCCTCCTCTGCAAAGGGAGGCACCGGAATTGCCCTTGCTGCCTGCGGGCTCTGTGTGAGGGGCCATGAGAGTGTATTTAAGGGGCCCATCCAACACCAAGCTGCTCATAGTAGATGCTCAAGTAACAGTAGCGAATGCCACCATCATATGACATTCAATACAAATATAAAAGTTCCCGGAGTGTATATCTGTTCCACACCAGGCAGGGTATTGGGTACAGGGGAGTACCAAGATAGCGAAGCGGGTCCTTCAAGGAGGTCTCCATCTGGCCAGGAGATGGAGGTCTCACAGCTAACTGGAAACAGTTCCGTGGTGAACGCACACCCAGCTTCCCTAAGCATTATCCTGGAGGCCAAGTGCTTAGGCAGGGGAAGAGCACTGAGGAAGGAGCCGTTCATTCCCCTCGAGGAGCAGGGTCCGCCAGAGAAGTGATGTCAGAGGCATGCCTTTCGAGGGACCTGGAATTCCCAGCAGCAGTAGGGTGGCATTTCCAGAAGGTGAATAGCACAAGCAGAGACCCAGAGGCGGTGAAGTGCCCACGGTGTCTGACATGTGGTCCTCTGTGACCAGAGTAGAGAGTGGGTGGTGGGCAGAGGAACTGCAGATGAGGCCAGAAAGCCAAAAAAAAAAAAAAAAAAAGGTCTGTAAGAGAATGAGCTGGTAAGTGAGGCAAGGAGGGAATTTTATCTTGTGGTGCCAGTTTTCTATTTAAATCTGTCCAGCCATTTGGCCCAATCTGGCTTCCCTTTGCCAGGAATACTTGGTCCCAAGGCTGCATCTGTGAAGTGGAACCTAGAGCGTTGCAGGCTGGGGAGCTGATGCTTCAAGTGTCACACTCGGAGAGCGTAGCCCCCTGCCCAGACCATGTAACCTGGAGCTCGGACTCTTCCTATGTGGGCTCTAGTTTCTTTCTGCAGGACATGAAGCGTTTGGACCAGGGGTCCCACAAAAAGTTCTGCCCGCAAGAAGTTGCCCCATAGAGACATAATCAAGACCAATGCACAGGAAGGAATCTGAAACAAAGCTGAGATAGTTGCTGGAACCATCTCCCAAGGGAACCCATGGCAACTCAAGGGTTGGCACAGGTGCTCTGGATGACTGTGAGCAGAAAGTGGCTCTGGGGTCTGAAGGTAATTGCCACAGACAAGTGGTGTTCACACGTGGTGTGAACAAGGCAGATCTTGTGAAGCTGGGCCTCAGCTTCCCTCTGTGGCTGAGTTGGGCCTGAAACAAAGAAACAGGGGTAGGGTGGGAGCTTCACTTGAATTCCCTGAAACCAGCAGAGGAGGGAGAGAAAGAGATTGAAGTGAAGGGAACACTGCACACACTTTTGGGACATTTCCATTTGACCCAACAATCCAAGGCAGATCTGATCATCACTATTTTTACAGACAGGAAAACCATGCTCAGAGAGGTTAAGAAAATTGCCCAAGGCCACACAGCTAGTTCGAGGTAGGATAAGATTCAAACCTGGGTCTGCTTGACTCCGTTGCTCAATGCCTTCCACTCTTGGACACTTCTCATTCATTGTCCTTTCCCATAATGCAGCTTTTCAACCTAATGGTTGGTAAAAATAGTTCCCAAATTTCTCTCTTGGGTCTATCGCACAAAAAGAAGTGACCAGAACTTTGTGATGTGAAGGCAGGTAGGTACCCCATGACCTCCCCTCGCAAAATATGTACTAACAAGCTGAGACTGAGATCCTCTAAGTGAACCAAGTTCAGCTCTTGGGAAAGAAAAGCTAATCTGAGACTTTCCTTACCCACTGCTAATAATGATACTGCAAAATATACATCCAGTGATACTAGCTAGCTAAATGCCCCCTGGATCATTAGCGATTCACTTCCACATTTGCTATAAAACAAGGATGTTGTTCATGGCATATACTCATAATCCCTTCTAAGCCCTCAAGGGAGAAATTTCATTCAGATTTAGTGCCTGGAAAAATCAAAACCTGAAAATCAACTGCATTTCACCCGTGGAACTGGCAAGCATGTCCTTTGCTAATAAGAAGAGCTCCATAACTGATCAGGTTTCCCTTTTTGCACTGGCTGCCAGGAAGCTCAGAGCCAAACTCCACCCCTCTTCCCAACAACTTTGGCTGTTGCTTCCTCCTCATTCACTCTTTCCCACTTCTAATCCAACTGACTCAGCTTTATTTCGTCTGTCCTCTATTAAAGATGCGCCCCCCTCCATTTTAATTGCAAGAAATCAACATTTAAAATAAATCTGCATCTGGAAGAGTTTCTCAAGGGACCAGCATTCCACGGGCCTCGTGTTAAGCCAGGCACGGTCCTCTTCTGGTCTGGTCTTGTCCACTTGCCCAACAGCTGAGGGATCCCTCTCTTGGAAGGAAGGAGGGACTGGCTTAAGACCAAGGGATTCCTCGCCCAGCTGCTGATGGTGGCTAAGACCTAATGCCCTGGGTCAGATGAGCATTGCTATTTTTTGCTCAACTGACAAACAGCTTGCCTCTCTCCTGCCAGCTCCCCAGGAAGCCCAAACCGCTATCCCCTACCTATTCCCTCCCCGAAAGTAGCCCCCATTATTTCCTCCTGTCACGACATGGCAGGAAACAGACCCCTCTTTTCTGCAGAAGCCAGCACCACTCACAACTGCTTAGGAAGCGTCCAGGTGATTGGGGTGGAGGTGGGGCTTCGTGGGGTGGCGGCAAAGGAGCCACTTCACCCCCTCAGGACTGGGAAGGCCACGCGGAGCAGAGGGGTCTGGACAGATGAAGGGACCAGGCCCACCAAGAGCTGAGAAGAGTTGCCCATGCAGGGGTCCGAAGCAGGACCTTGCCGAGGTGGCAGCAGGTCAGTGTGCCCAGAGTGTGGCCTGGGTGGGGGTGGGGGGCACATAGGGAGGGAGATGAGTGGGGAAGGGCAGGGATGTGGACCATGCTTTCCCACAGTGTGGATTGATTTGAGGCACAGAAACCACTGGCAACCTTCAAGCCAGGGAGACGTGGGAACGGGTTTGTGTTTCACACAATCACCTAGGCTGCCATGTGACGACTGACATCTACGGAGTGCCAGGTGACAAGGTTGGCATCTCGTTTAATCCACCCCTCCTTAGAGAGGAGGCTGATGTGGACGCGTCTCTCTTTTTCTGGTTGCCCATCTGACGTCCCTTCCAGGGACTGGGGAACTACCCACCTTCCGGGGCTCGGTGGGGAGGCAGGGTGTGCCCTCCGCTGTGCCCACTGGAGAAGCTCAAAACACCCAAACTCCCTTTCCCGGTGCTGTGGGTGAAATGTCTGTGCCCCCCTCCTTGGTTCATATGTTGAAACCTAATCCCCAATGTGCTGGTATCAGGAAGTGGGGCCTCTGGGAGGTGGTTAGGTCCTGAGGGTGGGGCTCCCCACCCCCCCGAATGGGACCAGCGCCCATCCAAAGGAGGCTCCAGAGAGATCCCCCGCCCCGTGCACCATGTGAGGGGATGGACGGAAGATGGTCATCTTTGAACCAGGAAGTGGGTTCTCACCAGATGCCACCCAATCCTGGACTTCTGCCTCCAGAGCTGTGAGAGATAATTTTCTTTTTTTCTTTTTTCTTTTTTTTTTTTTTTTTTTGAGAGATAATTTTCTGATGTTTGTAACCCACAGCGCCTTGGGAGACCGGTAAAAGCAGAAAAAGCAGAGAAGGGGGAGACTTTGAACTGAGGGCTAGCTGTGGAGCCTTGTTCCCAAATTCGAGAATCTGGGCAAATCCCTGCATCTCAGGGGACTTCTTCTGTACCCTCTATCTATCCCTAAGTCTCTGTCTCCTCATCCCTAAATTGGGTTGGGAATGTTGCATTCAATCATCAACTGATAAAAGATGTTCCCGGTATTGCTCTTTTCTTCTAGTGCACTAGGGAACGGGAAGGAAGGAGAGGTGGAGACTGAGGTCTTGAGAGGCTGTTCTCCAGTCCCTGCCAACTCTAGGATAAGACTCCTGAATGCCACACATTCCTAAACCTGCAGGACCCCATGGAGATGGGGGAGCAGATTCAAGACTGCTGGGTGCAACCACAGCCAGACAGATTTCAGCCGAGGCCAATGCAGGAGGGGAGAACTGCCAAAGAAATGGAACCACTCTCGCAGCCAAAGGGTGCAAATAGTGAGTTTCCCGCTACTGGAAGTATGTAAGTCAGGGCTGGGGCTCTTGTGGAGAGAATTTATGCCCAGGTCAGGTCTCAGGTTTAATGAGTTCCAAAGTGCCCACCATAGGGGAATATGGGAATTATTCTCCATTCTAGGCAAGTGCAGGCACGTTGCTTGGTCGTAGGTACTGTCGTGAAGACAGCTCCAGGCCAGGAGTCAAGAGATGTGGGTTCTGGTCCTCCTCCTGCTATCTGGCTGCTGGGGGACTAGAGCTGGGTCCTACATCTGCTCCGAGCCTCAGTGGAGCAGTCTGTGAAATGAAAGACCAGCTTTCACATGCCGGTCCATGGAGACACCTCTGCCAGAGAAGAACTTCTCCCTGATTGTGGAGGAGACGAAAACCATAAGGTAATGTAGATAATTTCTTTTTTTTATTTTTATTTATTATTTATGATAGTCACACAGAGAGAGAGAGAGAGAGAGAGAGAGGCGGAGACACAGGCAGAGGGAGAAGCAGGCTCCATGCACCGGGAGCCCGACGTGGTATTCGATCCCGGGTCTCCAGGATCGCACCCTGGGCCAAAGGCAGGCACCACACTGCTGCGCCACCCAGGGATCCCTGTAGATCATTTCTTAAAGCAAATCTATTCAACTACAAGGATCTTATATTTGCGATTATGCATTCCCTATTATTTTGGTGTTAATGTTTTTCCCTTTATGAACTGATCGTAATCTCACATGCAAATGATGGAGGTAGCTTCGTGGGGTTTTTTTTCCCCCAGTGACCTTACTTGGCAAAATAAAAAGTGATCAAACATATAGCAATTAGTTTCCTCAATTTTTTGGAATGTCTACTAATACATGAAATTAAGAAATGCGAGAATCAGTAGAGTAGATAACTGCAAATAACCTTCAACATAGTTTTTCCTCTTTCCCTCTCTTTTTTCATGGACTCACTCATCCACCCATCCGTTCCTAAAACATTAAGACCTACTGCACACCGGATAGTACCCAAGAGAGCCACTTGTCACATGAAGCTCACAGGGACCCAGGCAAGACGAACATAAAGACACACAAACAAATGGATATTTAGGTTGGTTCATATTCTTCTCTTGTAAACATGCTGCAGTAAATGTCCTTACATGTCTATTTTGTGTGCATCTCTCATTATTCCCTTGGAATGAGTTCCAGAAGTGGAGTTTTAGGGTCAAAGCGTATGCCCAGCTGTACATTCTGAAGCAATTTTGCCAAACTACCCTCCGAAGATTGAACCAGTGTCAGTTCTCCTTGACTCAGGATGAGGGGGCTGGTTTTTCTACACCCTGAAATGTCACCAATATGCTTAATCTTCAAGAGTTTGATGCGCAAGTGATATGCTCCATTGTTGTTTTAAGGGACATGATTTCGTTAGCAAAATGAGCATATTTTTACATGTTTACAAATCTCTTGGACTTTTGTGAATTGCTTGATCATATCCTTTGTCTATTTTAAGTTCGTAACCTTGTGTCTTTTTATTGATTTATAAATGTAGTTTGCGTATTAAGGATAGCAAAAAACTTTGTTTGAAATATATAATGCAACTTATTTTCCCAGTTCAGAAAATTTTTGTAAGCTTATTTATGATGTTCTTCACTATATGGAAATTCAAATGTTTTGTTTTTCCTTTTGTTTATGGCTTCGTGGGCATAGTTAGAAAGACCTTCTCCTGAAGGAAACTGTGAAGACATTGTCCTCAATTTTCTTCTAATTTACTTTTAATATTCTGTGTAAATATTCGACCCATCTGGAATTTATTTTGGCGCAGCTCACACTTGCCTCCAAATTCTTTTTTTTTTTTTTTTATTTTTATTTTTTTTTTTTTATTGGTGTTCAATTTACTAACATACAGAATAACACCCAGTGCCCGCCACCCATTCACTCCCACCCCCCGCCCTCCTCCCCTTCTACCACCCCTAGTTCGTTTCCCAGAGTTAGCCGTCTTTACGTTCTGTCTCCCTTTCTGATATTTCCCACACATTTCTTCCCCCTTTCCTTATATTCCCTTTCACTATTATTTATATTCCCCAAATGAATGAGAACATATAATGTTTGTCCTTCTCCGACTGACTTACTTCACTCAGCATAATACCCTCCAGTTCCATCCACGTTGAAGCAAATGGTGGGTATTTGTCATTTCTAATAGCTGAGTAATATTCCATTGTATACATAAACCACATCTTCTTTATCCATTCATCTTTCGTTGGACACCGAGGCTCCTTCCACAGTTTGGCTATCGTGGCCATTGCTGCTAGAAACATCGGGGTGCAGGTGTCCCGGCGTTTCATTGCATTTGTATCTTTGGGGTAAATCCCCAACAGTGCAATTGCTGGGTCGTAGGGCAGGTCTATTTTTAACTGTTTGAGGAACCTCCACACAGTTTTCCAGAGTGGCTGCACCAGTTCACAGTCCCACCAACAGTGTAAGAGGGTTCCCTTTTCTCCGCATCCTCTCCAACATTTGTTGTTTCCTGCCTTGTTAATTTTCCCCATTCTCACTGGTGTGAGGTGATATCTCATTGTAGTTTTCATTTGTATTTCCCTGATGGCAAGCGATGCAGAGCATTTTCTCATATGCATGTTGGCCATGTCTATGTCTTCCTCTGTGAGATTTCTCTTCATGTCTTTTGCCCATTTCATGATTGGATTGTTTGTTTCTTTGGTGTTGAGTTTAATAAGTTCTTTATAGATCTTGGAAACTAGCCCTTTATCTGATATGTCATTTGCAAATATCTTCTCCCATTCTGTAGGTTGTCTTTGAGTTTTGTTGACTGTATCCTTTGCTGTGCAAAAGCTTCTTATCTTGATGAAGTCCCAATAGTTCATTTTTGCTTTTGTTTCTTTTGCCTTCGTGGATGTATCTTGCAGGAAGTTACTATGGCCGAGTTTAAAAAGGGTGTTGCCTGTGTTCTTCTCTAGGATTTTGATGGAATCTTGTCTCACATTTAGATCTTTCATCCATTTTGAGTTTATCTTTGTGTATGGTGAAAGAGAGTGGTCTAGTTTCATTCTTCTGCATGTGGATGTCCAATTTTCCCAGCACCATTTATTGAAGAGACTGTCTTTCTTCCAATGGATAGTCTTTCCTCCTTTATCGAATATTAGTTGCCCATAAAGTTCAGGGTCCACTTCTGGATTCTCTATTCTGTTCCACTGATCTATGTGTCTGTTTTTGTGCCAGTACCACACTGTCTTGATGACCACAGCTTTGTAGTACAACCTGAAATCTGGCATTGTGATGCCCCCAGATATGGTTTTCTTTTTTAAAATTCCCCTGGCTATTCGGGGTCTTTTCTGATTCCACACAAATCTTAAAATAATTTGTTCTAACTCTCTGAAGAAAGTCCATGGTATTTTGATAGGGATTGCATTAAACGTGTATATTGCCCTGGGTAACATTGACATTTTCACAATATTAATTCTGCCAATCCATGAGCATGGAATATTTTTCCATCTCTTTGTGTCTTCCTCAATTTCTTTTAGAAGTGTTCTATAGTTTTGAGGGTATAGATCCTTTACATCTTTGGTGAGGTTTATTCCTAGGTATCTTATGCTTTTGGGTGCAATTGTAAATGGGATTGACTCCTTAATTTCTCTTTCTTCAGTCTCATTGTTAGTGTATAGAAATGCCACTGACTTCTGGGCATTGATTTTGTATCCTGCCACGCTACCGAATTGCTGTATGAGTTCTAGCAATCTTGGGGTGGAGACTTTTGGGTTTTCTATGTAGAGTATCATGTCATCGGCGAAGAGGGAGAGTTTGACTTCTTCTTTGCCAATTTGAATGCCTTTAATGTCTTTTTGTTGTCTGATTGCCGATTGCCTCCAAATTCTTAAATTTTGTGCTTATATTGCTAGCTGTTGATGGATCAATTTTAGACATTATCTGTTGGTTTTTCTGACATGGTAGATGCGAGTCTTTAGTTCATTCACTACTTTAAATTCATTTTCTTTTCCCTGATGCCCGCCACCTACCACTGCCACAGGCTCAATTTGGTCAAATCTCAGTGTTGGGTTGTGTTCCTACTCTGTGTTTTCACTGTAATGACCACATGAGTATTGTGAGCTGCTGAGTCAAAGACACACTATAATTAAATTTCCTTTATTTTACAGCTTTTTGTTTTTCCTAGAGTTCATAACAGATCATAATAGGCTCATCTTTTTTTATTTGTTTTTTTTAACAGCCTAGATTTTATACACCCTCCAACACTGTAGAGAATGCCTTTCACTATAATTTTCAACATCCTCAAACTTGTTAGATTATAGAGCAGAGAGCTTTGTTTTTTCCTAGAGACATTTTTTTCTTCTAATGGGGATCAGCAAACCTTCAGAAAAGAGTCAGATAGTGAATCCTCTAGGCTTCGTGGGATACCTGTGGCCTCTGTCACATATTTTTCCCCTTCCCCTTCCCCTTCCCCTCCTCCTCCTCCTCCTCCTCCTCCTCCTCCTCCTCCTCCTCCTCCTTCTCCTCCTCCTCCTGCTTCTAAGTACTCTCCACACCCAGCATGGAGCCCAACGCAGGGCTTAACTCAGGACCCTGAGATCAAGACCTGAGCTGAGGGGATCCCTGGGTGGCTCAGTGGTTTAGCGCCTGCCTTTGGCCCAGGGCGTGATCCTGGAGTCCCTGCATGGAGCCGGCTTCTCCCTCTGCCTATGTCTCTGCCTCTCTCTTGTGTGTGTGTCTCTCATGAATAAATAAATAAAATCTTAAAAAAAAAAAAAAAAAAAGACCTGAGCTGAGATCAAGAGTCAGATGCTTAATTGAGCTACCCATGCGCCCCTCTGTCACATATTCTTGTTATTTTGGTTTCTGGTTTCTGTGTTTTTTTGTTTTTTGTTTTGTTTTGTTTTACAACCCTTTGTCCAGCATATTTAGAGATTAATGCATGCCATTGCTTGAACCAGCAGTCTGTTAATTTTTAGTATTGGGTAACATTTCATTCCATCAATATACCACAATTCCTGCCTTTTTACTGTACTTTCTGGGAGATGTCCAGGACCTTATCTTTCAACATTTAAGCTTTTTTTTAAAATGTTTTAGTTCTCATATTTTTAAATTTTTATTAAGAAACAGAGGAGTAAGAAACCTGTTCTTACAGCTTCCTTTATTTTTAATGGAGGCAACATTTTCTCTTCTCTAGGAATATTGCTCCATCCCACCGTTCTGATTTACCTGCTTCTTTCCTTCCTTAACCTGATTTCTCCTCTGTTTATTGTGTTCTCTTTCATGTTGGGCTTTTCTTCAGATGTCCAGGGATACTTGGCTGCCTTTTTCTTTTTGAGAGTGGGGCCTAGGTGGGTGGATTTGTAGACAGGGCTTACTGGAAGGCTACAGTGAGTTGATCCCATGTGGACCATGTGGTATACATCTTCCCTTCTTCGACAAACGGCAATCCTCCACTCTACCAGTGTGCATGTATGTGGGGGACAGAGGTGGGAGTTGGGATAATGGGTCTAGTCCAAGGTGACTTCAAAGTGATGCCAGGTCAGATGGACCCCTAATTTTGGACTTGAGTGGGGAGGAAGCTGGAAGTCTCCAACTTCTGCTTAAGCATCTGTGTGTGTGTGTGTGTGTGTGTGTGTATTTTTTGGCTTTTGTTCTGTTTTTGAGAGGTGGGGGCAAGTAGAGGGAGGGGGAGAGAGAGAATCTTAAGCAGGCTCCATGCCCATTGCAGAGCCCAGTGCAGGGCTTGATCGCACAACCCTGAGATTATGACATGAGCCAAAATCAAGAGTCAGACACTTAACCAACTGAGCCACCCAGGCACCCATGCATCTGTTTTTAATTCAGCACTTTCCCACCCTCCTCGTGCCTCGTGAAATCAAGTTAGAAGATTCCCTGTATCCATTTCTCTAGAGAAGGTATCTCTGGTGGTCTGCAGGTACAGGAGAGGGATAGCCCCTCAATTGCCATGAGGGGGGTTGGATGGGCACTCTGGGGGTCTCAATGCTCCCTGCATAGGTTTTGAAAAAAGATTGCTGTATTTTCAGCCACAGGCTTCACCTTAACCTTCTGAGGGACCTGGTCCCTCCTATCCCTGTGCCTTTCCTATGGTTCTGGGTGAGCAAACTGGCTTTCTCCTTTCCCATGGTCCCCATGACCATTGATGGGTCACTGTTTGACCTCTACATGTGTGCCTTGATTTCTGAGGTGGACAAAGGTAGAGGGAGTCTTAGGTGAGCTTTCCCCAGGTGCAAGGGGCAAAGGCTGGCCGAGAAGTTTCCAAAAAAAAAAAAAAAAAAAAAAAAAGATGCTAATTCTCATGTCAAAAAAGGCATTGATAAAATTTAGTTTTCATTCCTAATAGAAATTCCTACTAAAATAAGAATAGAAGAACATTTCCAAAATGTAAGAGATTATCAAAAACCTATAGGAAACATCATAAAAACAAGTGAAAAGCTGATGTCAGTAACAAACAAAGATGCCTGTTGTCTCTATTCCTTTTTTTTTTAAGATTTTTTTAACTTTTTTTTTTTTAAGATTTTATTTATTTATTCATGAGAGACAGAGAGAGAGAGAGGCAGAGACACAGGCAGAGGGAGAAGCAGGCTCCATGCAGGGAGCCTGACATGGGACTTGATCCTAGGTCGCCAGGATCACACCCCGGGCTGCAGGCGACGCTAAACCGCTGCGCCACCGGGGATGCCCCTGTTGTTTCTATTCCTAATCAATATTGCTTTGGAGCTTCTAACGAATGTAATAAGAAAAGAAAATTAACTAAGATGCATACATATTTTAAAAGGGGGGGGGCAAAATAATTATTTGCGTGAGATTCTTGTTCTATAAAAAAATCATGAGAATCAAGTCAGAACTATCATAAACTATGGGTGAATTTAGTAGGATGGCTAGTCAGAATATAAATTTACGAAAATCAATGGCTTTCCAGTAGACCAGCAAGGACAGTTTAGAAATAAATGTAATTTAGGATCTTTAGAAAGATCCTACTCACAATAGCCACAATACCTTGAAATAAACCTAACAAGAAATATGTTAGGTCCACAAGAAGCAAACTATAAAAGTTCACTGACGATCGTAAAAAAAAAGACTTGAGTCGGACGGAGAAATATACCACGTCCCTGAAGGAAAACTCAGTATTGTAGAAATGTCCATTCTGCTCCAATTATCCTATAAATGTAATGGCATTCCATCAAACTCTCAATGGCTTTCTCCCTCAAACCCATGACCCCAATCTAACCATGAGAAAAACATCAGGTAAACTACAAGAGAGGGGCAGTCTGTAAATACCCAACCAATACTCCTCAAAATTGAGGTCATCAAAAAGAAGGAAAGTCTGAGAAACTGGCAGAGCCAGGAGGAACCCAAGGAGATATGATAACTACAGTAAGGTTATATCCTGGTTGGGATCCCACAGCAAAACATCTGCAGGTGAAAAACCAAGGGAATCTGAATAAATGATGGATTTCAGTTAATAATAATGTATCAATATTCATTCATTAGCTATAACCAATATATCATACTAATGTACACATTGATCACAGGGGAAGCTAGGTGAAGAGTATATGGGAACTCCGTAATATCTTTGCAATGTTTCTGCAAATCTGAATTTTTTTTTAATAAAACCCATTTGAAAAATCTCAATGGGATATTTTTGAGGGAGGCAGACTGAAGGGGAAACTTTCAGCTTTATTCTAAATATTACCTAGAATAATAATTGGATGCTGACAGGACAAGATTTCCCTTCCAAGAGTCATGGGTGCCTACCAAGTTAAGGAAGTTAAGATGAAGTGAAGAGAATTCCATCTCCTCTCTTGAAGATTAGCTTCAAGCAACAACAAGAAAAAAAGAAACAGAACCCCAAACCCCTGCCTTGGGCAGAAGGAGGAGGCATCAGAAATCTCAGATCACAATGTAAGCAGATGGAAGGCAGCTGGAGGAAGGGATGCCTTATTGAGAAGCAAGAGTCAAATGATCTTTTCAATTTTGCAATATACCAGGAACATCTTCACAAATCCATAACCTTTCCCCTGTAATAGGGTTTATAATAGCTGCATTGTATTCAACATGTCTGGAGACATTCAGGTGTTGTCAAATTTTTGGACATTGTTGTAATAATGACAGTGACATCCTTGTGCACACATCTTTGTGTCATGACATTCTTGTGCGCACATCTTTGCCTGTTGGGTTCTAGGGATTTTCTAAGAATGAAATTACTGGGTAGTATGTCCGTTATTAAGGTTTTTCTTTAATTTTCCTTCCAATATTTTGTATTGATTTATAATTATTCCAGCAAAGTATGCAGATACCCATTGCCCACCCCTGTTGTCATCAGCTTTCCTCATTAGCATCCTATTTTTTTAACTTGTCACTGAAGTATAACATCCATAAAGAAAATTGCACAAATCAGGTTTAATGCTCACAAATTGTATGTTCCCATATAACCGACACCCAAGTCAAGAAATGGAGCATTTCCAGCTCCAGAAGATGCCACCCAGACAAAAGCCCCAAGAGGCAACCACTATTTCGATTCTGTTACTCCGAGTTAGTTTTGCTAATTCTTGAACTGCATGAAAATGGAATCATACAATATATGGATTTTAACATCTACTTGTTTTGATCATCATTGTATCTGTGAGATTCACCCCCATTGTAGAGAATAGCAGAATTTTGCTACTTTCATTGCTGTGTAGTATCCCATTGTGTGACTACCAGGGATCCATTCTACTGGTGGTGAGCATTTAGGCTTTGTCCAATTATTGGCTATTTTGAACAGAGCTACTATAAACAATTTTTGTATGCTTTTTGACGGACATGTGCATAGTACTATCTCTTAGGTACTTACCTTGATTCAGATTGCTCGGTGATAAGATAGGTATGTGTTTCACTTTATAGAAAATTATCAAAAAGTTCCCTAATGTAATCATATTAATTTACACTCCCCACAACATTAGGTGAGTGAATTCCAAGTGGCCCACATAATTGATAACAGTATTGTTGATTTTTATCCTCACTCATTCTGGACAGTATGTAGTGATGTCTCATTGTAGTTTCAATTGACCTTTTCTTGATGAAGAATGATGTTGAGAACCTTCTCCTGTGTTCTTTGGTCATTTGGACATCCTCTCTTATGGAGTGATTAAGTTTTTTGCCCAATGTTTAGTTGAGTTGTTTGACTTTGTTTTACTGATTTTTCACATATATGTATTGTGAATATCTTCTCCCAGTGTGGGGCTTGCTTTTTCACCCTCCTGATGTCTTTTAATGAACAGAAGGTCTTAATTTTAATGAAGCTTATTTTATGGCTCATGGTTTTGATGTCCTGTTTGAGAATTTTTTGCCTATCTCAAAGTTATAAACACATCCTTCTGTGTTTTCAACTAAAAGCTTTGGACTCTTGTCTCCCACATTTAGATCTATAATCCATTTCAAATTAATTTTGTGCATGTTGTGAAGTAGGGATCAAGCTTCCTTATTATCTATATGGATAGCCAATTGATGGAAGAACAACAGAGCATTTTATTTAAAAAGCATCCTTTATCCCTTGAGTTGCAGTGGCCTATTGTCAAAAATCAGTTGACCATTAAAAAAAAAAATCAGTGACCATAGAAGTGTGGGTCTGTTGCTGGACTCTATTCCACTTCATTCTTCCATTTGTTTATCCTTGCACCAAAACCATATAGTCTTCTTAACCATTGTAGCTTTATAGTTAAAGTATTAATATCTGAGAGTATCAGTCCTCTAGCTTTATTTTCCTTCAAGGCCATTTTGGCTATTTTGGTTGCTCTATATTTCTGTGTATATTTTAGAGTCATCTTATCAACTTCCTTCTGGGATTTGATTGAGGTGGTACTAAGTCCATAAATCAGGTAGGAGAGATCATTGATATCTGGGGAGAAACAGTATTGAGTCTTCCAGTCAATAAATATGAAATGCCTTTCCATTTCTTTTAGTCTTATTTGACTTCTCTCAACAATATTTTATAGTATTCTGTGTATCCTGCAATTTTTCATTGCTTTCCTTCTGAGGCATTTGATTTTTACAAATCCACGTCTAAATAAATAAATAAATAAATAAATAAATAAATAAATAAATAATAAAATAATTAAAATCTACGTCTAAATAAGATTTTAAAGTTCTATTTCCAATTTGCCTTAATATTACGTACAATTGATTTATGAAGTCACTTTGTTTAAGCAACCTTTCCAAGTTTATTATATTCTAATAGTTTGTTCATAAATCTTTTTGAATTTTTGGCATATACCATCTTATGTCATACATGAATAAATGTTAGTTTTACCTTTCCTTTTCAATCTTATACCTTTCCTTTTTCTTGCTTTATTCCACTGGCTAGAATCTTCAGTATAACGATGAATAGAAGCAGGAATAGTAGCCTTCCTCATCTCGTTTCTAATTGCAGCAGGCAGCGTTCACTATTTCACTATTAAATGTTGTTAGCTAACTTTTTGTAGGTACCATTTATTCGATTAAGGAAATTCCTTTCTATTCTGTTTTCTGGTAGTTTATTATGAACAGATATTGAATTTTGTCAAAGAATAAATCTATATCTATTGAGGTAATTTATAATTTTTCTTCATTTTGTAATGTGGTGGTGAATTGCACTGAAAGAATGTTACAGTACCTTGCATTCTTGGACTAACCCACTTCATCATAATTTATTTCCCTGTTTCATATGTCACTAGATTTGATTTACTAATATTTTGCTTGAGATTTTTACATTTACATCTATGAGAGATATTGACCTATAATTTTCCTTTCCTTTCTTATAACGTATAATAATAAAAATGTCAGATTTTGTTATCAGAGTATGTTAGTTTTGTAAAACAAGTTTGGAAATGTTTTCTCTGTCTCTGTTTTCTGAAAGTATTTGTATGTGATTGGCATCGTTTCTTCCTTAAATATTGGGAGGAATTTATCAGTAAAGATATCCAGCCCTGGAGGTTTCTTTGAGGGAGAGTTTTAAGTTAAAGACTCAGTTTTTTTTTGTTGTTTTTTTTTAAAAATTTTATTTATTTATGATAGTCACAGAGAGAGACAGAGAGAGAGAGGCAGAGACATAGGCAGAGAGAGAAGCAGGCTCCATGCAGGGAGCCCGACGTGGGATTCGATCCCGGGTCTCCAGGATCGCGCCCTGGGCCAAAGGCAGGCGCTAAACCGCTGTGCCACCCAGGGATCCCCAAAGACTCAGTTTTTTTAAATGAATATTAGACTGCAGTATTTCTACTTTTTCTTGTATGGTAAGTTATGTTTTCAGGAATTTGCTCGTTTAATCTAAGTTGTCAAATTTATTGGCATAAATAAATAAATAGTACTTAAGATCACCATATCTTTTAATGTTTGTAGGATCTGTAGTAATGATCTCTTTTCTCAGTGATATAATTTGTAATTTCTCTCT